>NW_027227607.1:0-345417 GCF_037783145.1 Equus przewalskii | reverse complement strand
TAGTTGTTTGTTTGTCTAGTGACTATTTTAAACTATTTTTGTAAAGTCTGGAGGTACCAAATAGAAGAATAGAGAAGAAAAAACAATAGAGTTTGGAAAGGAAGAAATAAGTTGTGTATTTTGAAAATTTATGGATTTGTATTTAGAAAAAGCTGTACTGAAATTAATAAGTGAATGTAGACTTATTGTTGAAAATGTCACTATATAAAAATAAATTATGCTCTCTTCATCAAGAATAAAATCATTGAAAAATTAAATTGAAAAACTTTTCACATTAGACAAAAATGAAAAGATTTGCAAATAAATATAATAGATTATGTGCAAGAGCTCTACTTTGCAAATTTACACTACCTGATTTCATGACTTAATATAGAGATAAAGTAACCAAGACAGTGTGGCATCAACATAAGGTAAACATATAGATATATGAAACAAAATAAAGAGTCCAGAAATAGGCCAGTAAATGTATGGTAATTGATTTTCACAAAAAGTTGCCAAAGCAATTATGCAGGAAAGAAAAGTCCTTTCAACAAATGGTACTGGAATAATTGAAAATGCATATGGATAATAATTAATCTCAGTTTATCATTTACATCACATTAATATTAATTTGAGGTAAATCATAGTCTTAAATGTGAAAGTAAAATGTATAAGTTTTGTTGAAGAAAACTGTAGTGTATCTTTAAAGACTGGAGACTGACAAAGATTTCATAGTTAATATCATTTAATTTCAGAATATAACTATCGATACCCAAAGCTCAAATATTTTAGAATAAAATATAGGTGAGTATCTTTGTGACCTTGAGGTATGTGATTTTATTCTTAAAAGAAGCACAAACAGCTTTCTTCATAAAGAAAAAATAAATAAACATCAATATTTAAATTATGGACTGCTGTTAAGAAGAAGAACCTTAAAACAAGAGAAAATACAAGACATAAGCTGAAAAAATGTGCAAGACCTTTAAATCACAAAGAATTATTTTTTAGAGTACAAAACAAACTTGTACCGATTGAAAATGCAAAAGGAAAGTGAAAAATGGGTCAAAGACACGAACAGGCATTTTAGCAAAAATAAAGATCTGGTGAATAAACATGTGAAGTGGTAATCAATTCCTTAGTAATTATGGAAATGCTAGTCTAACCCACAATAAGAGAACATTCTATATCCATTTAATTTGTGACTACCATGTGGTAGAAGTTTGTGACTACCATGTGATATAGGTAGGAAACAATGCGATGCCTTTTACATCATTGCTGTGGGTATATATATATTGATACAAATACTTTGGAAATACCTTGGCACTATCTAGTGATCTTAAACATTCACATAAACTCAATTAGTAGGTTCAACTCCTATATATACACTCAAGCAATAGTTGGCACATATACATCTTTAGATGTTTACCTGAGTCTTTGTCTCAGCCTGTCAGTAGTACTGAAAATGTGGAACTACCCATAAGTCTGTCAATCAACATCAACTTTAAGAGCATGGCTTGAGCCCAAAGAAAGTACCCTAAGGTACAGCAACTGCAGACTTGAGCACTGGAGGTCTGCAGATCAAGCAAATCCAGGGAGAGTGACCATATTAGTTCTGTAATAGGAAATAGTTCATGAAGAATGTCTGAGAGGGTAGATTTCTTTAGTCACTTGAAATTTGATATTCTCAAAATTTTTATTGGAAATTTCATCTCAAAGTTGAGATCCTGTGTATTTTTTCTTAGTGAAATATCACTGCCATTTATTGATTTTTTTTCACTGTGAGTCTATTTAATCCTCAAAACAGTGACATCTTTCTTTAGTCCCACTTTGAAGATAAGTAAAACTGAGGCTGAGAAAGGTTAAGTAACTCATTTCAAGGTAAGAAAGCATGTTTATAGCATACTTTAGATTACAGACCGGGTCTGTGCTTACCCAACGTTTATGTTCTCTAACTAAGCTGTCTTTGCTCACATTTCAGTGAGTCAGTTATAACGGGTTTTTCAGTTGCCCAATGTGTTTAAATTTTTCTGTTCGAGTAATTTCCAGTTAATTGCTAGTGAAAATGAAAGTATGTAGTGCATTTGAAGATACATTTGGAAAGTACAGTTGATTGGATTTATCTCATAACAGGGTGGAGCCACAAATGCACTTGGTGGGTTAACCCAGGTACCTTGCTCACTGCTCATTTTCAGCAAATGAAATAGTCCAGCTCAAATCCTCAACTTGCTAACCTTCCCCATTGGATAATATATTTTTGGCTTCAATCTTCAGCATCACTTCCTTAAGAAGACCTTCTCTGAGAATTTCACCTCCAACCCAGTTTAAACCATGTCCACATTACACAGACATAGAGCGCTGTGCCCTTTTTTTATAGTGGTTACCCCTCATTATTTTTTAATAGTTGAGTTCTTTCATCATGAGGGCAGAGACACTATCTGGGTTGTGGAGGCAGACTTTTATTTAAATTTCAATTCTGTCACTGCTCACTTCTGATTCTGGGTAAACTACCTAAACTCCTAGTGCCTCAGGTTTCTCATTGTAAAGTGAGAATAATAACAGTGTCCATCAGAAAGAGTTCCTCACCTAATGTGTTTAATACACAGACTGTCATATAGCACTCAATAGTTAGTGAATGTTATTGCTATTACTGAACAGCACTACCTGGTACACTTTAAATGTTCAATGAACATTTACTTTTTGAAAAAAGAAGAATCCAGATTCTGACTGTAGGCTGATGAATTTTCCAGTTCAGATGATGAGTTCTACCCCTTGTCACAAATGTCATTCTCTGGTAAGAGATATGATAAGAGGCAGGGAGAAGTATTTGGTTGACCTTTTGGCAAATCCTCCAAAAATTAATTACTCTTCCCTTGAGAGATTAGCACAGAGGCAAATCACCCACTGCAATAAAACTCATGTCTTTATATTATGAGCATTGAAGGAGTTAAGAAGGGAGGACTGTGAGAATTTCTTGGCAGAGTGAATGACAAAGGCAATGTCTGCGTCTTACCTCTGTGGCTAGACATGGGGTTGGAATTCTTCAAAGGATTTCTTCATTAAAAAAAATCTTAGATCTCTCTCCTCCTGCACATGAAGCATTTCCATATTTCTATCCTCTAAATCATTGCCTCTGCCCTCTATAACATAATCTCTATTTTTTACTGATTCTAGTTTATTATTTATCTCAATTTGGTTCTTCATCTTCAGAATTTCTGTTTGTTTGTGTTTTTTTTAGAGTTTCAATCTCTTTGGTGCAGTATTCCTTCATCTCATTAATTTTTATTCCTGAGTTCATTGAACTGCATTTCTGAGATTTTTTTTGTAACTTATTGTGTTTCCATATGACAACTATTTTGAAATCTCCATCATTTAGATTGTCGCTATCTGCGGATTGTGAATTTCTGTGACTTCAGGTTTGGGTTCTGGACATTTGTCATTTTCCTTATTGTCTGAAGTCTTACTGCAGTTTTTCTTGGTGTTTGATGAACTAGTCTTTTGCTAGGGCATTTGTAGTAGTATCAGATTGCAGATTCCTCCTGCCACCTCTGAGGGGGAGGAGCTATGTTTTCTGAACCCACCATATATGCTGGAAATTGTGCTGGTAGGGCTCATCTGTATTTGCCTGCTGGTTGCAGCCACTTGGTGGGTGGCACACAAACATATAGGTGCTCTGGTGTGGGACAACTGCCTTGCCAGGGTGGTACACTAGGCAGAAGTGAAAGTGCACTTTCTTTCATGCATATGGGCAAGCTCTGTACTCACTGGTGGTTCACCTGAGACGCTGCATTGGTGGGGTTTCCTTTATGGGTGCTTAGCTGCACCACTTGGTGGAATGCATTCCCACTGGTGGGGCCATTGGGGACCGTGGCTGTGTCCACAGTTGGGTTGCGACTCCAAAAGTGAAAGCACTCACATGCAAGCCTGGCTTCCCACCTCCTTCTCATACAGTAACATGCTAGCTTCTGTGTGAGGACCCACAAACTATAATGCTGCTGCCACAATGGGGAAAGTATCCTCTCACCTCTTTCTACTGCTTCATGGGGATCCAGTCCACCCACCTTCAGATGTATGGCTGCATAAATCTCTTAGGCATCCTATTGTGCTTTGTAGGGAATCCTCTGTTGATTAATGACTATCCTTTCAGTCGTAATTTAGGGAATGAGAGGCAAAGGGAGCAAGTCACTCTGCCATGATGCTGATGACACTCCTATAATTTTTTTTAAAATTTATGTTCTTTGATTTTTGGTCTTTTCCATACTGATTTCTATAAGGAATTATATACTGAGGAAATGATCCCTTTTAAATAGTTATTTTTTTTCTGATTTGTGATTTTCTTTTCACTTTAGTATGCTATGCAGAATTTTTTTTGACTATGTAGAATCTTTTAATATTTACCTATTCATATTTATGAAATTCTTTTGCTTTTGTATCTTCCTTAAAATATTTCTCTCTCTGTGCTCTGACCATAATATTCTTCCACATTTTTTAGAAGATAATTTTTGGCGTTTTTTATGGTTTTATATTTTATACTAAATTTTTGATCCATCTGGTATTTATTTTGACATCACAAGTTAAATAGGAATTATGTTTTATTGTTTTCTAAATAAACTTTTTTGTACTTGCAAAGTTATATTTTCACCACTGATTTGAAACCCAGTTTCATGGTATGCTAAAGTTCTGTATATATTTGGACACAATGCATAACTCTACGCTGTTCCACTGATCTCTTCAGTTATGTGCCATTTGATACACAATATAATTGCATTTCTTCCATAATATATTTTGATATTCAATAAGCCTAATACTCTCTAATTACTCTTCTTTTTCAGAATCATGTCTGTTCCTACATATGTTTGTTATCAAAGGAAATTTATAATAATCTAGGCTAGTGAAAAAAGAAAAGTTCTGTTATTTTCCATGTGCTTGGATTTAGGAAGTTGAATTTAGGAATAGTTTATATCTATAGAGAGTTGAGAATTCCCCTCTATGATGAGAGCGTTTATATTTAGTCAAGCATTTTTAATGCTCCTAAGTGGTGTTTTACAATGTCTTTCTGTGTTACTTTTCCCATATAAATGGCTACCATTCTTCTTCCTTACCCCTCAAATGCTACCTTACACTCTTACTGCAAGAAAAAAAAATCTTTGTCAGGAAGGGTATGATTTAATTATTTGCTGAGGATCTTTTCGTGCTGCTGAGGTCATTTTGCTGATGGGGATGACCTATGACCACTATGTAACATTCTTCAATACAAACCATCACGAGTAGATATAGTTGTGGCCATCCCATGGTAGATGCCTTGGCTGGAGGCTTTATTCATTCATTAATTCAGATTCTCTTCATAGTCTCACTGCTCTTTTGTGGCCCCAATGTCATAGATCACTTCATCTGTGACATGAACTCTGTTGAAACTCATCTAGATGGATACATACACTTGGTCTCTTTGTTGCTGCCAACAGAGAGTTCATTTCCTTGCTAAACTTTCTTTTCTTAATGTTCCCCTATGTGATCATAGTATAAACTGAATTACCACAACTTGGATGGTAGGGGCAAAGTTCTCTCTAGCAGTGTCTCTCACATCACTGTGGTGATTTTATTATTTGTGTCCTGTATATTTGTGTATCTGCCTCTCATGGCCACCTTTTCCATCATTACGTGGAGGCTGTGTTTATACTATGATAACTTCTATGTTAAATCCTTTAAACTATACCTTCGGAAATACAGGGTGAAAACTGTTGTGAAGGAGCTCAGAGTCACAAAGTGACTTAAACAGAGAAATAAGAACAACATAAAATATCTTTATCTCTTAAATGATGAAGAGTTTAAAATGATAATTTCTCTCACTCAGGGTCAAGTTAACACTATTTGTCAAAATTATGCTGATTTTGGTGGATAGGCACTCTGTGGAGAGGGCTTGACAGAAATAGTCCATATAAAATATCCCATTAAGATTTATTTATTACTCAATTGTTTGTCAAACTTTGAACTACTCTTAGAATCACTTTGCTTTCTTGTGAAAATGCAGATTTCTGAGACAATGCTCTTGATATTCCAATTTAGTGTAACTGTTGATTGATTGAATTAGCTGTCTTCTAAACAATTGTCCTAATATTTCTGATGTAGGTGATCTCTGAACGCTGGTTAAGTAATAGTCCTATAGATGACATTCACATCCTGAGTCTCTCAATGGATTTATCTTATTAAGGCATTTTCTGGGAAGAATTCTTCCCAGCAGAAGCTGTGAGGATCATGCAATACTCAAAACTTTTTAATTCTTACAAGGCAAACGTTTACCTATGGAATTACATAAGAAAAATAAACATTCTTGGAAAAAATTAATTTGGGATATTTATTCACCAGTTTCTCTTTCTGTACTTTGTAATCTTCTGGCAGATCTTGTCTGATTCTCTGTTTCTTTCTCTCACTCCAGAAGGAAAGATCTACCATCTATTTTTGCTACATTATTTGGACTAAAACTCATTGTTATTATAATCTTAACTATTCATTCACATTGACAACCTTGTTTTTATTTTTTTTGCTGCATGAAGAAGATTGTTATGTATCATATTTTATGTACATTTTTGAGTAATGGGTGATAGTTTAATACATATTATGATTAAGAACACAGTGTTTAAGTTAGACAGTCTTGAGTTCAAATCTTAGCTTTGCCATTTATAATGTGAACTTTGGCAAACCATGACCTCCTTAAGTTACATTTATTGGGGAATGATGGAGATATTTTCAAGATCAAATAAAATAATCTATATAAGATCTTAGACAATCAAATGCTTGTAAATGTTAGTTATTATGAAGGCTTTATTACTGTAAACTTTTAAATTGCAGTGAACTACTCATCTGTCCTAGAGTATTAAGCTATTCTTTTGAACGTTTGGAAGTATTATGCATAATTTCTTTGTGCCTACTGAGAAGAACACTCTGAGAGCTGAACGGACTTGTGAAAATTCCTGGCGCTGGAATGGTCTCCAATCTCCTTGGCCATTCCTGAATTTCTCTCTTGTTCTCTGATCTACATTGGCCCTGTACCTCCAAAGACTTGGTGGTGATGCAACTGTGGGTCTGATTTCCCTGGAAATACCTGTGGGAGAGGTCAAAATATTTTCTTTTATTAACTTTTTTCTTTTTGGTGAGGATAATTGGCCCTGAGCTAACATTTGTTCCCTATACTCCTCTTTTTGCTCGAGTTAAATTGTCCCTAAACTAACAACTGTGCCAATCTTCTTCTATTTTGTATGTAGGATGCCACTAGAGCTGGCTTGATGAGCAGTATGTAGGTCCACATCCAGGTTCCCAAACCACAAACCCCACACTACTGAAGCAGAACTCACAGAGTTAACCACTATGCTACCAGGCTGGGCCCAAAAGATTATTTCATTATGAAAATCCCAACAACAAGAGCATGCAAGCAGAATATGTAAAGACATAAACTACTGAGAGATATTGGTTCAGAAGTGCCATAGGATGTGTGTTTTGTTCAACATCACAAGTCAAGCCTAGAAGAAAGTTTGGCCTCAAATAAATGTTTAATCAATATTCACTGAATGAATAACCATCTCTTTTTAACCTTCTTAAAAATAACTGTCCTTGCACAATGGGCATTTGTTAACTAGAATGCTTTTGAGATTGATTCCATTCTTGGTGATGAATTGAAATGGAGAATTTTATGTCTATATGTCATATGTCAAGTTTCTCATCTGATGACACAAAACTATGTCAATCTAGTTTAAGTAGAAGAGATTTAGTATATGCAATTAAATGGCTTAAAGACTCTTTGGAAGGACTTGGTTCTCAAATTCTAGTCTTAGCTACAATTAATAACTTGCAGAAGCACACATGGGCAGGGCAGGGATTCTAAAGGAGATGCTATCCTGTTGATGCCAAGATCATGCTGCCATTGGCTAAATTGCAAAGGTGCCATCACCTCCCTGACATCAGAACCAGTCTGATTCTCAGAAAGTACTTAGCCTCATATGATTAATTTCCACTCAAAGTTTGCACACATGCTCCTGGTTGGCAGAACTCAAGTCACATGTCTGCACCCAAGTGGCAGGAGACTGGGAAACATAGTTCTTTGCATTTCATCCTGTGAAAGTGGATTTATACTTTCGAAACAGCTAAACACTCCCGATTTTCACTAGCACTGGGGACAGGATTTCATAAAATGGATTTAATTTATCACATAGATAGCTGTTTATTCCAAGAAAACTTAAGGGGGTCCCTGTTTATACATTACAAGTAGGAAGAATAGCAGAACTAAAGGACCAGGAGAAATCTGGAGAGCAAAAAATGTATTGATACCATAGATAGTTACTCATATATTCACTCATTTTTACTGAATACCTGTGTTAGTAATTGTGGGTAGTACTGAAGTAGAAACACGAATGAATAAAATAGTCCTAAACCTGCTGGCACCATCATAATATAGCTTATGATTTGGTAGTACTTCTCAAGTAGCTCTTCTATCTTAATTTGGAGATGTTTATTAGATGGAAGCTTTACTTCATTAAAAACAAATTTTTGTCTTACCTTACTGACTCTCATCTTAAAAAAATGGTGCACTAATGTTTCAGGCACTTTAAAGCACTTTCTCTTCATTGTATTTTTTAATCATCATAACTTCTAGAGTAGGCATTATTCATTTCTTTTCACACAAAAGCAAATCAACAACCTTTGTTGCTTAAAGGTGTTTAAAATAACTTTTTCGAGGCTGGCCCCATGGCTAAGTGTTTGTTTGCTCACTGTGCTTTTGCAGCCAGGATTTCAGCTGTTTGGATCCTGGGCATGGGCATGGCACTGCTCATCAGATCATCCTGAGGTGGCATCCCACATAGCACAACCAGAAGACCCACAACTTGAATATACGACTGTGTACCTTGGGGCTTTGGGGAAGAGGAGGAGGAGGAGAAGAAGAAGAAGAAGGAGAAGGAGAAGGAGAAGGAGAAGGAGAAGATGGGGAAGAAGAAGAGATTGGCAACAGATGTTAGCTCAGGTGCCAATCTTTAAAAAAAATGAATTTTTCAATGTTAGACAGTTGTAAGAAGTCTAGCCATGGTCACCTCTCTCCAGGACGTTTGGAATCCTGTTTGAAATCTACAGTCAGCTATGGTCAAATAGTTCAGATCAGAGTTTGTCTTTGAAGTTTTCAAGCAAGCTCATTCCATCTGGCTTCATATTTCTGTCTCCCTGAATCTGGACTCCAAATACAGGCCTCTCAATTATCCAGCTCATCCACATGTAGTTGTGTGATTACTTCTCCTTGTCACTTGTCATTTAAAAGACTCATAAACTTTATTTTTTAAAACAGTTTTAGGTTCACAGCAAAATAGAGCATAAAGTATAGAGAGTTTCCACATATCCCCTCTTGCCTATTATCAACATCTCACACCACAGTGATACATTTATTACAATTGATAAGATTAGATTGAAACATCATTATTGCCCAAAGTCCACAGTTTACATTAGAGTTAACTCTTGGTGTTATACAATCTACGAGCTTGAACATATGTATAATGACATGAATCCACCACTATAGTATCATGCAGTAGGGTCACTGCCCTAGAAATCCTTTGTGCTATTCCTATTCATCCCTCTCATCCCAACCACCCTTATCTTTTCACTGTCTCCAAAATGTCATATTTTTGGAAAAATATGGTACCTAGCCTCTCAGATTCACTTCTTTGAGTTAGTAATATGCATTTAGGTTTCTTTTGTATATTCATAGAGTGATAGCTCCTTTGTTTTTAGTGCTGAGTAATATTTCATTGTCTGGAGTTATTTATGCATTCTGTTAAAAGACATGTTAGTTGATTGATTTTTGGCAATTATACATAAAACTTCTATAAACGTCCATGTGCATGTTTTGAACATAAGTTTTCAATTAATTTTGATAAATTCCAATAAGTGTGATTGCTGGATTGTATGGTAAGAGCGTATTTAGTTTTATAAGAAAGTTGGAAACTATCTTCCAAAATGGCTGTACCATTTTACGTTTCCACCAGAAATAAATGAGAGTCCTTGTTGCTCCACATCCTCATCAGCATTTAACGTGGTCAGTGTTTTGTATTTTGGCCATTTTAATAAGTGTGTAGTAGTATCTCCCTGTTGTTTCAACTTGCATCTTCATGATTAAATATGATGTTGAACATCTTTTAATATGTTCACTTGCCATCATTATGATCTTTTTGTCAGGTGTCTTTTCAGGTTTTTGCCCAGTTTTTAATTGTTAGTTTTCTTTTCTAAAAACAACACTTTATAGGGGAATGATTGACGTACATAAATCTTTGCATATTTAGTGTATATAACCGGATAAATTTGGAGATAAGTATATATCAATGAAAACATCAATACAGTATATGTCATAAACCTATCTAAACATCTTCTAGAATTTCCTCCAGCCCTCTTTATTATTATGTTTTTTTGTGATAAGCACACTTAATATAAAATCTATTCCCTTAGCAAATTTTAAGGCATGCAAAACTAGTGTTAACAATAGACAATGTACTGTAGATTAGGTCTCTAGGACTTACTAATCATGTATAACCATAACTTTGCACCCTGTGACTTATGCCTCCGCATTTCCATATCTTTCCAGCAGGCCTCTTGCAGTAACATTCCACTCTCTGCTTCCATGAATTTTGTTATTTTAGAATCACCTTACATGTGGTATCATGTAGTTTTTATTTTTATGTGTCAGGCTTATTTCACTTAACACAGTGTCCTCAAGATTCATCCATGTTGTTGCAAATGGAAAGCTTTCCTTCTTTTTAAGGCTAACTTATATTACATAATATGAATATACCTCATTTTCTTTATCCATTTATCTGTTGGTTGACATTTAGTTTGCTGCCATTTCTCGGCTCTTGCAGATAAAGCTGCAGTGAACATGGGAATGCCAATATCTCTTTGAGATCCTGATTTCAATTCCTTTGGATATATACCCAGAAGTGAGATGGCTGAATGATACGATACAGCTATTTTTATTTTTTTATGAAAATCCATGCTGTTTTCCATCGTGACTTCACCAATTTACATTCCAACAGTGCACAAGTGTTCCAATTTCTGCACATCCTTGCCAACACTTATCTTTTATTATTTTGCTATAGTAATGCTAATAAATGAGACATGATATTTCATTGTAGTTGTTGTGATGTATAATTATTTTTATAGTTAGATACTCTTTGCTAATAATTTGTAGAGGTTTTGTGCATCTATTTCCATGAAAGATGTTGGTCTCTAGTTTTCTTTTCTTGTAGTGTCTTTGTCTGGTTTTCATGTTAAGGTAATAATGACCTTGTAGAATGAGATAAGAAATATTTGTTCTGCTTCTATTTTCTGGAGGAGATTGCAAAGAACTGGTGTAATATTTACCTTAAATGGCTGGTAGAATCCTGGACTGTGAACTTCACCTGTGCTTCTCAGTCCTCCCCTTCTTCGGTGGGCCAAGATGGCTAGAGTAGGCTAGAATTGTGCATTTCTGTTCCCCCATAGCCTTCTGAAAACGCTCCAGCTGGTAAGGTTCTGGTAAAATAGTTTCTCCTGAGGGCAGCCTTGTTAAGAACGGAATGCTATGGCATATTTTATAATGGCTCCCTTCTCCTCTTCCTGATGGAGAGTATTTTTCTCCAGTATTCACCATGAGAATTTGGAGGTAAAACTCAAAAGAAGTCAGACTCCTGATGACTGAGTCTACTTAGAGCTTTCATCTTTCTGCCTAGTCTATTTTGAGCCTCCAGCAGTTCATCAATTACAGTTCAGATTTTCCGACCCCGTCACCGATTCATTCTCTGCTGACTGTTTTTGTGTAATTTGTGATTCTCTGTATCCATTTGTCTCTCTCTCCATTTGGGAGATCAGCTGTTTGTCATGTGACCTCTCTCCTCTGAGAGATGTCAGAAAATTTATTGATTTTTCAGCATATTCAACATTCTACTTGTTGTTAGGATGGAGTTGTGATTTCTAAGTTCCTTACATGCTGAGTGAGAAATGAAAAGTCCTTCTAACTCTCATTTTAAAAGAACTTCTGCCCTTGTACCATGCAAAGACACAGAAAGAAAGCACCTGTAAATGCAAACGAAATTCCTTACCAAATCTGTACTGCCCAGAAGGATTTTGGTTCCTATCTAACTCTTCAATCTCAGTTTGTACTATCTTGTCCATTTCCTATTCACCTTTAAAGATGAGACCTTTCATTGTCTTGAACTTTCCCATTTCTTATCGATTTTGGACCTTAACACATATAACAATGCTTTACACAGTAACAACTTCTCATCCTTTGTATTTGAGCTTAAATGTCAATTTTAAATGTCTCCTCTGATTACTTTACCCACAATTATAATTTATACTTTATCTAGGTTATAATTACTTTATTAAGATGTTTCTCCTAAATTGCAAATTAAATTTATACATATACAACTCCACCCTTATAGGCAGAAAAATTTAGTATTAGATAAAAGGAAAGAAAACCTTCCTATGGTAAGGTCGGGAAATAAGTGACAGATTCATTTTCATTGGAACAAAATGACACAGCTGATATTTTATTCTTGGCTGGCAATAGTTCCATAATGGTTCTGAGGCTGTTTTTTCTCCTTGTTACATATTCCTCACCCAAGTTATATCAATGGTCTAACAGGTTTTTTTTTTTTTTTAATATAGATGTTCTTTTACTATTTTGTGAAAAATCGCAGTGAATTTAATTAGGCAACAGTCTTGGACACCTTCCAATTGCAGGACTCCATAACATCATTAGAAGGTATAAAACCTTCATGATCTTTGCCCATATTGCATAGAAAATGCTACTCTCTTAATAAATGATACAATTACTTCCAAAGATGCTTCATTAGGCTTAAAGCACAATATAAAAAGGCACAAATTTCCTCTCCACATCTCAAGAACAACTATTTGGCCATGTTAACACAACAGAGAAAGACTAAACACTTGAATGGTAGTTATTCTGTTTTGATGTTACTAGAAAAGAAGTTACTAAAAAAAATTCCTGGTAAAAAGGGTAGTTGCTACCTGTTTGTGTAGACATGAAATTTGTTTCCATATTTGATAAATTACACTAAAGTGGAGCATTTTTATTTTTCTGTTTGCCTCATGGAATTCCTTTTAAATAGAGCTGGAAGGCAAGTAATCTTTTTCTGAAGTATTTAGAAGACTGCATGGGGAAAATGGACAGACATAGCCATAGGATATCAAATATATTCTCAAAGAATAACACAGACTTTTGGCCTCTGTGGGGATAGTGGATGTAAAAGGTATTTCCAACTCCTTATAATTGAGGTTAAACGTCCTCCTTCAAACTGTGAACAATCTTTGAAAACATAGGACTTTAACAGTTAATTGTGGAAACTAAGCTAAACCATTGTATGAATCTCTTTAATATATAGGAAATTCTATCAGTTGAGTTTATAAGAATTGAGAAGGTTATATATACAACATCTCCTTTATCCATTCATCAGTTTATGGGCAGTTTGGTTATTTCTACTTCTTGGCTATTGTGAATAATGCTGCAATGAACATAAGGGTGCATAAATCTCTTTGAATTGTTGATTTCAAGTTTTTTGGATAAATACCCAGTAGTGGGATAGCTGGAACATATGCTATTTCTATTTTTAATTTTTTGAGAAATCTCCATACTGTTTTCCATATTGGCTGAACTAGTTTGCATTCCCACCAGCAATGTATGAAGGTCCCCTTTTATCCACAAAGGATACCATGAACAAGTAAAAAGACAACCCACTAACTGGGAGAAAACATTTTCAAATCATAATCTGACGAGAAGTTACTTTCCAAAATATATAAAGAACTCATCCAAATCAACGACAAAAAAACCAAACAACCTTATAAAAAATGAGCAGAGAACATGAACAGACATTTCTCCAAAGAAAATATACAGATGGCCAACAGGCACATGAAAAGATATTCAACATCACTAATTATTAGAGAAATGCAAATCAAAACTACAATTAGCTATCACCTTAAACCTGTTAGAATAGCTATAATTACTAAGACAAAAAATATCTATTGTTGGAGAGTATGTGGAGAAAAGAGAACCCTTTGAGGGTATTATGTTAAGTGAAATAAGCCAAATAGAGAAAGACAAACACTACATGGTTTCACTCTTATGTGGAAGATAAACAATTACATGGATAAAGAGAACAGATTAGTGTTTATCAGAGGGAAAGGGGTTTGGGGAATGGGAAAAAGGGGTAAAAGGCACATATATATTGTGATGGATGAAAATTGGACTATTGGTGTTTGCACAATGCAGTCTATACAGAAATTGATAACTAATAGGATACATCTGAAATTACACAATGTTACAAACCATTATGACCTCAATAAAATAATTGGAAAAGATAATTAAAAAATTTAAAATCTTTGGCTGGCAGTAGAGGGACTTCCAAGTCAGTCAACTTAGATTCCAACTCAAATGTTATTTAAAAATATGTAACTTTGGAAAAATCAATTCTATATTGTGAGCCTAAGTTTTTCACCTGTAAAACTGGGATAACAATACATGCTACCATAGATATTAAATATAATACCTTAATTATAATGATATATATGCATATATATGCACATATATTCCAAGTCATGTATGATATACACACTTTGAGTAAATTAGACCTCTTTCTGTAAACATATCAATGCTATGGCTTATTTAATAACCTAGTATAATAAAACTTTTTGGCTTTCACGGCATATAAATTGTCTCTTCACTAGGAGACAGAAATTCATAGTCAAATGTAATAGTCAACTAGCCAAATGCAGACATCCTCAGGGGAAGTTCAATATCGTTGAGAAATAAATGGAACAAAATTATAAAGCTTCTGGTCAGGATTTATATGATATTTATCATGAATAGATTTAAATTTGAAATGAGGTTAGCAGCATCTTATAACATCAAGATGTATACTTATCTGGAAAAGCAGGAGACTTATGGTGAAAGGTGATTCCTCAGTCAGCACCATCATTTTTGTCTTCTAATCTTATGGCCCCTGAGTTAGACCCTAAGCCTCAATGAATAGGTGAACACTCTAGAATGCTGGGAGTCTATCTTATCTGAAAGGCATGACATAATGTGAGTATTCTATAAAAATGTTTGAATTGAATGAATAAGTAAAGATTAAACTTACAATACACCTTTCCACAATATTTCCAATTATTTTAGAGGTAAATAGCTTCTTAGTTATGAAACTAGCTTCTACAACAAAATAGATGGAACTAAAGAGATGTAAATGTACGTTAGCTATTTGAGGAAGAGCATGAAGTCATGAGCAGAATGAACATGGAGAAATCTAGGATATAAATATGGAGGGGTAGCCTTGTTACAACTCATCTGGGTTCTTATAGGCCAAGGTAAATAGATTGAATTCTATTAAGTATGTGATAGGAATCCACTATAGGGATATGACAAGGAGAGTGATATGATCCGAATAAGATTTAAAGAGAATTATTTGGGCTGCTTCATGAGAATAGATTGTTGAAGGCCAGAGCAAAAGCAGGGAGAACATGCAGGAGGCCATTGGAATAGACAAGGAAGGTAGTGAGTATAGTGATGACAAGTAGAAATGGCAAGCAATAGGATATATTGGAGTATAAAAGGGAGCCATTTGCTGTAAACCTAATTTTGCCTGTCTTTGTTTTTCCAAATGAGTCTGACATGGCCATTGAGCATGCATTGTATAGCCATTTTAAGCATTTCCTATGGGAAGAACAAATGCCCTCAAGATAAAGGTGCAACTTCCCCCCACATTGGCATTTCCATAAGGATAAGCATCTCTCCCTAGACTAGAAACTGATTGCTGTGTTCACCTGTGACCACCCAGCTTGAGACAACAGAATTGCCACCCTGCTTTGTCCACCCAGAGAGGAGACCTGCTGTGTCCATCAATTGCTGTGAAGATAGGGAAGTCTTGTTACTATTGTAAAAGTCACATTTCAATCATATGTGAAACATCCTCCTTGAAGGTATATAACCACTCTGTATACCCCACTTTTTTGGTGCACTTCCTTCCTTTGGGAAGGAAGGCCTCAGGCTATGGTCCTCACATTTTGGCTCATAATAAACTCACCCAAATTTTCACTTAGAGATTGGTTATGGATTATTTGCATTGACAGCGGCAGTGATCAAATGTCTAAGATATTTAAAAGGGAGAGACAAGAGGGCTTATTAAAGTTTTATTAAGTAAAGTGAGAGGAATAATACAGTAAAGGATATTGTCAGATATTTGGTCTGAATAGTAATGCGTATGGTGGTACCATTTAATTAGAAGGAAAACACCTAGGAAGAAATAGGTCTATTGTGAAAAATTAACAGTTTAGTTTCATAAATACTAAATTATCAAATAGAGATGTTGATTAGGTAGTTGAATATACTGTTTGAAATTAGGTGAGACATAGGACAGAAGGTTCACAATTTTAGAGTGCTTTAGCATTTATAATTCAGGAAAAGGAGGAAGATCCAAGCAAAACACAGTAAGGAGGTTTCACTGAGTTTGTAGTGCAACTGAGACAGTGATTATTATGGGTCACACACTATGTCAGATGATGCAATTAAAGTTCTATTGTGTCTTCCCAAAATTTGTACGATTACCTACTAACCTCCAGTACCTCAGAATGTGACCTTATTTGGGGATAGATTCTTTAAAAGGTAATCAAGTTAAAATAAGATCATAAGGTGGACCATAATCCAAGATCACTGATGTCTTTATTAGGGAGGGAAACAGATACAGATCCGCATCTAGTGAGAACACTCTGTGAAAATAAATATAGTCATTTATATGCGAAGGAAGATTTGGAACAACTCCTTCCCTCACAATCTTCAGAAGGAATCAACACTATCAACATCTGGATTTTGAATTTCAGAACTGTTATATGACAAATTTCTGTTCTTTAAGTGACCCACTTTGTACTAAATAGTTATGGCAGCTCTAGCAAATACATACAGGTTTGGTACTGAGAAGTGGGGTGAGTGCTGTAATAAAAGATAGAAAAAGTCAAGATTGCCTTGAAGAGACTGTTGGTAGAGATATGGACATTGAAAGGTGATTCTGATGAGAGCTCAGAAAGGGATGAGAAGTACTTTAGGCAGATAGAAAGCATCTATCATCTTAGAGAATACATATATCATCATGAACAAAGGTTGCAAGAAATATAAATGACAAGCTGCTTTTGCTTGGGGTCTCAAATGAAAATAAGGAACATGTTACTGGAAACTGGAGGAAAGGTGACCCTTGCTCTAAAGTGGCAGCCCTAGCAACTAATACAGTGACATTTGGTCTATAGCCTTCCATTCCTAATTTGTTCTACTGACTTTGAATACATAAATTATCTTAAGTGCATCTTTTGAATATGCAAATTATATTGTTTGTCACACTTTTGTGACTTTATACATGGTGCACCTTTTTTGTGGAGTTCCCTTCCATCTTCTCTTGTTCTTTCACATCACCTCTAGGAAGAATTCTCAGATCATGGTTTGCTTTAGATGTTCCCTAGCACAACATGAGTATATGGTACTTATTAAATTGGTCTTTAATTGTCTGAGTCCATCATTATATATCAAATCACTGAGAGTAATGCATCATATCTTATCTTATTCCAATTGATAATGCCAATCTCTATTTTGATATTGATGCCCCATAGGCATCTTTTGATTGATGAATAAAGATTAAACTTGTAATACTTCTAAAAATGTTTTTCCTTGTTGTATACGCATACTACTTCTGATATCTTAGATCAGCACCTACAAAGACTAGATGGAAACAAGGAATAATGTGACTTACTTTGTCCTCTTGGGTCTCACACAAAATCCAAAGGAGGCGAAAATCCTTTTAATTATGTATTTCTTCTTCTACATTTTCACCATGGTGGGCAACATGTTTATTGTCATGACTATCACTGCCAGTAAGACCCAGGGCTTCCCAATGTACTTCTTCCTTGCTAGCCTTTCATTTATCAATGTCTTTTATTCTTTTTCTATTACTCCCAAACTGATTTCAAACTTGTTCTTTGGGGAAAATACCTATTCTTTCAAATTTTGTGTGGGCCAGCTCTTTACATAGCACATTTTTGGTGGATCCAGAGGTCTGTCTTCTGTTTTTGATGGCCTATGACCACTATGTGGCTCTCTGTAAGCCCTTGCATTATTCAGTTATCATGAGTCAATAGGTACATGTTGTGCTGCAGGTAATGTCCTGGTTTGGAGGTTTTTTTTCCAATCAGTAGTTCAGCCCAGCACTATTTATGGGCTCCCATTCTATGGCTCCAATGTCATCAATTGCTTTATCTGTGACATGTACCCCTTATTGAAATTCATCTGTACTGACGCTTATGCCATTGGCATCTTAGTGATAACCAATGGAAAATTGATCTTCATTATTATGTTTTTGCTGTTACTCATCTCTTATAGTGTCATCTTGTACTCACTAGAGAACCTTAGGAAGGGAGATAAAAAGTCCTCCAGAGCTTTGGTTTCCACATCACTGTGGTTGTCTTCTTCATTGTTCCCTGTATTTTCATGTATGGAAGACCTGCAGATATCCCCTCCATTGACAAGTTACTGAGTGTGTTTTATACAATCATAACATGTACATTCACCCATGCGGCATCCACTAAGCTAAACTCTGAGAAATTCAGAGATGACAAATAATATGAAGAAGTTCTGGAGAAGAAAAGTTATATGTGATAATATATGTTTGCCATTCTCCATGAAGAGTCATTTGACATTAAGGCCAATCTCATTGGCATGTAGAAATTTTCTTAAATCTGATGCAGAATTCTCTTTTCTACATGAGATTTATGATAATTATAATTAAAGAATGAACTACAATGATATAATTAACATATATATAAGAATTATCTTTACTTATACTTAAAGAATGAACCATATATTTGTGCTGTTAATAACAGTTTCCCTCTAGAATGTAAGCTCTATAATGTGTTACCATTGTAGCTATAAAGGAGAAATGCATGTGCAGTGGTGAGTCAATAAATAATATGTAATGAATTAGTCAATGAAATATCTATAGTTATGCTAGTTTTTAATTTCTGCATTTAATTTTATTACTTTTTTTCTCATTCTTAGTTTTGATTGTAGTTAGATTCTTATCCTTTACCTTCATTCTAGTTATAGCACTATTTAAAATATTTAATATTACATAGACTATCCTCATCCTCTTCATTCAATTTAATTTGCATGTCATATGAAATTTTTAACATCGTACTTTTACTTTCTTAAATAAATATTGAATGCTGGCAGATAAGTATTAAATCAATCAATTTAATTTAATTTAAGTAATTTATTTAATAATATCTTTTTAATTTATTAATTGTATTTTATTTATCATTAATTAATAAGTATAAATTAATAAAATAAACATTAAGAATATAATCCATGCAGAATGGTAATAGCATAGAATCAACCTCCTACCCTATCCATTCCTCACCAGAGTCTCCAGTTCTTCTTTAGATGTAGTCACTGTACTCCATTTCCAAGATTCCACAAGTAATAATCTTTGCTGTTGATGGTGTTCAGGCACGCCACCTCAAGCTGCACCACTCTGGTATGCAGATTATTTCAAGCTGAGGACAATTGAGGCTCAGAAGACTCAGGAAGACTACTTGGCCTTCCCTGAATTTGCCTAAAAGAATTTTAAGTTAGAAGGCCTCATCCAACAAGAAGCTAATACCATGAGATAACTATAGTATAATGTAAAATAAGTGTGATAAGAAAGGCACCAACCATCTTATAGAAACTCTGTCTTCCAGGTCACATTCTCTATAGGTGGCCTAGTAAACAGTTGTCTAACAAAATTTGCTTTTCTATCTTCATGTGAATTTCCTTCCTCTCCTTTGAAGTTCCACACCACTAACCCGACATACTCCTTTGTCTTTAGTGGAGATGATATTTAAGGGGACAGCTTTGGCCATTGTGGTGTGTTGCTCAGTTTTCCCGGGTTTCTCCCATGTACACGTGTTATTAAACTTTGTTTTATTTTCTCCAGCTAACTTACCTTTCTAATTATCTGACCAGCTATATGAACTGTAAGGGAGGGGCTGGCCCAGTGGCACAGTGGTTAAGTCCACATGTTACACTTTCAAGGCCCAGGGTTTACCTGTTCAGATCACAGGTGCAGACCTATGCATGGCTTGTCAAGCCATGCTGTGGTAGGTGTCCCACATATATAAAGTGGAGGAAGATGGGTATAGATGTTAGCTCAGGGCCAGTAATCCTCAGCAAAAAGAAGAGGATTGGCAGCAGATGTTAGCTCAGGGCTAATCTTCCTCAAAAAAAAAAAAAAAAGCTTAAGTGAAAGGGGGGATTCTCCCTCTTCCCCCACACTGTAAATTATGCCATAAAATCCCACCAATTTGAATGTGGCCTTTTATTGGTTTGATATTTGTTTGTTTATTTTATATGTTTGACTAGATTCTCAAGCTCCTATGAAGGTATTTTAGTCTGTTTAGTTCTTTTCCTCATGTTTCTGTGGGGAATCTAGGGTGTGAAACATCATAATCTGCCATCTTTCTCTGAAGGCAACTTATTTAGGCATTTCCTGGGAAGTAACCTTCACAACTAAAGTCATAAGAATCATGAGGTGCTCAAATTTTGATAAATCATTCAAAGCAAGCTCTTTGTCTTTGTAATTACAAAACAAATAACCTTGGTATAGAGGAACGTTTCAGGTCTGTATTCTCCATATACTTTTTTGTACTTCCTAATCTTCTGTCACATCTCGGCTGATTCTTTGTTTCTCTTTCTGCACCCAAAGTGAGGGTCCTCCACTTATTCTCGCCACATTATTTGGACTAAAACTCATTGATATTTTTATTTCAACTAGCCATTCACATTGAGAGCCTTTTTTTCTCCGTCACTTTCATAAGCTCATCTTGGAGAAATGGATGATAGTATTTAGTATGTTACAATGATATATGATTACGATCATTCTAATCATGATATATGATATGTTATGGATAGAAAAATTAGCGCACATGGTTTGAGTAACACAGTCCTGAGATAAAATTTCATTCTTTTACTTCAAAAGATTATTTTACTATGAATATGAGGTCAACAGAGCTGGCAGAATAATTTTGTCAGAATACGATCTGACGAAATTAAAGGAAACACTTTTTAGAGAAGATAGCATGGTGAAGCGAGAGAAGAAAAGCCTCTGGAGTCACTTTCCCTATGTTTCTTTGTGATCTGGGAAACTTTTTAAAACTCTCTAAGCCGTAATTTCTTCATCTGTAAAAATAATCATGATAGTACATATCTCCTAAGTTTGTTGGGCCACTTAAATGAGTTAATACTTGTTAAGTGCTTATAACAGTGTCTGGCACATAGAAAACATTATAAATCTGTTTTTAAAAGGAAAACTATTGACTTGTATGGGCAAAACTTCCAGTAGGGGGTTGATCTCGCACTGTCTTTGTCTTCTAATGTGAAAAAGTTACCTTCTTGTATGACCAACCCCACACAAATTATGACCAACATGATTTTTTACTTGAAGTTCAAGCATTTGTGTATGGAGTCTTAGGGACATCATTCAGCCTCTGGAAGTCCTGTAAGCAGCAAAGTTTCAGGTATTATGGAGACACGATGTAGTCTGGAGACAACTGAATTAGTATCGCATTCCATTCACTAGTTAATATAAGCCTGCGTGCATGTAAAAATCTCATTCTTTTATCTCCATATTGTTTTAATCTCAGATATTAAATATAACAAAATGGTAGTACTTAATTCATAGAGTTACTTTAACTATTAGATGAAATAATATATATAACACACCCAGAACAATGTCTGTCATTCAGTAGATGCTTAATTAATGTGACAGCATTTGTTACCTCCCTCACTTCTATATCACTGTACAATTTACCTTACTTTTCTGAACTCTATGATTTATTTTTATGATTCAAGTGTATGTAGATATTATATTAGCAGCAATGAGGAACTTTCAGAAATCTGACAGTAAAGCAAATAAAATTAATGTAAGATGCATGAGATTAACTCTGAATAACTTACCCTAAAAATATCGATGGCACCCAAATTAATATCAAATTAAGAGAAATCTCATAATTAAATGAACTTTTTAATGTTGAATAAAAATGCATGGCATAACTGTAATTATTTAAAGGCCATTATTTGTGTACTATAATGCACCATATCCTATTAAAGCATTGTTTTGTATAGTTATCATAAGACCCTTATGAAATAGATGCAATTAATTTTGTTTACCAGAATAATTAACTGAAGTTTGGAAAACTTAAATAGCTCACCCAAGGACACAGAGCTGGCAAATATCTGAAGTAGGACTTGATCCCATGTAGTCTTATTTCAGAACTTGTACTGTTAAAGACTTTGGTAAATATAACAACGACACATACCTGAATAAAGAAACACTTTCTAGTGGTGAGAGATAAGCAATAAATAAGTAAACATATATAAAAAAACAAAGTAAAATGTTCTTAAAAATAAAGAAGTGATGTAATAGAGAGTGTGATTCAGAAGACAGGGAACCACTTTAGATTAGCTTTTCAAAGAAGACACAAGAGCAAGAATTTATAGCCACGTCCAGGGATGAGAGACAATGAGCTAAAGGTCATGGGTAAAATCACTGGAGAGGAATTTCTGTATCTGGAAAGGTGAACTGTATGTGACCTGGATGAGTATCATTAACTACGCTTGTCTCTTCTGACTCAAAGATCACCAACCAACCTTAACCTATAATTAATTCATCCCCAATTAAAATCCAGATGAAGCTAAACAAAACATTATATATATCTCTATGTCTATATATGATCTGTCTCATCTATCTATATCACATGCATCCAAACAGATATTACCTCAATATGCTGAGCTAAGTTAATCAGTAGAATGAAATTTATCTAGCCAAATTTACACTAAAATATAACTGGGGTTTTCATAGCTTATAAGACCCTCCACAATTGCTCCTCACTCAAACATCATCTCCTCAAACTTATTCAGTACCACACTCTACCACGTTGCCTATGTTTCAGTCCCAATGGCTTCAGTTTTGCCCTGGAGCCTTTGCACTAGCTCTTCTTTATTACTAAAATGTTTGTCTTCTAGAGGCCCATATGAATGGCAAATTGTCATTATTCAGTCTTCAGTCCAACTGCCACTTTCTAAGAGAGGCCTTTCTTAACCATCCATGTAAAGCCATCCTCTTTCTCCTTGAGTTACTGTCAGCCAACTCTGTCCATTTTCTCTACAGTATTTTCACTATCTGATTTATCTGTTTATTGTTTCTCTCTTCCAACTAGAATGTAAACTCTATAAAAGTAGAGGCACTACTTATTTTGTTCACTACTGCATCTCCAAGCACCTAGAACAGAGATTGGCACAGAGTAAATGCTTAATAAATATTTACTTGGTGAATTGTCATCATCTCCATGTAACACTCTTTAGAATAAATGCATTTGTAAAAACAAGGCTTGTTAACTGCAATGCTTCTGAAATTGATGACATACCACATGGGTGATAAATTGAGATGGAGAATTTTAAATTAGTTTGTCACATGTCACAATTCTTATCTGAAGAGACAGAATCATATCTAGAGAGTTTAACTGGATGGTATTTACTATATGAAATTGTAGCAAAAAGAATCTTTGCAAGGGCGAGTCACAGATTCTAGGATGCATGACAAGGAACAATTTACAGAAGCACACCTGATGGGACTGGCATGCCAAAGGAGATGCTGACACCGTACCATGCTGTCATTGGCTAACGGCAAAGGTGCCAAAACTGCCCTGACCTAGGAACCATTCTGACTCTGTTGATACTATACCAGGACACAGCCTCAGATAATTAATTTCAATTTAAAGACTTTCACAGATAATCCTGGTTGGCAGAACTCAAGTCACATGAGCACACCTACAAGGAGATCTGGAAAATGTAGTGGTTTGAATTTTATGTCAGGAAAGTGGATATTACATCCTCTAGGATGTTGTGTGCATTCAAAGATTTTGGGCAGCCACACACCTTTGATTTTCACTACAACTGGAAATGGAGTCTTGTGTAAAGAGTTTTATTTTGTCTGATAGACAGTTGTCCCTGTTTCTGTTTCTCCTACACATAAGAAAGAAGGGAGACATAAAGGACCACAAGTAAGTTAGTGAGCAATAAAATTATTGATATATTCATTTAATTTTTACTGAACACGTATTCTGTAAGCACTGTGCTTAGTGCTCAAGCAGAAATGCAAATAACTGGGATATTTCTTAAACTTATCAGTATAGTATAGCTTGTGATTTGGTAGCAATTTTAAAATGGCATTTTTAAAAGCAATCTTCTATCTTAATTTTGAAATGTTTTAGATGGAGGGATTCCCAAATTTTTTAAAAAAAATCTAAGTTATTTACTCTTACATTAAAAGACTTTAAATAAAATTGAAATTACTTACTAATCTCTGTATTGCCCTGAAGAGTATGGTTGCTATTCCTCTCTTGCATTTCAGTTTGCATACTTCTCTCCCTTCCCTATTATCTCCTTGTATACTGAACTTTCAGTGTCTTGAACTTGCTGTTATTTTCAACATTGAGAGTCTACATGTAACAGTGTTTCCAATGGAAGCAGCTCACCCTTTGAATCTCAGCATAAACATCACCTTTGAAGAAAGGCTTTCTCTGATTATCTTATCCACAGTAGAATTCTTCCTCTTTTTTTTCTGTCATTTTTGATCCATCCGGAATTCATTTTGATAAAGGAGTTTAATTGGGATAGAATTTTATTTATTTTTTTCTAAATTTTAGGGTCTTTTAAATAGTTGTATAATTATCTTTTTGTCATTGATTTGAAATCCTGACTACTGTATTCTAATGTCCCATATGTATTAGGATCCAATTCAGGATTCTCTTGTATTTCACTGATGTCTTTATTCAGGTACCAATTAACACACACAATATAATTGCTTTGATATGCAACAAATTTTGATATGTGATAGGACTAGCAGTCCCTCATTACTATTCTTTGTTCAGAATTATGTCTAGTCTTGCTTATGCATATTTCAAAATTAAGTTTAAAATAAAGTAATGCATATGAATTAAAATACAATAAATACTATGTTTAAAGTTAATATGTTTACAATTAAATTAAAGTAAGTTACAGATAGTTTAATCACAAAACAAAGTTCAGTTATTATTTTCATTAAGATTCAATTTAAGAAGATTAATTTAGGAAGAGTTTATATCTTTAGAGTATTGAGAACAGTTATGCAAGGAGAAAGTAGATATTTTCATGTCACCTTTTCTTTTATTAAAATTTTGGCACCTGAGCTAATATCTGTCGCCAAGCCTTGGTTTATTTTTCTTCTTCTTCTTCTCCCCAAAGCCCCTCAGTCCATAGTTGTATATTCTAGTTCTGAGTGCCTCTGGTTGTGCTACGAGTCATCTTTTATACCTTTGGGTAGTGTTTCCTTTTCCTGCCTCTGTTACGTACCCTTATAAATAGATTCTGTTCTTCATCTACGACCCCTAAAATGCTAGCTGACACTTTTGCTTTAAGGAAAATCATCTTTTTCAGGAAGTAGACAACTCAAGCCTTTGCTGAGCATCTTTTGGTGCTGCTGAGATCATTCTGCCCTTGGTGGTTGGAAGTGACCACTATGTAGGCCATCTGCAAACCCCTGTACTATGAAATCTTGTGATTTGCTGTGTACTATGAACCTCTGTACTGTGAGCAACAGGGATGAGGCTTCCTCTCTCGAGTGTCATGAGCCAGAGTCTTTATCCTTCCAACCATTCAGATCCTCTTCACAGTCTGGCTTCCTGTCTATGGCTCCGATGTCATATACCATTCATCTGTGACTTAAACCATTTGTTGAAACACCTCTGCATAGCCACTCGTACCCTTGGTCTCTTTGTTGCTTCCACTGGGGTATTCATCTGTTAATTTTTTTCCTCTCGATGCCCTCCTATGTAATCATCTTGCACTCTGTGAGTACCTATAGCTTGGAAAGGAGATGCAAAGCTCTGTCCACTTGTGTCTCTGACATCACTGAGGTCATCTTAGTCTTTGTGCCCTGAATGTTTATACATTTGCATGAATCATCATCTTCTCCATTGATAAAGCTGTGGCTGTATTTTGTCAGAATTAGTTAGGTTCTTGTAAAATGCAGATTCTAAGGACACAACAGTAGAGACTTTAATTTAGTAGTTTTGTTTTGGATTGTTATATCTACCTTTTAAACATATTACCCAGGTGTATCTGAAGTCAATGATTTTTGCGAGTACTTTGAGCTACTATGTTCAGATCAGGAGCCTATTAACTAAGTCACCTTACTTTTTAAATTTATTTTTTAAATTCTGGTAAAATATACATAACAAAATTTACAATTTTAACTATTTTAAGTGTCCAGTTTAGTGGCATTAATTCACATTTTTATGCAAACATCACCACCATTGATCTCCAGAATTTTTTGTTCTTCCCAAACTGAATCTCCACTTTCATTAAACAATAATTATGGGGCCCGCATGGTGGCGCAGAGGTTAAGTTCACACATTCCACTTCTCGGCTGCCTGGGGTTCCGCAGTTGGGATCCTGGGTACAGACATGGCACTGCTTGACACGCCATGCTGTGGTAGGCGTCCCACATATAAAGTAGAGGAATATGAGTAAGGATGGTCGTTCAGGGCCAGGCTTCCTCTGCAAAAAGAGGAGGACGGGCAGTACTTAGCTCGGGGCTAATCTTCCTCAAAAGAAAAAAGACTAAAAAAAAAAAAACAATATTTCCCCTCCCTGAGCCCCATGAAACCAACATTCTACCTTCTGTCTATGAAGTTGACTACTTTATGTAACTCATGTAAGTGAAATCACACAATCTTTGTTCTTTTGCCAATGTCTTATTTCACTTAGAATAATGTATTGTAGGTTAATCTATGTTTTAGCATATGTTAGAATTTTTCCATCTTTTTCAAGTTTGAAAATATTCCATTGCAAGCATGTACCTAATTTTGTTTATACATTTATCTGATAGTAGTCATTTCATTTTCTTCTATTTTCTGGGTATTGTGAATAATATTGCCATGAAAATGGGTGTAGCAATAGCAGAGTGTTTGCCTCCCTGCTTTCCATTATTTTGGATATATACTCAAAAGTGGAACTGCTGAGTCAAATGACAATTCTTTGTTTAATTTTTTGAGGAACTATCACAACCTTTTCCTAGCAGTTACATCACTTTACATTCCCAGCAGCAATGCACAATTTGTGCAATTTCTCCACCTTCTCTCCTATATGTATTACTTTCTGTTGTTGTTACTATTTTAAATAATATTTATCCTAATGTGTATGAAGCTATATTTTATTATGATTTGGATTTGCATTTCCCTAATGATTAGTGATGTTGAGCAGCTTTTCAGATGCTTACTGACCATTTATATTTTATTTGAAATGTCTTTTCACATCATTTGCTCATTTTTAATTGGTTATTTTTTTGTTTTTGAGATGTAGAACTTCTTTATATATTCTGCATATTAATACTTGATCATATATATTATTTGAAAATCATTTCTCCCACTCCCCGCATTGCCTTTTCACTCTGTTGTAGAGTCACTTGATGCACAAAGTTCTTAATTTTGATAAAATACAATTTATCTATCTTTTCTCTTCTTGTCTGTTCTTTTGGCATCATATAGAAGAAATCATTGCCCAAAGCAACTTTTATTCTATATTTTCTTCTATGATTTTTATAGATTTAGCTAGTATTTTAGGTCTTTGATCCATTTTGAGTTAGTTTTTGTGTATGGTATAAGTTAAGGATTCAATTTCATTCTTTTGCTTTTGTACATCCAGTTTTCACATTACTATTTGTTGAACAGGTTGTCCATTCACCATTGAATGCTCTTGGCACCCTTGTTAATATCATTTGAAAACATATGTAAAGCTTTCTTTCTAGGCTCTATATTTTATTCCATTAGTCTATATGTCTGTCATTATGCCAATATCATACTTTTTTGATTACAATAGTTTTGTAGTAAGTTTTAGAATCAGGAAGTGTGAGGCCTCCAGCTTAGTTCCTTTTCAAGATTGGTTTGGCTTTTCAGAGGCCTTTGAGACTTCATGTGAATTTTAAAATGGATTTTACAATTTCTTCAAAACATACTTTTGGGATTTAATAGAGATTGGGCTGAACCTGTAGATCACTTTAAGTTGTATTGACAACTTAATAATATTTAATCTTCCAGTCCATGAATGTCTTTCCATTTATTTGTGTGATATCTATGATATCTTTCCGCAACATTTTGTAGTTTTCAGTGTACAAGCCTTTTGCCACTTTGGTTAAGTTTATTCTTAAGCATTTTATTCTTTTTGATGTTGTCTTAAATGGAATTATGTTCTCAATTTCTTCTTTGGGTCCTTTATAGACAGTATAGAAATTCGACATCCTTTTCTGATAAAAAGCTCTCAAGAAATGGGGTATAGGTGGAATATGCCTCAATCTAATAAATGACATAGAGGATAAATCTCCAGCTAACATCGTATTCAACAGTGAAAGATTGAAATCTTTCCCGCTAAAATCAAGAACAAGTATGCCCATTCGCAACACTACTTTTCAACATGGTATTACAATAAAAATTCCCGTGCAATTTTAATGTTTCTACATATAGATCGTGTATTCTGTGAGGTGAGATAATTTTACTTAACTAATTTTTACTTAAGATCACTACATGTCACAGTGCCACCAATGGTAGCAACTTTCTAGCTTTTGACTCAGCTTAAACATCACCTTCTAAGAAAAGCCTTCTCTGATAACCTTATACATAGTAGACTTCTCCCTTTTATTTTCTGTCACAGTACCCTTTTTTCTGTCTTATCAGCACTGAATAAGATAAGAATTACTTTGTTTAACTGTCCCCTTATTTATTGTCTGACTGTTTTATGAGAATGTAAGGTCAATGCAGGAAGGATATTTTACATGATTTCTTTTCTGTTTTATTAATTTCTATGTCCTCACTCATAGCACAGTTCCTGGTATGGAAATTAATAAAAGAAACCTTAACTAAATTTGAGCCTGGAAGCTGCTAGGTGGAGCGTTCGCGCCCTATCATACATCATCAATTACATCAAACAGGAAGACACCCGTACTTGCACATTCAACAGGAAGGAAGTCTACTTCACTAACAAAGGAAGATTTCTCTCCACCCCTGGCAAAAGCCCAGCCAATGAGAAATGCTGCAACTCAGCCAATGAGAAGTCTCTGCCTCCCTGAACTGTTACTTTCACCATGGACTTTTTTTTAGAACAGCCGTTCCTTATTCCTAATTTTCCTCTATAAAAACAAACTCCCCTCATTTGTTTTCTGGGTTTTCCTGTTGTTCCCATAGCACGCATATGCCAAATTACAATTCCTTTGGGTATTCCGAATTAGACTCATTTTGAGGGTGAAATGAGAGGCAAATTCCTTTTTTAAGTTGACACTGGCATAAAATAGGTGCTCTTATTTAAAAAAATATATATCATTAATAATTAGAGCATCAGTTGTCCCATCAAAACTGGTGACAAAGTTTTAAAAATATGTTACCATACTTCAAGGCAGAATAAATTGATTATTAAACAAAAGGAATGAAAAACTTGCTATGGCAAGTGGGGAAATACTTGATAAATTAATCTTCCCTGGTACAAAATGATTTGGATGATATTTTATTCTTGACTGGCAATAGTCTTATAGCACTTCTAACACTTTTCTTTTGCTGTATCTTTCTGATCCTAATTATGTGATTTGGCCTGGTACTATCTTTAAAAATAAGTGTTCTTTTAAATTTTCTGGCAAATCCCAGTGAATTGAATTAGACAAGAATTAGTCTTGAACATATGCCAATTACAGGACTCAATGATAAATGTGGTCAGCAGAAATAAAATGTCAGATTATCTTTGCCAGTCTTGAGAAGAAGATACTATCCTTTTAAGAACTGATATAAAATTTTCAGGAGTTCCTTTGTTAAGCTTAAAGCATGACATAAAAAGTAGAACAAGAATGTCTCTCAAAATCTCAAGTCAAATAGCCTGGCAATGCCAATACAATAGAATGAGAAGGACTAAGTAATTGAAAGGTATTTTTCTATTTTGAAGTTAGTAAAGAAGTTCTCCAGGAAAATTTCCCTGGGAAATGGCTAGGTGCTTTCTTATGGAAACATAAGATTTGCAGGCCTTTTGATAAATTTTCCTAAGATGATATTTTTTTTTGTTTTCCTGTGTGCACCAGAATATCCTATTAAATAATCTGCTGTGCAAATAAAAGCAATCTTCTAAATAACCAGAGGACTCCGTGGAGAACATGGAGAGCTGAATGGAACAAAGTATATCCTCAAACCATGATGCAGCTTTTTGTCCTTTGTTGTCACACTGGATGATTGAAGAATTCTGGGTCATCTGAATGAGTTAAAAAGTCTTCCTTCAGATTGTGTACAAGTCACCAGAAGGTAAGACTAACTGTAAATAGTGGGGACCAGGCTGCAAAATTGTGTGAATATCTTCATTATTTAAGAAATTAAATCAATTTGAAATAAATCAAAATTAGATTCTAATTCTAGTTTTATCATGCAGAAATGTGTGATCTTCAAAAAATAAATTAGATTTTGTGAGCCTTGATTCTTCAACTATGAAATGGGGATTACAGTTCTTGTGAATAATAAATGTGACCCATTGAATTGTGAGTCCAAGATTGGAATCCACTATAGAAGTTTAAAGCAGAGGAATGACACAATCACAATAAGTTTTTTAAAGTATCGTGTGGGCTTCTTCAGGAGAATAAATTGTTGGAGGCCAAAATGGAATTGGAGAGACTTGGCAGGAGGCTATTGCAGGGGACCAGGAGGAAAATAGGGGTTGAGAAATGATCAAATTTATGATATATTAGATAGTAGAGTCAACAGGACTTGTTAAAGCTATAAATAAATAATATGATAGCAATAAAGGAGCGAAGGATGCTGTGAGATTTATTGTCTGAGCAATTAGATGGAAGTTGGTGACATTTAATGATGTGAGGATCACCCATGTTTATTTGAAGAAAAATCAAAATTTAGTTTTGCAATGCTAAATTCACATCCTATTGGAGATGTCCAAAATTACAGATGTTGCATATACATCTTTGAAAATTAAGGTGGAGATAGTAGCTAGAGACACATAATTAGAGTGCTTCAGCATTTATAGTTCCGGAAAAGGAGGAATATCCATCTAAAGGACCCAAGATAGAGGTCTCAAAGAGCTCTGAGACAATCCAGGGCAGTGATTTTCCATTAATAATTTGATCTATTCACTTTAAATATGTAAATTACCTTCAATGGGTCTCAAGTATTACATGTTGTCACTTTATAAATATTGCATCTTTTTGTAGAATTCCCCTCCATCTTCTCTTGTTCTCTCACTTTTCCTTTAAAACTCATCTAAAGCATTGCTTCATCTGGGAAGCATTTTCTGATTCTAGTTTGATACCTTCCTAGAGTGTGACCCTAAGTATTGTGTGAATATTTTTATAATGGCACTTATTACATTGCACTGGTTGACTGATCCTTCACTATGCATGGTATCACTGAAGATAGGGAACTATGTCTTAAACAACATGTTGATCACAATGTCTACAACATATTTGACACAAATACGTATGCCGTACATATGCTTTTAAATTGAATGAATAAATAAAAGATTGAATTTATAACACATTTAAAAATCTTCCCCCTTGTTTTGTAGGTAAACTGCTTCTAATCTCTTAAATCGGTACCCCTAAGGACCACATGGAACCACACAACAATGTGACTTACTTTGTCCTCTTGGGCGTCACACAAAATCCAATGGAGCAGAAAGTCCTTTTTGTTATGTTTTTGCTCTTTTACATTTTGACCATGGTGGGCAACATGCTCATTGTTGTGACTGTGACTGTCAGTAAAATCCTGGATTCCCTGATGTACTTTCTCTTGCTAGTTTATCATTTATGGATGTCCTTTATTCCTGTTCCATTTCCCCCAGATTGATTTCAGACCTCTTCCTTAGGACAAATACTGTATCTTTCCACTTTTGTATGACCCAGCTCTTTACAGCACATTTGTTTGGTGGATCATAGGTCTTTCTTCTGTTGGTGATGGCCTATGACCGCTATGTGGCCATCTGTAAGCCCTTGCATTATTTGGTTATCATGAGGCAATGGGTGTGTATTGTGCTGCTAGTAGTGTGCTGGATTGGAGGTATTCTGCACTCAGTAATTCAACTTAGCACTATTTATGGGCTCCCATTTTGTGGCCCCAATGTCATTGATCATTTTTCCTGTGACATTTACCCCTTATTGAAACTCGTCTGTACTGACACCTCTGTCATTGGCCTCAGTTTTGGCCAATGGAGGATTGATCTGCACTATTGTGTTTCTGCTGTTACTTATCTCTTATGGTGTCATCTTGTACTCTCTAAAGAACCTTAGTCAGGAAGGGAGGCAGAAAGCACTCCAGACCTGTGGTTCCCACATCACTGTGGTTGTCTTCTTCTTTGTTCCTTGTATTTTCATGTATGCAAGACCTGCAATGACCTTCCCCATCGACAAATCATTAAACGTGTTTTACACAGTTGTAACCCCCATGCTGAACCCATTAATCTATACTCTGAGAAATTCAGAAATAACTAATGCTATGAGGAAGCTTTGGAGAAAAAAAGTCATATCAGCTCCTAAGTAAGTGTGTCATCCATAATGAAGAAAGTAATTTAGCATCAGAGCCATCTCCTTCCAATGTAAAAGTGTTCAGAAATCTGGTGCAGACTTTCCTTTTCTCCAAAATGTTTATGATCATTATAATTAAAGGATAAACTCTATGTTTGTGCTATTAATAACAATTTTCCTCCTAGAATGTAAGTTCTATAATATCTTCTTTATTATAGCACCTAGAAAGGTGAAATGTATGTACCATGGGGAGTCAACAAATAAGATATAATGAATTAGAAAATTAAACTTTTATAGTTGGACTAATTTTTAATTAATTTCTGCACATATTTTTATTACTTATTTTCTCATTCTTAGTTTTATTTTAGGCAGATTCTTGTCTTTTATCTTCATTTCTTTAATTAATTATAATATTTAATGATTTATAAAGCATTTCCTTTATTCAATTTCATTTGTATTAAATATGAAGTTTTTAGTGTAATATTTTACTTTTTTAAATAAAAATTGAAAGTATAAAAGATGATCAGGGCCAGCCCAGTGGCACAGTGGTTAAGTTCACACATTCTGCTTTGGAGGCCTGGGGTTCACCAGTTCAGATGCCAGGTGTGGACATGGCACCACTTGGCAAGCTGTGCTGTGGTAGGCGTCCCACATATAAAATAGAGGAAGATGGGCATGGATGTTAGCTCAGGGGTCAGTCTTCCTCAGCAAAAAGAGGAGGTTTGGCAGCAGTTAGCTCACAGCTAATCTTCCTCAAAAAAAAAAGAAAGTATAAAAGATAATAATAAATATTAAAAATAGAATCTATACAAAATGGAAAAAGGGTACAACAAACCTCTTACCTTTTCCTCACTAGACCGTCCCAGTTCTTCCAGATGCAGTCACTGTTCTCTGTTTGTAAGATTGTTCAAGTAATTCTCTTTGCAAATATAAGCATATTTTCAAATATGTATTTTTGTTTATAGCTCTGTGTATAGATTTAGCATTTTACTACTCAGCCTTCTGAATATCTTTCCATACTAGTCTATATAGATCGAACTCATTCTCTGTTTCCTCATTTTGCTTAATACTCTTTTATCAAGATATGCTAAAATTAATGTATCCAGTCTTATTCATGGTTCTCCTAATCTTTTTCTATGAGAAATAATTCTGCAATGAAGTCTTTATGAAATGTTGTAATTATAAGTTCCTAGAAATGGAGTTGAGTCAATCAGTATACATATTTAAAATGATGACATTCATAGTTATTGCCAAAATGCCATCTGTGAGCTTGCAGCAAACTTCATTACCGCCCTTAGTCTGGAAAATTCATTTTGACCACATTCTCAAAAATCAGTGTTTGATAAACATTTATAGTGTTTGACGATTTGATTAGCTAAAGGGATTCTGTTCCATTTATATACTTTAATTGAAATTCAATATATATAATTGAATGTGCATTTCACATGTTTATAATGATTAGTACTGCTTTTTTGTGAATTGCTTTTAATGATTTTCCTGTTTTATTGCTTATCTTTTCCATACTGATTTTTATGATTTAATTATACACTAAGGAAGTTATCCTTTGAACCATTGTATGTGTAATTTTTATTTTTCCAGGCTGTGATTTGTTTTTGATGTTTATATACTGTGTGGATTATTTACGGCTCTGTGTAAATATTTTTAAGGTTTGCGTAATCAAATCTATCAATATATTCTTTGGGCCATATGTCTCTTAGAAAGACTTTCCCTATTTCAGTGTTACCAAAATAGTCTTCCAAATTTTGTTAAACATTTAAGTTTTTAGTCTTTTTATGGTTTTATATTTTATGATTAAATTTTTGATCTGTCTACACTTCAGTTTGATGTAAGGAGTTAATTAAGGATTAAATTTTAATTCTTTTTCTAAATGGCCATTTTTGTAGATGCATAATTATTTTTCTCTGCTTTGATATCCAAACTTTGTATCTGAAATAGGGCATATGTTTGGATCCAGTTCAGAGTTCTATTATCTTACATTGATCTTTTTAACATTCTGCCATTTAACACACAATGTAATTGCATTTGATTTATAATATGCTTTGATATCTGATCATTATTGAATCTGATCATATTCACTACTATTCCTTATCAGAACTATGCTATCCTTGCATGTTAATATTTTAAAATTAAATTTCAGTAAGTTCTTCTAGTAAAAACTAACTTTATTTAGTATTATTTATACAATTTTATTTAGAAAGAGTTTTATTCTTTTTTCTTTTTTTGAGGAAGATTAGCCCTGAGCTAACTTCTACTGGCAATACTCCTCTTTTTGCTGAGGAAGACTGGTCCTGCACTAACATCTGTGCCCATCTTCCTCCTCTACTTTATGTGTGGGACGCCTACCACAGCATGGTTTGCCAAGTGGTGCCGTGTCCGCACCTGGGATCCAAACCCATGAATCCCAGGCCACTGAAACAGAATGTGCACACTTAACTGCTGCACTACCCGGCTGTCCCCAAGAGTTTTTATCTTATAGAACTGAGAATTCTTATCCACAAACTGAGTAGGTCTTTTCACTTAATAAGTCTTCCTTAATGTTCACATAGAAATAGTATGTTTCTTTTTAAATTTAATCTTTTTGACTTTTTTTGGTGATATTTAAAAAAGGATTTTATCTTATATTTTCTGAGTGTCTTCTGTTTCAATGTAGGAAATCTTTTTTAAAATTTTAATAAGATATTATCTTCACAGTACATCTTTCATTCTTTTTTAGTCTAAGTTCTGCAAGTTTCAACAAACACAGTTTGCATAATCACCATCATAGTCGATATACAGAATGTTTTCATCACCAAAATATATTTCCCCATATACTTTTGCAATCTTCTTCTTGCCTCACTTCCAGATTCTAGGAAACATTGATCCTCTTCTATCCCTATAGTTTTGTCTTTTCCAAAGTGTCATATATATTAATACAAACTGTTGTCTTTTTTTTCTCCCAGCTTTATTGAGGTATAATCGACAAACTAAAATTGTGTATATTTAAGATGTGCAGTGTCAGTATTGGATATATTGTGAAGAGAATTACATTGCATTACCTTGCATTGTGAAATGATTACAAAAATCAAACTAATTAACACATCCATCACTTCACATTATTACCATTTTTTTAGTAAGAATACCATATCTACTCTCCCAGCAGATTTCAAGTATACAATACAGCATTATTAATTATGACCACCATGCTGCATATTAGACCCCCAGGACTTATTTATCTTATAACAAGTAGTTTGTACCCTTTGAAAACCATCTCCCATTTCCCCTACCTTCCAGTCCCCGGCAATCAGCGTTCTATTATCTGCTTCTATGAGTGTGACATTTTTAGGTTCCATATAGTAGTGAGATCATGCAATACCTGTCTTTCTGTATCTGGCTTATTAATGTCCTCTGCGTTCATCCATGTCCAAAAAGGCAGAATTTCCTCCATTTTTATGGCTGAATAATATCTCATTGTTTTTACGTGCCCCATTTCTTTGTCCATTCAGACAAAGATATCTCTTTTAGATACCGTGTCGGTGTCGCAGTCCAATGTACACATCAAGATAGATGCAGAGAGAGCTGATGGTCACTCTGAGTTTATTACAACCAGCATTTCAATATACACATAGCTTACATCTGTTAAACATACACAGATGTTCTGGACAAAGTAATTAGCGAATGCCAAGAATTCTTAGTGATTTCTCAAGGAGCCTTCCCTTAGCCTCTGTTTTGATATTATCATGTTATTGCTGTGCTCATATATTTTTATCTCAGAGCATGCAAGGCCTGCTAGGCAGAGGCCCCTCCTGCTCCTGATATCATGTCTCCATCTGTGCTCCCAGGCGACCATGCCTGGTTTAGGTTGCCCCACCCTGGAGTTCTTACCCATCATTGGCTAACCGGCCTTCTCACCTCTGGGTCACAGTTTGTTGGCAAGCCTTTTCCAGTGATTATTAACCCTTCCTGCATCAGGGGAGGCTACATACTGATATCATTTCCTTTGGATGTATAGCCAGAAGTGGGACTGCTGGATCATGTGGTAGTTCTATTTTTAATTATTTTGGGTACTGTTTTCCACTGTGGTTGCACCAATTTACGTTCTCCCCAACAGTGTACAAAGGCTCTAAATTTTCTACATCCATTAAAACATTTCTATTTTATGAGGACATTAATTTCATTTATGAAGGCTCCGCCCTGATGATCTAATCAATTCACAAATGCTCCACCTCATAATATTATCATTGGGCATTAGGATTTCAACATATGAATTTGGGGGGGACCAAATATTCAAACCATAGCAAGGGTTCAATTTCATTCTTTTGCATATGGATATTTAGTTTTCCCAACACAATGTAGAGACTTTATTCTCCTCATAGTGTATCCTTGGCCACTTCTCAAGGATAAGTTGATTGTATATGAATGGGTTTATTTCTGAGCTTTCTATTCTGTTCCATTGGTCTATGCATCTGACTTCATGCTGGTAGCACTGTTTTGATTACTATAGTTTTGTAATATATTTTTTAAATCAAGTAGTGTTATGTCTCCAGTTTTGCTCTTCTTCCTCAAGATTGCTTTGGTTATTTGGGGTCTTTTTTAGTTCCATGAAATTAATGACTTTTTTTCCTATTCCTGTAAAAATATGTAATTGGAATTTTTTATAGAGATGGTATTGAATCTATGGATTTCTTTGGATAGCATGGACATCTTAAACATATTCATTCTTTCAGTCTGTGAATATGGAATTGCCTTCATTTATTAGTGTCTTCAATTTGTTTTATCAATGTTATATAATTTTCAGTGTACCAATCTTTCACCTCCTTGGTTAAATTTATTCCTAAATATTGTATTCTTTCTGATGCTATTGTGAATGAGATTATTTTGTTAATTTTGGTTTTTGATAGTTCATTACTAATATATATAATATACTGATTCATTTGTACTTTGAAATCATTGAGTTTTCTTAGTAATTCTAGCAGATTTTGATGGAGCCTTTAGGGTTTTCCACATATAAAATCATCACCAGTATGTAGTCTTTTAAACCTGGATTCTTTCTCTTAGTATATGCATTTGAAACTTATGAATATCATTGTGTTCAAGAATAGTTCATTCATTTTTATTTCTGAGTAGTATTTTATTTTATAGATGCATCAAAGTTTGTTTACCTTTTTTGAAGACAAAGTTTTACTTTCTACAGAAATTTAAATTACGAATAAAACATATAAATAAACATATGTACATTTTTGGGTGAACTTAAGTTCTCCTTACACTTGAATAAATGCTTAGGAGCAGAAAAGCTGGGTTTTCTGATAAGTGTATGTTTGATTCAAAAAACACTTTTGAACTCTTTTCCAAAGTATAGTTTATTGTTTTCCTTCTAGCAACAAGTACTTTTAAGTTTTCCCCACCTTTATCAGAACTTAATGTTATCAAGTTTTTTATTTTAGCCATTCTAATAGGTCAGTAGTGATATCTTGTTGTGATGTTCAGCATTTTTCATGTACTTTTTTGCCATTTATATATTTTCCATGGTGAAATTTCTGTTCAATTCCTTACATCGTTTTACACTGAGTTGCTTATTATTATAGAAAGTTGAGAGTAATTTATATATTCTGAAAACAAGTCCTTTAACAGATATGTGATTTGCAAATATTTTCTCCCAGTCTGTGGTTTGTCTTTTTATTTTCTTTAAAATATACTCTGACAACCAGAATTTCTCAGTTTTAATAAAGTCCAATTTGTCGTTTTTTTCTTTTGTTGATCATGTTTTGTTGTCATATCTAGGAAATTTTTGCCTAACCCAAGGTCACAATGACTTTCTCTGATATTCTCTTTTAGAAGTTTTATATTTTTAGGTTGGGCATTTAGCCCTATGAGACATTTTGTGTTAACTTTTGTTTATGGCTTGAGGTATTGATCAAAGCTCACTTTTTGCAAATAGATATCCAATTATTGCAGCACCATTTATGGAAAACACTATCACTTCTACAATGAATTTCCTCTAGCATAAACCATAAACCATATGACAAACCTCTTGTCATAAACCATAAAATGTGTGGATCTCTTTTTATACTATCCATTCTATTTCACTGATCTACTTGTGTAACCTTTCTCCAATACTACAATTTATATTACGTCTAGAAGGCAGGTAGGGTGAGTCCTTCCACTTTGCTCTTTACAAAGTTATTTTACCTATTTTAGTTCTTTTGCCTTTCCATAAAAAGTTCTGTGGGCCAGCCCAGTTGTGCAGTAGTTAAGTGTGCACGTCCTGCTTTGGTGGGCCCAGGGTTCGCTGGTTCAGATTCTGGGTGTGGACATGGCACCGCTTGGCAAAACCATGCTGTGGTAGGCATCCCACATATAAAGTAGAGGAAGATGGCCATGGATGTTAGCTCAGCACCAGTCTTCCTCAGCAAAAAGAAGAGGATTCACAGTAGATGTTAGCTCAGGGATAATCTCCTTCAAAAAAATTGTTTGAACCAGCTTGTCAATTTCCACAAAAATGATTGAAGTGGGAATTTGTTTATAATTGCACTGAATCTATAGATCAATTTTGGCAGATTTGAGATTTTAACAGTAGTCTTCCAATTCATGATTATGCTATATCTCTCCACATATTTCATTTTCCTTTGATTTTTGCCATGTTTTTTGTAGTATCAGCACACTACAACATATATGTATGTTTTATGCCTAAGAACTTCATAAGTTTTTTGTTAGTTTAAATGGTATAGTTAAAAATTTCAATTTCAACTTGTTCCTTGTTAGTGTATAGATATATGATTAAATTTTTACCATGTGACTATGACCTTAGTAAACTAACTTGTTAGTTCTAGTAGCTGTTTTTGCAGATTCTTTGAGATTTTCTAGGTTTATAACTATTTTGTCTGTGAGTAGGGACATTTTGATTCCATCCTTTCCAATATGATAGTTTTTCTCTTCTTCTTGCCTTATTGCTTCACTTAGGTTCTCTATCTCGTGTTGAACATAAGTGTGAGAGAGGCCGTCTTTACCTGGTTCCTGATCTTAGGATGGAGAATTTGAGCTTTTGCGATTAAGTATACTGTTAGCTATAGGGTTTTCGAGATGCCTGGTATCATATTAGGGGAGTTGCCTTCTATTCTTAATCATTTAAGGGTTTTTATCATAACTAGAAGTTGAATTTTGTCAATATTTTTTGCATCTGTTGAGATGATCAAATGATTTTACTTTTATAGTCTGTCTATATGGTGAATCACATACATTTATTTTCAAATGTTGAATCAGTCGTGCATTCTCAGGATAAATCCCACTTGGACATTATGCATAATTTTGATTTGGTAGAATATTGTTGAGTATTTTCGCACCTGTGTTCATGGAAGAATCTGCACTTTTCTTTTAAGCTTTGTGTCTACTTTGAGTATCAAGGTATCTCTGGCCTTGTAAACTCATTTAGGAAGTGTTTCATACTCTTCTATATTCTGGAAGAGTTTCTAGAGCATTGATATTTTTTCTGCCTCAAATGTTTAGTAGACTACATGAATGAAATTATCTACCTCTGGACTTTACATTGTTGGAAGGATTTTTACTATGAATTCAAGTTTTTTCTTAACAAAAGGGATGTTCCCGTTATTTGTTTCTTTTTGAGTGAGATTTGACAGCTTTGTGTGCTACCAAGAATTTTTCCCTTTAAGTTGTCACATTTATGAGCATAGAGCTGTCTGTTCAATTTGCTTATTATGTTTTTAATGTCTGTAGGTTGGTGTTATGTCATCTTTTTCATTCCTGATATTTGTAATTTTTGTGTTTTTTCTTTTTGTTTCTATATCAATCTCATTTGAGGTTTATCAGGTTTATTGTTTTTTCTTAAAGAATCAGCGCTTCATCTCATTTTTTTCTCTATCCTTTTTCTGTTCTAAGTTTCACTGATTTTTGCTCTTCATTATTTCTATCTTTTTCCTTGTTTGGATTTAATTTGTTGTTTTTTCTTCGATTTTTTAGATAGGCATGTAGATAATTAATTTGGGCTGTTTCTTCTTTTCTAATGTATACATTTAATGCTAATTTATGTTTAAAGACCATGTGATGGTAATTTATGTCTGACTGTTTAAGCTGCATCCGATAAATTTTGAAAGTTTTTATATTTCATTAATTATAATATTTTTGAGCTTCACTTTTGATTTCCTCCTTGGCCTTGGTTATTTATAAGTTTGTGTTTAATTTCCGAATATTCCAATATTCTTTTTACTGCATGGTTAATTCACGTTAGTGGGAACCCTTTCAAATGCATCCTCTGTCTTTTTGACATTGTTGCATCAGTGTTTGAGAGCTTCCTTGTTTTCTTACACTACAAGATAGCCAAGCCTCATCTTTTATATTTTTTCACTGTGCCTGGAATTAACCATTTTTTCTGAAAAGCCCTGATACCTTTGAGTGATGAATAATCTTTAGAGATTATAACCTGAGTGCCAGTTTTCATAGTGCTACTAGATTTTATTAGTTATAGGCATTTTGAGTGGGTTGGGGTAGAAATCAATATTACTAGAGAGAATACAAATTGTGAATTTTCCTACTGATATTTTTAGTTCACAGTTTATTAACTTATTTGATTTCCGATATGACAAATCTTAGTTCATTAATCTGTTTCAACATTACCTACTTATTTTATCCTACAGTATATCTATACAATTTTAAAATAACAATAGTAATATTACTGCTAAAATATGACTACTACTCATACAGTTTAAGGTTTCTTTGCCGTTCTTTTTGACTATATAATACATTCCAGTAGAGATTTACAATTAGAATATTGTGTTTTAAATATATTTAGATATTAATTTTTCTCTGTTGTTATGCCACCAACTTTATGAAAGATATACTGATTTGCTCATTTTTTTTTCAAATTTCAGGAATTGCTTCTTTTTCTCTTTCTGTTTTTCCAGGTACAAAATTATATCATCTGCACTATCTTCTGCATTTGTTCCTTTCCAAATTCCAAAACTTCTAATTTCTTTCTTTTGTGGAGTTGCATTCGCTGTTACACCCAGTACAGTATCACATAATGCTGGTGGTAGCTGAAATTTCCCACAATTTGTATTTTAGTGAGTTTTTTACAAATTGAAAATCATATTTTTTTTTCAAAATGCCTTCTCAGCAGTTATTGAGATGACTACACTATTCTCTTCTTAAATATATTAGTGTGACTAATTATATTAGAAGATTTTATTGTATTGAATCATCCTTGTATTTGTGGAATAAACTTTACTAGGTTAGGCTTACATTGTCTTTTTATATTACTGGATTCTGTCAGATCTTTTAAAGCATTTCTGCATAAATTTTCATCAGTTACAATACATAGAGACGTTCCTTATCTCTCTGTCACAATTAATGTTTTCTTTCTTACTCAATGTTACCACTTTTGACTAGCTAGCACAATATTTTACTTTTGAAATGCTGTGTATTATCTGTTCTCCCACTACAATGTAAGTTGACTGTTCGTTCCTTAGCACTTATAGAAGTGCTGGACATAGTAAATAATTGAATAAATGCCTTAGAGAGAGAATTAGATGTTTTACTGTTTAAAATAATCTACTTGATTAAATTGTTTAAATAGCATTGGAATATTTTCTTTGAAGGTTTGTGAGTAACAATCCTACTTAGCATGTATTATATTTTTATTAGCATTTGTTCTTATTGTCTTTCTCTTTTAACTGATATTTTCCACCAAAATAGTCAAACACCGTCCAGCACAGAATAAAAGAACAGAATATGCAGCTTGTTTGTGCTGCACATATTGTGAGTGCCGAGGTCTTCTACAAAAATGCTTGCTAGAGGAGAAGAGACTGGAGGCCTTGGGACATTCACAATGATGTCCTATTTCTTCACCTCACACAGTGTAAGCAGGCATATTTTATTGAGAGTTTGGAGAATTCAAATCCTATAATTCTGCTTTTTGGCTGAGATTCATATTTTTTCTTTACTGCTAGTTCTGAAGAGGGTCAGAAGCATTCTTAAACATTATTATCCTTATCATATCTTAAGTATTTCTGTTATTAAATAAACATAAAAGCTCACACAAATAGGAGGGAAATTTTGCTTTTAAAATTACCCTGATATGAGAAAGATAGTTTTTAGTGTTTCGCTATCAAGCACTTTACTGATTTTGTGCTTAAGGTTTATACTTTTATTTTAAGGTGAGAAAATTCATCTGTTCTCATAATATATTTTTTGAAAGTGAGCTGGAATTGATTAAGCATGCTTAAGTACCTATAAATATGGTCATATATTTTCCTTGACTTTTTTCCATGAAATATAGATAATTTTTTTAATATGTAATTATTTATTAATGGAGATATCCCACATACAAGCTAGAGGAAGATTGGCATAGGTGTTAGCTCAGGGTTAATCTTCTTCAAGCAAAAAAAGAGGAATATTGGAAATGGATGTTAGCTCAGGGCAAATCTTCCTCACACACACAGAAAATACATATTTAATTTAGACTGTGTTGCTTAATTCATTAATAATTGGGAAATATTGTTATATTATTCTTGTAAATTTCTAATTGAATTACATTATTCTAAGATATATATTCTGTATGATTTAAGTCCTTTGAAATGCATCAAAACTGTTTTGTGGCCAAGTGTATTGTCTATTTTGGTAAACATTCCATGGGTACTTTGAAATAAATGGAATAGTCCCACAACTGTTTTCTCTTTCCCCACTCCCATACTAAGACAGATTCTATCAACTTGCCTGTCTGAAACTTTGTGGCAAACTTCATCTCCATTTGAAACAGGTTTTAAATAACTTGTTCTGAAATTCCTGTTCATCATCTTATGGAAGTCACTTCAGCTGTCATCTGCAAACATATAGCTTAAATTTAAACACATTGACTGTTTTGAAGGTCATGATTATACAAAATAATTTTTATATATTTCACTTTCCTCCATACTGGACTTTTCCCTTTTGGTGATTTGACCTCAAGTTCTTCTTTTATGATTTTCTGCCCAGAAGATGTGGTTCTGAAAGTTCTCCTCTATGTGGTGATTACGCTGGTAGCATCTCTGGAGATGCAGTCTGCCTTCAAAATTATGATTAACGTCCTGGTGACCTAAATTAAAGAAGAATCATTCCTAGAGAGGAATCAGCTGAATGACTCAATAACATGTGCTATGGTTCAAATATAGACAAAGTGTGTACAGATCTTTTCCCTTACCTCAGAGAGGTCTGTCTGTATCAGTATTCACATGAGTGGCTTTCTCAGGAATTGGAATGATGGATGGAGAATATAATAAAGTATGTATATAAAATTATTCTCCATCCTTTAGGCAAAACAAATTCAATGATGATGTATGAACACAGGCCAATAGTTCTGTTTGAGAATCAAAATATTGTAAAGGCTATTTCACTTTAATTGATGTAAAACACAAACTGCAAACTAGTTTTCTAAACAATTCCAAATTTTCTCTCACACAAAGTTACATTTTTTAGCATCAAAATATTTATTTAATATTTGTTATTAGGAGAAATTCTACCAACAATGAGTTTTTGATCTTTTTATTCACAATCAGGATTCAGACTTCTTTAGGTTACAGAAACTCATATTCATTTTGAAAATCCCAACAATTTAAAAGGTAGACGTTTTCTGAAAGACTGAAATGAATCAGACTTCTGCATGCATGGAAAGAAATTGGTTACATGGAAAGTGATCAAGGTACATTGATAGTGCATGTGCTATCTTCACAGATGGCAGCAGTGCATGAAGGACAAGAGAGAAGGGACCACAACCTGGAACGTGGGTAGAATGACTCTCTCATTATGCAGCTAACCCAGGAAGTGTATTTATGCATAAGATTCGGAACTAGGCTTTATATTTTGCAAGAGTGCATTGTTGGTATGGGAACTCACAGATTTTTCAAAGGTCTCCTAGGTAGTTCTGATAATCAGAAGTATTAGAGATCCTTTGTGATTACTAAAATATATGGGGATTGAGTCAAATCTGTAATACTGTTTTGCAAATTTTCGTATGAAAAAGAGTTCAAATAAATTTATATCCTCTTAGCACAGTATTTTTAAAAAGTAATTTCAAGTGTGACTATTTAGTGATATTGTAATGGGCAGATAATTCTAAATCTCATGATAGTTTCAAGTGATACGTCTGCTAAACATTGTTTGTTAATCTGATAATATATAGAGGATGATGTAGCATGTTACTTCAATTCCTATTTTTCTCTTCTCAGGTGAATTTCAGCATCCTGCGCTATGTTTTTTGGCCATTTGGATGTACTCTTCATTGGATTGCTTGTTTATGTGATTTCCCCACTTTGCAGTTGGTTTGTCTGTCTTTTGTTTGTTAATTGCTTAGAGCTCTTTGTCTATGTTGATGTTAACTCTGTATATGTCCCCTAAAATGTAAAACTTTTCCCCAAACTGCTTTTATCTATTGATGTTATGTATATTTTCCTAAATCCTTAAATTTTTTAAAATTGTCAGATATGTGATTTTTTTAATTAAAGTTATGAAAGTTAACATCCTTGTGAAATTACAGTTGTACATCATTATTAGTCATGTTGTAGGTACACCACTTCACCCCTAGTGCCCTCCCCCTACCCCCTTTCCCCTGCCAACCACCGATCAGTTCTCTTTGTCCACATGTTAACTACCACCTATGAGTGGAGTCATACAGAGTTCCTCTTTCTCTGTCTGGCTTATTTCACTCAACATAATACCCTCAAGGTCTATCCATGCTGTTGTGAATGGGACGACTTTGTCCTTTTTTATGGCTGAGTAGTATTCCATTGTATATATATACCACATCTTCTTTATCCAATCATCTGTTGCTGGGTACTTAGGTTGATTCCATGACTTGGCTATTGTGAATAATGCTGTGATGAACATAGGGGTGCATGGAACTTTTGGAATTGCTGATTTCAGGTTCTTGGGATAGATACCCAGTAGTGGGATGGCTGGTTCATAACATATAACTATTCTTAACTTTTGGAGGAATCTCTGTACTGTTTTCCATATTGGCTGAACCAGTTTGCCTTCCCACCAACAGTTTATGAGGGTTCCCTTTTCTCCACAGCCTCCCCAACATTTGTCACTCTTGGTTTTGGATATTTTTGCCATTCTAACAGGTGTAAGGTGATATCTTAGTGTAGTTTTGATTTGCATTTCCCTGATGGTTAGTGATGATGAGCAGCTTTCCATGTGTCTATTGGCTATCCGTATATCTTCTTTGGAGAAATGTCTGTTCATGTCCCCTGCTCATTTTGTAATTGGGTTGATTTTTTATTGTTGAATTGTGTGATCTTTGTATATTATGGATATTAACCCTTTGTCGGATAAATAACTTGTGAATATTTTTTCCCAATTAGAGGGCTGTTTTTCTGTTTCAATCTTGTTTTCCCTTGCCTTGAAGAAGCTCTTTAGTCTGATGAAGTCCCATTTGTTTATTCTTTCTATTGTTTCCCTCATGTGAGGGGTTATGGTGTCCAAAAAGATTCTTTTGAAGCTGATGTCAAAGAGTGTACTGCTGATATTCTCTTCTAGAAGACTTATTGTTTCAGGCCTAATCTTTAGGTCTTTGATCCACATTGAGTTTATTTTAGTAAATGGTGAAAAAGAATGGTTGGTTTTCATTCTTTTACATGTGGCTGTCCAGTTTTCCCAGCACCATTTGTTGAAGAGACTTTCTTTACTCCATTGTAGGCCCTCAGCTCCTTTGTCAAAGATTAGCTGTCCATAGATGTGTGGTTTTATTTCTGGGCTTTCAATTCTGTTCCATTGATCTGTGCATCTGTTTTTGTACCAGTACCATGTTGTTTTGATTACTGTAGCTTTGTAGTATGTTTTGAAGTCAGGGATTGTGATGCCTCCAGCTTTGTTCTTCTTTCTCAGGATTGCTTTAGCAATTCAAGGTCTTTTGTTGCCCCATATGAATTTTAGGATTCTTTCTTCAATTTCTGTAAAGAATGACATTGGAATTCTGATTGGGATAGCATTGAATCTGTAGATTGCTTAGCTAGTATGGATATTTTAACTATGTTTATTCTTCCAATCCGTGTGCATGGAATGTCTTTCCATCTCTTTATGTCATAGTCAATTTCTTTCAAGAAGGTCTTGTTGTTTTCTTTGTATAGATCTTTCACTTCCTTGGTTAAATTTATCCCAAGGGATTTTATTCTTTTTGTTGTGATCATGAGTGGGATTGAGTTCTTGAGATCTTTTTCTGTTAGTTCATTGTCAACACATAGAAATGCTACTGATTCATGTATGTTGATTTTATACCCTGCTACTTTGCTGTAGTTGTTGATTGTTTCTAATAGTTTTTCTATGGATTCTTTTGGCTTTTCTATATACAAGACCATGTTGTCTGCAAACAGCAAGAGTCTTACTTCTTTGTTGCCTATTTGGATTCGTTTTATTTCTTTTTCCTGTCAAATTGCTCTGGCCAAAACCTCCAGTACTATGTTGAATAAGAGTGGTGAAAGTGGGCACCCTTGTCTTGTTCCTGTTCTGAGAGAGATGGGTTTCAGTTTTTGTCCATTGAGTATGATGTTGGCTGTGGGTTTGTCATATATGGCCTTTATTATGTTGAGGTACTTTCCTTCTATACCTATTTTATTGAGGGTTTTTATCCTAAATGGATGTTGGATCTTGTTGAATGCTTTCTCTGCATCTATTGAGATGATCATGTGGTTTTTGTTTCTCATTTTGTTAATGTAGTGAATCACGTTGATTGACTTACGGATGTTGAACCATCCCTCTGTCCCTGGTATAAATCCCACTTGATCATGTTCTATAATCTTTTTTGATATATTGCTGTATTCGGTTTGCCAAAATTTTGTTGAGGATTTTTGCGTCTATGTTCATCAGTGATATTGGCCTGTAGTTTTCCTTCTTTGTGTTGTCCTTGTCAGGTTTGGGGATCAGGGTGATGTTGGCTTCATAGAATGTATTAGGGAGTGCTCCATCTTCCTCTATTTTCTGGAATAGTTTGAGAAGGATAAGTATTAAATCTTCTTTGAATGTTTCGTAGAATTCTCCAGAGAAGCCATCTGGTCATGGATTCTTATTTTGGGGGAGGTTTTTTATTGCTGTTTCTATTTCTTTACTTGTGATTGGTCTATTCAGATTCTCTGTTTCTTCCTGATTCAGTTTGGGTAGGTTGTATGAGTCTAGGAATTTATCCATTTCTTCTAAGTTGTTCAATTTGTTGGCATATAGTTTTTCATAGTATTCTCTTATGATCCTTTGTATTTCTTCAGCATCTGTTGTGATTTCTCCTCTCTCGTTTCGAATTTTACTTATTTGAGACGTCTCTCTTTTTCTTTTAGTGAGTCTGGCTAAGGATTTGTCGATTTTGTTAATTTTTTCTAAGGACGAACTCTTTGTTTCATTGATCCTTTCTACTGTCTTTTTTGATTCAATATCATTTATTTCTGCTCTAATTTTTATTATTTCCCTCCTTCTACTGACGTTGGGCTTTGGTTTTTCTTCTTTTTCTAATTCTGTTAGGTGTCATTTGAGGTTGTTCATGTAAGATTTTTCTTGCTTATTGAGGTGAGCCTGTATTACAATGAATTTCCCTCTTAGGACTGCCTTTGCTGTGTTCCAAATCATTTGGTACGGTGTGTTTTCATTTTAATTTGTCTCCCAATAATGTTTGATTTCTTCTTTAATTTCTCTAATAATCCATTGTTTGTTCAGTAGCATGTTGTTTAGTCTCCACATTTTTGCCTCTTTCCCAGCTTTATTCTTGTAGTTGATTTCTAGTTTCATAGCATTATGATCAGAAAAGATGCTTGATATTATTTCAACCCTCTTGAACTTATTGATGCTTGCTTTGTTTCCCAAGATATGGTCTATCCTTGAGAATGTTCCATGCGCACTTGAGAAGAATGTGTAACCTGCTGTTTTTGGATAAAGTGTCCTATATATATCTCTTAGGTCCAACTGATGTAATTTTTCATTTAAGTCTATAATTTCCTTTTTGATTTTCTGTCTGGATGATCTGTCCATTGGTGTTAATGGGGTGTTGAGGTCCCCTACTATAATTGTATTGCTGTTGATGTCTCCTTTTAGTTTTATTAATAGTTTCTTTATGAATTTTGCTGCTCCTGTGTTGGGTGCGTATATATTTATAAGTGCTATGTCATCTTGGTGGAGCATCACTTTTATCATTATATACTGCCCCTCTTTGTCTTTCTTTATCTGTTTTGCTTTGAAGTCAACTTTGTCTGATATAAGTATGGCAACACCTGCTTTCTTTTGTTCATTATTAGCTTGGAGTATTGTCTTCCATCCCTTCACTTTGAGTCTGTGTTTGTCTTTGGGGCTGAAGTGTGCTTCCTGGAGGCAGCATATTGTTGGATCTTGTTCTTTGATCCATCCTGCCACTCTGTACCTTTTGATTGGAGAGTTCAATCCATTCACATTTAGAGTGATTATTGAAACGTGGGGGCCTACTGTTGCCATTTTATCACTTGTTTTCTGGTTCTTTTGCATTTTGTCCTCATGGAGAGCTGTTACTTTGTGTTAGTGTCCTTCTGCTTGTCTGCTTTGTTCTGGATTTGGTAACCCCTTTCCTTTCTTTGATTTTTCAGGAATGAGGTTCTTCCTGAGCATTTCTTGAAGAGGAGGTTTTGTGGCAATGAACTCCGTCAACTTTTGTTTATCTGGGAAGGTTTTTATTTCTCCATCATATTTGAAGGATATTTTCACTGGGTAGAGTATTCTTGGATGCAGGTTTTTGTCCTTCAGAGTTTTGAATATTTCATTCCAATCTCTTCTAGCCTGTAAGGTCTTTCCTGAGAAATCTGCTGATAGCCTTACGGGGTTTCCTTTGTAAGTTATTTTCTTCTGCCTGGCTGCCCTTAATATTTTCTCTTTGTCGTTGACTTTTGCTAGTTTCACTACTATGTGCCTTGGGGTTGGTCTTCTTGCATTAATAAAGTTTGGAGATCTATTGGCTTCTGTCACATGAAGTTCCATCTCTCTTCCCAAGTTTGGAAAGTTCTCAGCTATTATTTTTTGAACAGGTCTTCTGCCCCTTTCTCCTTCTCTTCTGCCTCTGGTATACCTATAATCCTTATGTTGCATCTCCTAATTGAGTCGGATAACTCTCAGAGAATTTCTTCATTTCTGTTTAGTCTTAGTTCTCTCTCCTCCTCTGTCTACAGCATTTCTATATTCCTATCCTCCAAATTACTAATTCTGTCCTCCATATTATCAACCCTTTACTGTTCAGAGAGTCCATATTTTTCTTAATCTCCTCCATTGTGTTCTTCATCTCCAGTATTTCTCATTGGTTCTTCTTTATAGTGTCAAGCTCTTTTGTGACATAGCTCCTAAACTCATTGAGTTGTCTATCTGAATTCTCTTTTAACTTGTTGAGTTTTTAATAATGGGAGTTTTGAAATCATCGTCATTTAGGTTCTAAATTTCATTGTCTTTGGGATTGTTTTCTGGGTGCTTATCATTTTCCTTCTGTTCTGGAGACTTAATATATTTTTTCATACTGCTTGATGGCGTGGATTTGTGCCTCCGCATAGAGATAGAGTTTAGTTGCTGTTTCCACTTGTTCCGTCTGGTGTGTGTGTGGGAGCAGCTGTTTAGACTGCACTAACCAGGAACCCTGTCAGCTGTTACTGACTGGACCTGGACCCCTCCTCACAGTCACAGTGTTCCTGTGGGGTCCCTAGTCAGTTGTGAGGGCAATTGCAAGGGGGCCTCAGGCTGCTGGTGCCTATTGTGGCAGCCCACTTAGACGCGCTCCCTCCTTGTGGTCTACAGCAGTGTTGTGGGCTTTCCCAGCAGCCAGGAGCAGGATCACCTATAATTGCCACTTTGTCCCTAACAGAGCCCACAAGCTCACACTTGTCCACTATAGGTCCCAACAGAGCTATGGGTATCTTCTGCAGTCTGTGGTTAGCTCACCTAGCTGTGCTACTTTTGCCCCAGGGCCTTCCCACCTTGCGATTGCCAGTCAGGACCTCTACTCTAGTGCTGTGCAGAGGCTTTCACTGAGGCTGCTGTAGAAACCTGGAGTTCCCCCCTGGGCTACATAGCCATTTCACTGGAGCTCCACTCTGCCTCACTCCACTCTCATGGGATCTCTGGGAGCCCCTTGCCTTGTCTGAGGCACGGCTAGAGTCCGTGAGCCTGGTGGTGGCTTGTAAGCTGCTGCCTTGTGGGGAATTCTGCTCTGGGGAGCTTCTTGGTGTTCCGAATGCTGGGCAGGGCCTCCCTGCTAATGGCGAGCAGAGGCTCTCCCTGCTGGGGGTGTGCAGGACCCTGGAGCATCCCCCCGGGCCTCAGAGCCAGGTGTTGGAGCTCCAACCCTGTCCCCAAGCACATCCACAGGATGTCCAGATGCCCCCTGCACCAACCAGTGTGCTGGAGACCATGGGCCCAGCAGCAGCTTGCGGTCTGGTGCCGTGCCAGGGAATCTGCCCGCCAGGAGCTTCCCTTTGTCCTGGATTCTGGGCATGGCCTCCCTGCTAATGGCAATCAGAGGCTTTCCCTGCCAGGGAGGTGCGGAACCCCGGAGCCTCCCCCTGGGCTGCAGAGCTGGGTGCTGGAGCTCCAACCATGTCCCCAAGCACGTCCATGGGAAGTCCAGATGCCCCCTGCACTGACCTGTGTGCTGGAGACCGTGGGCCCAGCAGCAGCTTGCGGTCTGGTGCCGTGCCAGGGAATCCGCCCACTGGGAGCTTCCCTTTGTTCTGGATTCTGGGAGGGGCCTCCCTGCTAGTGGTGAGTGGAGGCCTTCCCTGCTGGTGGGTGCAGGACCCTTGGAAGTCCCCCTGGGCTTAGGTGTAATCACGGGGGGATTGAGTAGGGCTGTTGTCACCTGTTTCCACCATCACTCCACTGCTGAGTGCACACTCCCACGCTTGGTGTGTGGCGATGCTATGGGGGAGTCCACTGGAAGAAAGCCTCCTGCAGAAACTAGGCTGTCTGGGGGTTGGGAGTCGGGGGTTGGAGTGTTTTCTCCTATTTCCACCTCCTCCCAGGGGAAGTTCGTCTGCCTTCCGATGTATAGCAACATGAGTCTCTTAGGTGTCTTGAAATGCTACCTGGATATCCTTTGTTAATTGGTGAATGTTCAATTAGTTGTAGATTCGACAGGGGAGAGACAAAGAAGACCACTCACTCCGCCATCTTGGTCCCGCCTATTAGCACACTCTTATTGCAATTGTCTTCTTAATTGGGTTGGTACCCAGTGTAGCTGGTTCCTAGGCTCAGGGGCATACAGTTGTGATAGGCCTGAGGCCAACAAGGCTGATGTCTGTTCTCTTAGGAGTGCAGCGGAGTAGGGCTAGCCCTTGGCATGGAGGCACTCAGTTGTTTCAGTCTTTGGAAGGTGGGGCTGATCCTTTTTATGGCTATTTGTGAAACACAAGTCTTCTTCCGCTGAAAAGCCTCACCCCCCTCTGGACCACATACACTGTCAGCACAGTCCTGGTCCATGCACACTTCTCAACTCCCTGGAGCATACTCCACTGCCACACCACAGAGGCCCCCACCTCTGCCCCAATGCCACACACAGTCCACCAGGTCCTCACACAAGCCCTGCCCTGCAGAGGCAGACACCTTTGCCTGCCTGTAGAGGATCAAGGCATTCAGTCAATGCAGGCTGAGAAGTAGCCTGAGGGTTTGCTGTTAGGTGGGGCAAGTTCCTAGGGTGAGTTGCCTGCCCTGGCTGAACTGGATTAAATCTGTGCTCTAGTGGGTGTGGCAGACCCCTGGGCTAACAGCCCAAGGGACGCACCTCAATGGCCCCCACCTGTGTCCCTATCAGCACACCTGGACCAACTCAGAACAACAGCCCCCACCAATGTCTCAGTCTCTGGGGAGGATCCTCCTCTCACCAAGATGCCCCTAGAGCCCACCAGGTGAGTCTCACTTCACCAAAGGACAGTCAGCCTTCTCTCTCATGATTTTATGTTGCTGCAGTGAGTGAGTTTGTGCATAGTCCCTTTAAGACCTGGATCTTTTTGGCTTTCGGCCGATAGCTTTTCTGGGGTGTCCTCGCTGCAGTTAATAGCCAGCAAAGCCAGACAGTAAGACTCCCGTCTCAGTTGGGCTGAGTCCGAAGGATGGTTATAGGAGTATTGCCCCTGCTCCAGACCTCACTCCTCCAGGGATGGCTGCGTACCTTAGGTTGTCTCCCGCCTGGCCAGCTGAGAAGGTCGGCTGCTCCCAAAGATGGCTTTTTTCCTCTCTGGCTGGAGTTACTGCCTCTTCTGCTTTTGTCAGGACTGTCCCTTGTTGTAGGGGTTCTTTTTATCCAGTTTTCAATTTTCAATCCAGTGTGATTCATCCTAAAATTGTTGTAACCTGGTTGTGTTTGTGGGAGGAGGTGAGTTCAACGTCTGCTCACAGCACCATCTTGACCCCTCTCGACCCCAGATATGTCTATTTTTTAATTCAATTTTTAGTTAAGAAGATTTCCCTACTGCTAGAATGTAGAAAGGCATTTCCTTTATTAACTGGAAAGTAACTATAAGTTAAATCCTGCTTGAGTTCTTTATTAAAACTGTAATTCATTTTGATTTCATTTTTATGTAAGGCATTAGCCACATGTACAATTTTATTAGCTTCCAGATGGAAAGCTTGGTGTGGCAACCAATTTATTTTTAATGTGTCCTTTCCTATATATGTCTCTAATGGCTTGTCTCTCTATTAGTCCTAAGATTACTGAGGTTAGGCACCATGTTTTAAGCAGCCTTTTATTCTTATAATCTCTGAATGCACTGGAACATGATAAATAATAATGCTTATCTGTTGAATGAATAAACAAATTATCTTAAGACTTCAGGAAGTCACTAGTAATAATCATATTTACAGGTAATTTTGTCCCTAACTCTGAGATAAGACATAGAGAGGAACCTATGGAATGAAAGAACAACGTGACTGAGTTTGTCCTCTTGGGACTCACCCAGAGCCTACAGGGTCAGAAGATATTATTTGTAGCATTCTCGCTCATATCTACATTGTAACAATGGTGGGCAACCTACTCGTTGTCGTGACTGTGGTGGTCAGCCCTATCCTGGATGCACCTATGTACTTCTTTCTTGGCTACTTATCATTTATGGATGCTATTTATTCTACAATAGTCACCCCAAATATGATTAAGCTTACTTTATGAAAAGAAAACAATTTCCTTCCAAGCTTGCATGAGCCAGCTGTTTATATGGCACTTATTTGGTGGTGCTGAGATGTTTCTCCTGGTGGTCATGGTCTATGACCGCTACATGGCTATCTGCAAACCCTTGCCTTATTTGATGGTCATGAATAAATGGGTGTGTGTTCTGCTGCTTCTATTGGCTTGGGTTGGAGATTTTTTGCATGCTACAGTTAAACTTCTCTTGGTGTATAACCTGCCTTTCTGTGGCCTCAGTGTCAGCGACCACTTTGTCTGTGACATGTACCCCTTATTAAAACTTGCCTGCACTGACACCTACATTGTTGGTGTCACTGTGATTTTCAATGATGGGACAATCTGTGTGGTCATCTTTATGATCATACTTATATCCTATGGGGTCATTCTTAAGTCCCTGAAGAATCTCATCAGGAAGGGAAGCGCAAAGCCATATCCACCTGTGGCTCCCACATCACTGTGGTGGTCTTCCTCTTTGTACCCTGTATTTTTGTGTACTTGAGACCTCCTTCTAGCTTACCCATTGATAAATCTTGACTGTGTTTTATGCAGTTATCACCCCTATGTTGAACGCTTTGATCTATACTCTGAGAAATGAAGAGATGAAAAATGCCCTGAGAAAGCTCTAGAGGAGAAAAAGAAAATGAAGCAGCAGAGAAATGTCTCAGTTGTTTTCAGTGAAGAATTGCACCTTCCAGGAAAGCCATGGGTGATTATTTAACGGTAGTAAATTTCTCCTCATGTTTAATAACTGGTGCATGATGTAAAACATTAATTATGTGAATACATCCCATGACCAAAATACATTTTTAAGATTTTCAAGAAATATATTTTGTTTAAAATATATTTTTAAGCTTTTCATAATTTCTTAGGACTACAACTGTTCAGTTTTTGCCTGTGAAATGTCTCCATTGAGATTGTAGATTTGTGTTCTATGTTATGAGTTATACTATAATTAATACTATAAATTTATTTTAATGGGAGATTTTCTCATATTTCTCTCTTAGATAATGTAACATTTTACAGAATTAATAGTGTGTATTACAAATTTCAGAAAAGGTAAAACACAAAATAAGACAAATAACTTGTTTCACTCACTCCTCTCCACACAGACAGCCCATCTTAATATTTGAAGTATATATCTTGTCTTTGTATCTGCAAGATTCTTTAAATGTATAATTTCATTCATATTGCTTAGCATATTAAAGTTGAAGAAGAATGATGCCTCAGAGTTCTAATATTAATCATAGGGAGGCTAAGTATATAAAAAGATTTGAATAAGCAAGGCAGATATGCAGAAAAATAACTAGATCTTGTGAATTGTTCTGATTGGAAAATTAAAGTATCTCCTCAAGTGGAACAACTGTGTTTGGTGTTAAATGTTCATAAAGATGATCCTTTAATCTCCCCAGATAGTGTAGAATATCTGATAATACCTCAGCTATTTTTCAATATCCCCATCTCCTTTTTTTTCTTATACTGACCCAGACCCTAACTTTCATACGTAAAATTAGGATATCTATAATTCATGAGCTTCAAGTATGCTATTCAGAACCCTACACCAGATATTTTTGGTGATATTATTGTTAAGAAAGATGCTGACCATATACCTATTGTATATTGGAATTCTTACATCTCTTATTAATATAATATACATTTTTAGGTCACAGAGAGGCCAGGATAGATTGTTTTATTTGACAGAGACCTCAGGCACAAAATCCACTCTCTCTCTGAATCAGGCTTGAAACAGAATATTAACTGCCTCCAAGATAGTAGAAGTGGGTGGACAAAGAAATTCATGATTAGGACTCCCCTATTTAGTCTGAATTGCTAAAGGGCTAATGCTATGGGGTAATGGGTACTTTTCATTCGTAAATTACACAGTATGAAAAAATTTATATCCTGATTTTTTTGCATTTTATTTATTTATTTATTTATTTATTTTTGGGGAAGACTGGCCCTGAGCTAACATCCGTGCCCATCTTCTTCTACTTTATATGTGGGACGCCTACCACAGCGTGGCGTGCCAACCAGTGCCATGTCCACACCCGGGATCCGAACCGTTGATCCCTGGGCGGCTGAGAAGTAGAACGTGCGAACTTAAAGGCTGTGCCACCGGGCTTTATTTTTTAATTTAATTTAATTTTTTTCAGATGTACATCATATTTTGAATTGTGCTTACATCATGTTCACCACCCAAAAACTAATTATAGTCCATCCTCTCACATGTGAGCCTAATCACCCCTTTTGCCCTCCCCCCTCCTCCCTTCCTCAATGGTAACCACCAATCCAATCTCCAATGCTATGTGGTTTTTGATTTGTCGTTGTTTTTATCTTCTACTTATGATTGAGATCATATGGTATTAGACCTTCTCCCTCTGACTTATTTCACCCATCATAATACGCTCAAGGTCCAACCATGTTGTCACAAATGGCTGGATTTCATCATTTCTTAGGGCCAAGTAGTATTCCATTGTGTATAAATGCCACATCTTCTTTATCCATTCATCCCTTGATGGGCACCTACATTGCTTCCATGTCTTGTCTATTGTGTATAAAGCTGCAATGAACATAGGGGTGCAAGTATCTTTATGCCTTTGTGTTTTCAAGTTCTTTGGATAAATATCCAGCAATGGAATAGCTGGATCATTTGGTAGATCTATCGTATATACTGATGTTTATTTTATTGAGGTCATAATAGTTTATAACATTGTGACCTTTCAGTTGTACATTATTACTTGTCAGTCACCATATACATGTCCCCTTTTACCCCTTATGTCAACCCCAACCCACTTCCTTTCTGGTAACCACTTATCTGTTCTATTTGTCCATGCATTTTCTTATCTTCCACATAATAGTGAAATCATATGGCATGTGCATTTATTTCTCTGGCTTATTTCTCTTAACATAGTACCTCAAGCCCCATCCATGTTGTTGCAAATGGGAAGATTTTGTCTCTTTTGTGGCTGAGTAGTATTCCACTGTATATACATAGCACATCTTCATCCATCCATCAGTCAATGGGCACTTGGGGTGCTTTCCTGTCTTGGCAATTGTGAATAATGCAGCAATGAACACAGGGATGTATGAGTCTCTTTGAATTGTTGGTTTCAAGTTCTTTAAATCAATACCAAATGGTAGAAATGCTGGGTCATATGGCATTTCAATTTTTAATCTTTTGAGAAATCTCCCTACTGTTTTCCATAGTGGCTGCACCAGTTTTCATTCCCACCAGCAGTGAATGTGGATTCCCTTTTCTCCACATCCTCTCCAACATTTATTGTTTTTTGTTTAGGTAATTATAGCCATTCAAATAGGTGTAAGGTGATAGCTCATTGAAGTTTTGTGTTTTTTTGCTTTTCTTATGAGGAAGATTGGCCCTGAGCTAACATCTGCTGCCAATCCTCCTGTTTTTGCTTGAGGAAGATTGTCACTGAGCTAACATCTGTGCCAGTCTTCTTCATTTTAAGGTAAGATGCTGCCATAAAGTGTAGTTTGATGAGCAGTGCTAGGTCCATTCCCGGGATCCAAACGTGCAAACTCCAGGCCACCAAAGCAGAGCATGAAAACTTAACCCTAACACCACCAGGACAGCCCCAGCATTGTAATTTTGATCTGTATTTCCCTAATAATTAATGATGTTGAGCACCATTTCATATGCCTGTTGGCCCTCTATGTATCTTCCTTGGAAAACTGTTTGTTCAAATGCTTTGCCTATTTTTTGATCAGGATGGTTGTTTTTGTGTTATTGAATTACATGAGTTCTTTATATATTTTGGAGATTAACACCTTGTCAGATATATGATTTGTAAATATTTTCTCCAAGATGGTGAGTTGTCTTTTTCCTTTGTTCCTGGTTTCCTTTGCCTTCCTGAAGCTCTTTAGTCTGATGAAATCCCATTTGTTTATTTTTTCTTTTGTTTCCCTTGCTCGAGTAGACACGGTATTCGAAAATATCCCTTGAAGACAGATATCAGAGAGTGTACTGCATTTATTTTCTTCTGGGAGTTTTATCATTTTATGTCTTGCCTTCAAGTCAATCCATTCTGAGTTAACTTTTGGTGTATGGCAAAATATAATGGTCTACTTTCATTCTTTTCCACTTGGCTGTCCAGTTTTACCCACATCATTTATTGAAGAGACTTTCGTTTCTCCATTGTATGTTCCTAGCACCTTTGTTGAAGATTAGCTGTCCACAGAAGTGTGGTTTTATTTCTGGGCTTTCAGTTGTGTCCCATTGATCTCTGTGTTTCTGCAGCAGTGCCATGCTGTTTTGATTACAAGAGCTTTGTAGTATATTTTGAAGTCAGTGATTGTGATGCCTCCAGCTTTGTTTTTTTTTTTTCCTCACAATTGCAGTGGCTGTTCAGAGTCTTATTCCATATAAATTTTAGGATCCTTTTTCTATTTCCATGAAGAATGTCATTGGGATTCTGATTGGGGCTGCTTTGAATCTGTAGATGGCTTTATGTAATATGGACATTTAACTATGTTAATTCTTCCAATCCATGTGCATGGAATATCTTTCTGTTTCTGTATGTCTTCTTTGATTTCTTTCAGTATGGTCTAATAATTTTCATCATATAGGTCTTTCAGTTCCTTGCTACCTATAATATTATTTTTATTGTGATTGAAAATAAGATTGTATTCTTGAGATATCTTTCTGCTAGTTTGTTATTAGAGTATCGAAATGCAACTGATTTTTGTAAGTTGATTTTATACCCTTCAACTTTGCTGTAGTGGCTGATTATTTCCAATAGTTTTCCAATGGATTCTTTAGGGTTTTCCATGTATAAAATCATGTCATTTGCAAACAGTGAGAGTCTCACTTCTTTGCCAATTTGGATACTTCTTATTTCTTTTTATTGCCTAATTGCTCTGGCCAAATGCTTCAGGACTATGTTAAAAAAGAGTGGCCTGAATGGGCTACCTTGTCTTATTCCTCTTGTCAGAGGGATGGCTTCCTGTTTTCCCCATTGAGTATGATGTTGGCTGTGTTTATGTCCTATAGCTTTTATTATTTTGAGCTACTTTCCTTTTATATCCAATTTATTGATAGTTTTATCATAAATGGAGGTTGGATCTTGTCAATACTTTCTCTGCATCTATTGAGATGATCATGTGGCTTTTGTTCCTCATTTTGTTAATGTATTGTATGACATTGATTGACTTCCAGATGTTGAACTATCCCTGCATCCCTGGTATAAATGCCACCTGATATATGAGCCTTTAAAGGTATTGCTATATTTGGTTTGCCAAAATTTTGTGAAGGATTTTTGCATCTATCTTCATCAGCTATATTGGCTTGAAATGGTCCTTCATTGTGTTATCCTTGTCTGGCTTTGATAGCAGGATGATGCTGGCCTCATAAAATGTGTTAGGAAGTGTTCCATCTTCTTCATTTCCTTGGAATAGTTTAAGAAGGATAGGTATTAAATCTTTGAATGTTTGGTAGAATTTTCCAGAGAAGTCATCTGGTCCTAGACTTTTATTTTTGGGGAGGTTTTTGATTACTGTTTCAATCTCTTTACTTGTGAGTAGTCTATTCAAATTCTCTATTTCTTCTTCATTCAGTTTTGGGAGGTTGTATGAATGTAAGAATGTATCCATTTCTTCTAGATGGTCCAATTTGTTGGCATATAGTTTTTCATAGTATTCTCTTATAATCCTTTATAATTCTTTGGTATCTATTTTAATTTCTTCTCTCTCATTTCTAATTTTATTTACTTGAGGGTTCTCTCTTTTTTCTTAGTGACTCTGGTTAAGGGTTTGTCAACTTTTTTTATCTTCTCAAAGAACCAGCTCTTAGTTTGAGTGATCCTTTGTACTCTTTTTATGTTTGAATTTCTATTTCTGCTCGTAATTTTATTATGTCTCTCTTTCTACAGACTTTAGGCTTTGTTTGTTCTTGTTTCTAGTTCTGTTAGGTGTAGTTCAAGATTACTTATTTTAGATTTTTATTCTTTATTAATTTTGGCCTGTATTGCTATGAATTTTCCTGTAGGACCACAATTGCAGCATCCCATATGAGTTGGTTTGGTATATTTTCTCATTCATTTGTCTCAATATATTTTCTGATTTCTCCTTTAATTTATTCACTGACCCATTGGTTGTTCACTAGCATGTTTTTCAGTCTCCACAAATTTTGACTTTCCAAGCTTTTTTCTTGCAGTTGATTTATAGGTTCATAACCTTATGTTCAGAAAATATGCTTGATATGATTTCAATCTTCTTAAATTAATTGAAGCTTGCCTCATTTTCCAATATATGGCCTATCTTTGAGAATGTCCCATGTGCACTTAAGAAGATTTGCATTCTGCTGACTTTGGATGTAGTGTTCTATATATATCTGTTAGGCCCATCTGGTATAATTTTTTGTTTAATTCCACTATTTCCTTGTTGATTTTCTGTCTGGATGATCTTTCCATCGATGTAAGTCGGGTGTTGAGGCCTGCTACTATTATTCTGTTGTTGTCAATTTCCCCTTGTATTTCTGTTAATAGTTTCTCTATGTACTTTGGTGTTCCTGTGTTAGTTGCATATATGTTTATGTGTCATGTCCTCGTGGGGAAAGTCTTTTGTTCTTTTTTTCTTTTTGAGGGATATTAGCTCTGAGTTAACATCTGCCACCAAGCCTCCTCTTTTTGCTGAGGAAGACTGGTCCTGAGCTAACACTCATGCCCATCTTCCTCTATTTTATATGTTGGATGCCTGCCACAGCATAGCTTGACAAGGGGTGCCTAGCTATGCACGCACGATCCGAACAAGCAAACCCTGGGCCGCCAAAATGGCATGTGCATACTCAACCACTGTGCCACAGGGCTGGCCCCATGGAAAGTCTTTTTATCATTATATACTTCCCCTCTTTGTCTCTTACATTCTTTTTATCTTGAAGTCTACTTTTTCTGGTATAAGTATGGCAATGTTACTTTCTTTTGTTTGCCATTAGCTTGGAGTATGCCCTTCTATCTTTTCACTCTGAGCATGTGTTTGTCTTTAGAGCTGAGACGTGATTCCCGGAAGCAGCATGTTATTGGGTCTTGTTTTTTAATCCATCCAGCCACTCTGTGTCTTTTGATTGGAGAATTCAATCCATTTCCACTTATAGTGATTAATGATATATGAGGACTTAATGCTGCATCTTATCACTTGTTTTCTGATTGTTCTGTAGTTGCCTTGTTTCTCATCCCATGTATTTCCTAAATGTCAGCTCAGTTTGGTGTTACTTTCTGATAATTTTTTCGGTTTTATCTTTATTTATCATTTGTGTCTCTCTTCTAATTTTTTCTTTTAGTGGTTACCGTGGGGTTTGTATAAAAGACCTCATAGATAAGATAGTCCATTTTCTGGTATCCTGTTATTCCCTTACTCTAATTAGTTTCCATCTCCTTCCTCTTCCCCATCTAAGTTATTGTTGTCACAACTTATTCTTTTTTGTCTTGTTTATTATTAAAATGAAGTGCTTATATTTATTCTTGATGTTTTCCTTCCTTTTATCTTTAGTGTTTTAATTAAGTGTTTGCGAACTGTTCTGCTTCATAGCTTCATATTTCTGATTTTGTCTATTTATCTCCTTGCTCAAGGCTTTGTAAACTGTATCATTTTTTTCAGGTATGAGATCCTTCTTTATCATTTCTTGCTGGCTGTTCTTGTGGCAATGAAATCACTCAGCTTTTCTTTATCTGGGAAATTTTTCATTTCTCCATCATATCTGAAGGATATTTTCCTGGATAGAGGATTCTTGGCTGAAGGTTTTTGTGTTTGGGAATTTCAAATACATCATTCCACTCTCTCCTAGCCTTTAGTTTCTGCTGGGAAATGCACTGAAAGCCTGATAGGGATTCCTTTGCAGGTTATTTTCTTTTGCCTTGCTGCCCTAAACACTTTTTCTTTGTCATTGACATTTGCCAGTTCTACTAATATACGCCTTGGAGAAGGTCCTTTCACAATGATATAACTGGGAGTTCTATTGGCTTCTTTTACTTGTAGTTCCAGTCCCTTCCCCAGTTTTGAGAAGCCCTTACCTATTATTTCTTTGAACATGCTCTTTGTTCCTTTCTCTCTCTTTCTCCCTATGGAATACCTATAAACCTTGCATTGCATTTCATATTTGAGTCAGATATTTCTCAGAGAATTTCTTCATTTCTTTTTAGTCTTAGTTCTCTCTCCTCCTCCATCTGAAGCATTTCTATATTCCTGTCCTCTAATTTGCATATCTTGTTCTCTTTAACATCAGTTCTTTTACTTAAGGACTTTATATTTTTCTTTATCTCAGTAATTGTGTTTTTCATGTCTAACAATTCGGATTTTGTTTAAACATCTTTCTGAGTTTTCTTGTAACTCATTGAGTTGTTTTATGATGGCTATTTTGAATTATCTGTTATTTAGATTTCAAATTTCTATGCCTTCAAGATTGATTTCTGGGTGTTTTTCTTTTTCCTTCTGACTTGGAGTATGAATATACTTCTTCATACTATTTGGTGGAGGGGATTTGTGCCTTATCATAGTGATAGTAACAGGAAATAGATTCCACCTTCTGCCACCTGGAGGGGCAGGAAAGAACTGTGCATTCTGAGCCCACCATGGTCCCTGGTAGCTGTGACTGTCCAAACCTGTGCCATTCCTTGGTACCACAGCAACACTATGGGCTCTCCCATTGAAAGAGAAAGCAGTCACACAGGTGCTCAGGACTGTAGCCACTTGTTCCCACAGTCCTTCCAAGGCATGCTCCCACCTTCTGGGATGCAGCAGTGCTATGGGCATTTGTAACAGCCAGGAAGTCATTTACTCGGGTGTGTAGATTGGCCACCACCTCTTCCTAGGTTGCACTGGTGATTGTGCTTGGTGGATAGCGCCTCCTCACTGGATCTGAGCCTGGGCCACTCCCTGGGACTGAGGTAGCATTGTAGGCTCTCCCACAAGATGGGAGTGAGATCTCATGGGAGCTCAGGGCTGCCAGTACATGTTCCCTCAGTTGCGTCAAGTTGCACGACTACCCTCAGGGCCACAGCATACTATGGACACTTCAGCCACGAAAGCAGTTTCATATGAGCACAGGGGTGCTAGGAAGGCAGAGAGTGCTCACCTTTCTCCACCACCTTGCTGGGGGTAGTCCATTCACCTCCGGATGTATAGCTATGTGAGTCTCTCAGGTATTCTGTTGTGCTGTGTGGGTGATACTCCATTGATCAATGGATGTCTATTTAGTTATATTTTGAAGGGGGAACAATAAAGGTAACAGCTCACCCCACCATGCTGCTGACATCACACTCATATATCCTGATTTTTATCCCTGTTATTATTACTTGGAGTTGTCATGTCAAAGTCTTCCAAAAATAATACTATTCACCAAATAATATCAAGCATTTGACTTTATCAGAATTTATGTAGTTAACTCCTTCTCTTTTAGAGATTGCTATAGACTGAAAGTTTGTGTCCCCCCAAATTTACAAGTTAAATCTCTTATAATGTGGTGGAATTTGGAGGTGATTTTTGGGGAAATGATTAGGTCATGAAGGTGGAGCCCTCTTGAACATTATTAGTGTCCTTATAAAAGAGACCTTAGAGAGCTCACTTGACCCTTCTGCCCTTGAGGACATGGCAAACAAATGGCTGTCTATGAAATAGAAACTGGGTCCTCACCAGACATGAAATCAGCGAGCATCTTGATCTTGGACTTCCTAGCTTCCAGAACTGTCACAAAGAAATGTTTTTATTTAAGCCACCAGTCCATGGTAGTCTAAAATAGCAGCCCAAATGGACTAAGACAGACGTTTAGTTAATTTTCAAGTTTGTATAGTTATTTCCATTGATAAGACTGAAATCTTCATTAATTGCCTGTGTTCCTTGGTCTATAAGCTTCCAGAAGTCAGGGAAATTTGCTTAGTTGTCTTTCTGTTCCCTGTTCTTTGCAAAATGTCTAGGACATAGAATTCACTCCATAAACTTTGTTGTTACTTTTATCCTCGAATTCTTTTTCTATTGGAGTAAGAATCTTTACTGATGAATTTTGATGAACTCTTTCTATGTTAAGTGTATATATACTTACTACAAACATTTATTCTTCTTTGACATGCGTTGCAAATATTAACCTTATGCAATTTATGCTATAACTGTGGGTGTTTTTATATAAAGATTTTATATTTTAATATTCATCTACTTTTTTATTTCTTCTATCACATCACTCTAGGATAATTCCATTTTATTCAGTGATTTTGTAAATTTAACCTCTTGGTTTTTTGTTAATAACTTTTCAAAAAAAACTTTTTTAAACCCATCTAGTATTTAAGAAATAGATAAGCTTATTTCCTGAAACAGGTAAAACAATTTGTCAACATTATTATTAATTTCAGTAACAATTTGAAATTTCTCTATGTAATATGTCAAGTTTTGTACATTTATAAAGTTTAATTTTGAAGCCATTTTTCCTCCCTTTTGTCCTGCTCCTCCTTCTTATTATTTTTTTTTCTTTTCTTCTCCCCAAAGCCCCAGGTACATAGTTGTATATTCTAGTTGTGAGCGCCTCTGGTTGTGCTATATGGGATGCCGCCTCAACATGGCCTGATGAGCGGTGCCATGTCTGTGCCCAGGATCTGAACTAGCAAAATCCTAGGCTGCCAAAGTGGAGCACACGAACTTAACCAGTTGGCCATGGGGCTGACCTCCTTCTTCTTATGCTCATTTTCCTTCTTCTTCTTTGATGTATTCCCTTACCACTAACATACTGTTTCAGTGGCCAAGGATTTTCAATGTGTACCTATATTTAGTAGGGATTGTCTCTCCTACTCACTCATCTTTTTCAAAACTTTTCTGTAATTCCCAATTATTTATTTTTCCTGATAAATGGTAGGGCCATTTTGTAAAGTTTCAAAACTTCCAATAAAAATATATTTAGAATTTCATGACTCTACATAGTTATTTTAAGCCAAATGGCATGTTTTAATATCTTATTTTCAACTGATAGTGAGTGGTCTCTAGCATCTGGGACGTCTTAAATCACATTCATGGTATTTTGGAAGTGATGACTGGAAGGACCTATGGGATCCCTCTCCCTATCCATTTAGATACAGGGCCATAAGCAGTATAGTCATATTTTGTACGTGATGCTCAGGGATCCCGGTTTTAGAAAATTGAAGATATCAGACCAGCTAAGGCCTATGTCCACAATTACCATACTGCCACTTTTACAGTCTTCTATTGATCAAAGCAGTCACATGGCCTGCCCAGATTTTATGTAGTGGAGAAATAGATGACAACATTTGATGGGGGAGTGGCAAAGTCACATTACAGAACAGCATGTTGGAATGGAGATAGTGTCATATCCATTTTTGGAAAATACAGTTGTTTACATCTCTGAAAGGGCATGCTAAATTTCATTTAGGTTGAATTGAATCTATAGATATTTTGGAGTGATTATTATCTTAATAATGTCTACTTTTCTAATTCCTGAACAAAATATATCTATTTAAGTATATTCAAAATTTATTTTTCAAAAGTAGCTTTTAGTGTATGGATGCTGCTCATCTTTTCCTAGATATTTATGTTTTCAGATGCTATTTTAAAGGGTGTTTAACATTTTTCTTTCAAATTGGTACTGATGCTAATACATAGAAATACAATTTAATATTTTACTTGGACCTTGAGTCCCACAAACTTGCTAAAATCACTTATTTCAAGTAATCTCTGTAGATTTATTCAGATTTTCTATGACACAGTGATGTTGTCTACAAAAAAGGGACAGTTCATTTCTTCAGGAGACACAAAAGTGCTTACCTTTTCAATTTTGAGTCACTTTCAGAAGGATGTTTTTCCTATATTTAACCTATTTTATCTGACTTGCTGAATTTATTGGAATAATATTTTAAATAAAATCCTTAATTTTTCGTTTAAAGTCTGAGGGCTATGTATGATGTTTATCTCCTCTTTTATTTTAGATATTGGTAATTTGGATTTTTCTCTTTTCTCTTGATCACTCTTGCTAGAAGTTTATCATTGTTGGTATAAAAGTACCCAATACTGGCTGTTTGGTTTTCTCTATTTTATGTTTTCTAATTTATTGATTTTTTTTTATCTTTATTATGTCCTTTTACTTTGGCTTTACTTTACTCCGCTTGCTCTGGCTTCTTAAGATAAAAGTTTAGATAGCTGCTTTTAAGGCTTTATTACTCCTTCCATGTGAAGTGCAAAACCATATATACTGCTCAAACTACTGTTTACTGGGAGGATTCTCCTTTACTGCAATCCTTCAAGACCATCTTCAAGTGAGAATGCAGTGCAGTTGCCTGCTTTGGGTGGTTGCTGCCATACTATGCAGATTTACTCATATACTTGCTCTCATTTTTATTCTTTCCATTCGTCTGTTATTTGGGTTTCACTTTGTGTCATGTTAATAACTTCTTGAATATATGTTTAGTACATGGATGTTTCAAGATTTATCATTTTCTAGTACACAAAAATAAGATTCTAGCTGGCTCTCACAAGTTTTGGTATGTTTTATTTTTATTACTGTTAAGCTCAAAATGATTTCTGATTTCTGTTGTGATTTACTTTGCCCGTGGGCTACTTATAAATGTACTGTTTAATTTTCAAACACAGGAATTTTTCGGTTACTTTTAGATTTTTATTTTCTAGCTTATTTTCTTCATGTTCAGAGACATACCTTGAGATTTAATTCTTTGGAATTTGTTGAGAATTTCTTTATGGACCAGCATATAATCAATTTTGAAAGAAATCTTCCATGTACACTTAAAAAGAGTATGTATTTTGCAGTTGTGGGGTGCATTGCTTTCTTCTGTCAATCGATCAAGTTTGTTAATGATGTTGTGTACATTTTTTGAATGTTTATGAATTTTTGTTGTGTGCATGTTCTTGCAATTATGGAAAGTTGTGCTAATATCTTTCTCTACTACTGTTGATTTATCTTTTATTCCTTTTACTTCAATCCATTTAAAAATATGTTATGATGCTATGTTTTAGGTGCATACCAAATTATAATTGTTATATATTTCTGCTATATTGACCTTTTTGCCATTTTAAAACTTTTATATCTGGATAAGCTTCTTGCCTTGAAGTCCACATTTTTCTGATATTAGTATAGAAACAGTATACTTTTTCAGTTAGAGTTTATGCACTTTGTTCCACTATTTTATTTCCACCTTTTATCCCCTTATTGAAGATGTTCAACTCGTAAGGCTCATGCAGTTGAATTCTGTTTCTGTTTGGCACTTTGAAGGTATCATTCTTCTAACTTCTTTCTCTCATTCCTTTTAAGAAGTTGGTTGTCAGTACTGTTGTTACTTCCTTGCATGCACTGTCTCCTTAAGATTTTCTCTTTGTCTTTTGGTTTTATTATGCTGTACTTTTTCTATTTATCCTTCTTTGAAAATTTATCATCTTAAAATTTTATTCTTCATGAAATGCGTAAATCCCCATAAATATAGTTTAATGTCTTTCAATCATTTTGTAAAAATCTTTCAGCCCTAACTCTTCAAATATTTTGCCTACCCTAATCTCTTTCTTTTCTCTTTCTGGAATTGTAATTAAATTAAATGTATGTTGGAGCTATCCACTGTACCTTTTAAATGTATGTTATGTTATTTTCTGCATTGTCCATCCTTTTATCTCTCTGCTTTTGTTTGCATAGTCTCTTTTCATCCTACTTTCCATTTACTAATTCTCTACTCATATGTGTCTAATTTGCTGTTAAACCCAATGGCTGAGTTTTTAATTTCCATTACAAAATATTTTAGTTATCAAATTTCTTTGATTTAATTTATTATCAACCTTGTGCTTTAATTACTTTAACACACTAAGTTTATTTTAAATTGCTATTTTTTTCATAGTCTGGATCATCTATAGCTGTTTCTATTAATATTTCTTTACAATTAGGCCTTATATTCTTCTATGCTTTATTTTTGTTTTTGTGCCAGATTTTATATTTAAAAAGTTGTAGAGATAATTCAAGGATTTCATGATGATTTATGTAAAAGAGGATTTCTTTTTGTTTCTAGCTGTCAGCTAGGCCTGGGGGAAAAAAAAACCCACAGATAACTTAATCTAATCAAGAAATTAGATGATCCAAGTTGTCTTGAATTTCTCTGAGGACTAATCTATTTTCTATTCACCCTGACTCTAAGAGTAAACCCTTTTGTTGTCTCAAGTGAGAGTCTAGTTGTTTATAAAAGCCTCTTTTCCTTGATAGACCTTGAATCCCATTTGTTGTCCCCCAGGGTAAGGTATATGTAGGAAGCATCTGTAGGCATCTGTAGCATCTGTTGGAAGTTCCATGTAGCTTTTGCCTTTCACATGTGCATTTTATGATTTTCTGGCTCTTCCAGTTGTTCTTATTGGGAGATATGGTGCAGAACGTGCCATTCTTGATTTTCCAATGACAAATATTCTCTCTCCATTTAATTTTCTAGTTGTGCAATGGGTGTGGCTTACAGAGAATTACTGTGGGTTATTGCATATTCTGAGACAATGTGTAAAACAGTGAATATTTTCATTGTATTATTCTTATTGGAGCACATAAATTCAGCTTCTAGGTTGCTGTAGACATCACCTATCTAACAAATTCTTTCACTTCATTCAGTTACATAGAAAGCATTAATAGTTCTTGCATTCAGCTGGGACATAGATATAGAGAACTGTACCTATGCATATATTAGTTCACCATCTCTGAGTTATAATTTAGTTCACAGTAACCTTGATCATACCAGATAGTTCTTCTAAATCAAGGATAACTTCTGTATCTTTTGCCATTCACCAGTAAGAGAGGAACACTACTTAGATGTATTGTTTAAATCTTAGGAATAATGTATGTAACATTCAAGGTTGTTGTATTTCCTCCATTTATTAGGTAAACTGAAAACCTCCAACTTCTGGTGTGGTTTAGCACATAATAAAGATCTTCAGCTCGTTCATATAGGTATTTGATGACTCTTTATCTAACACCATTATGACCTAGAAAATGCAACATTAAACTAAATATAGTGGAGATGAGCATGCTCAATGGAGCCCATAGTTAGTCATATTAAGAGAAATAACAATGGAAGCTCTCAGAAATTTGGTGTACATGCAGGCTCTTGTTGAAAAATAATACCTTGCCTCTAGAATCAGTTAATCAATTGATACTGGATTAACATTAAGGGACTGAGTTAATGGACTGAAAATCATTATGGTTCCACCTGACATTGATTCAGGCCTTGATCAACAACATCCATACCAAGCCAGAACTACAGGTATGTGATTACTTGTCTTTTCAATAGTTAAATGATAATCAACTTCAATTGCTTCCCAGTCTCAAGACTTTCTGCTTCTGAGCCTCAGGGCCTCTTGAGCAAAGGCTCTAACAGCTAGAGTAAGAATCTTCTTTATTGGGGATATGAACGGATAAGGAAGGCTGAAACAGATTTTCCTTTAATTTTGGTTGAAATATAATTTGCCTTACCTAAATACTTCCTAATATGGAGCTCACAATTTATTCACTTTGCTTAACAATTTTTCTTTTCAAATTACTGGCTTTTCATATTTGGCTGTTTTCTACTGTTTCTTGGCCAAGAGAGACATCTTTTTTTTCTCTAAGGATTGTTTTAGGGGAGAAAATTGTTCAGAAGAGGTTACTTTATTTGAGTTTATTCCAAATGGTCTAATAAAATACTCTATAATGACTTTACACTACCTTTCATTTAAAACAGTAATGATGTAAAAACCATCAGCTGTGCCCACACAAATAAACGGAAGAATGATGTTCCTGATAGAATGGCCCAAGAGATTTCCAGATTAGAGTCTATCTTCAACAAGTATCTAGTCCTCTGTGTGTTTTCTTGTTATATTTTCCTCTTCATAGATACCTCTCATTGCTTGTAGAAATTTAGGTAAGTTCCCAATTTCCTGGGATGAAGTTGGAGTGAGGTAAAGACATGTTTTTAATTAGGGGGGAGCAACCTTAGGGATACGCTGTTTGAATGGTTGAAAGGCTAAGGAGTTCTACCATTACCTGTGGGAATGCTCAGGCACTGGCTATTCTAGGAAGTTAAATATCACCATTTGCCTTTTTAGCAACAGAGACATATTAATGGTCAGAGACATGAATGTTATCCTAAACATCAAAGTAAAGTACTTTTTGGTAGTCTAGCTGTAATTGACTGAGAAGAGATACATTCAAACAACCAATATCAGTGATTCTAAATTTGTGGGGGTTTTGTTTTGGCAAATAATGGGCTTGGCCAAATTAATTTCCACTAATTAGGTCAGTTTTTACGTAGTCATAAGAACATATCATCTATGATTTTCTTTGAAGAAATTTTCTCAGAAGATCAAAATGTTCAATTATCTCTTCACAGTAAATATTTATGTTGTATTTAAGTGTCTTTATATTCTAGGCGTCCATATTGACTACTTCTAAATTTATGTAAAAAGACTGAGATGATGGGGAACCTGCATGGTCGTCTGGAAAGTGTGGCCACTTGAAACTATCTCTAGATCCACTTATCAGCCATGCATTATTATGTATTCTATGGTAACACATAGATACATGAGGTACCTCCAGTTACCTCATGTAAAGTAAGGAAAAACTGATTTTAAAGACCAAGGAAAAAGACCCAAGGGGTGACTTCTTGCAACAACCAACAAGGGATACTCATTGAAAAGTCACATATTTAATTTTAAATATATCTAAATATAGCTAATTCTTAAATATCACATATTTTCTTGGGAGGAAGTTTGAACTGAGTAAAGTAAGCTAGCAAAACATGGAAATTGAGCAGAATATAAAAAATGTATTTGCTTTTTGTATTACAGCTTGACAGATGTTTATGGTCCATTTTACCAAATAACAAAGAAAACATGTAACACACTAGAAATACACTAATGGATTTATAATCTTGCTTCATGGGCTATTATATTTTGTGTGATATGTTAATATTTATAATTACTCTTAGATTGAGAATTTAAGATCATATATCATAGCAAGTTGATATGGAACCTGAAGTGAGTTCGCTCACCCATTGTGCAGCAAACCAATCTCTGACACAAGGTGTAGTGGAAGACAGTAGGAATTTTATTATTTCACAACACTGAGCATGGAGAGAGGGCAGCTAACACTAAAATCCCAAACTCCCTAAAAAGCTAAAAAGAAAGGTTTTTATTTGGAGTTTTAGGTAGGGGAAGGGGAGCATACGGCCTTGTTGGTTGGAGCTTTCCCACCAGCATGTGTTTGGCTTTGAGACTACTTGCAGAGAGGAGGGAGCCTGTTACCTTGCTGGTCAGCAGCTTTCCCACCAAACTGTATCTCTTTGTAGGGAGGAGATAGTGAATGCAGTTGCTTGTCCTTGGAAGTGTCTGTCTCCATGGAGGATAGTGGATTCTGGAGCCAGGAAGCCAGAGAGTAAGAAAGGAATGAGTGTTTTGCTTTTAACTCTGCATAGGCTGGATTTAATGTGGGGGAACCAATATCAGTTTTGGTATCAAAGTGTGTTAGAATATAAAGGAATGAATGGCTATTTCGTTCTGGGGGCTGGATCAGAGCTGGTGTGAATATTTTTTAATCGTCACAGCAATCATGTTTTTACATATTCATAAAGAAACCCATGCTCAAGTAAGGACCTTGATAACTGTCACTTAGTGAGGCATAAAATTGTAGTTATAAAGTACGGTAGTATTTTTCTACATATAGAATTTTAATTTGTCTTTTTTAACAAACGTATTCTTAAGAACCTATATTAAATGATATTTTTAAACTAGAGAAGTGTTAACTTAGTGGTTTAAGTTGAAAATCTAGTAATACTGTCTTTTGGGTTTTGTACTTTCAAATCTTTGATGAGTTACACTATGGAGAGTAGTTTATATACCAAATTTTCACATGTAGATAATTTACCTGGCTAATGAAGATTAATCCTGGTGAAATCCAATATTGATGATTGATAAGAATAGTAGGAGTAGGTTCTGCAGAAAGTAAGGAGTGAAAAAATTTATTGGATATACATGACCTTCTACTCTTATGTTCTTAAACAGGTGTGCACATATCAATGTAGAGTTTCCACAATGATAGAATTTCTGAATTCAGTGAAAGCAGTGGTGTGAGTGAGCTTGTGGAATGTTCCTTAGAGAGGGGTTCTAAAGAAAGCTCACTTTTCTGCAGATGTCCTCCTCCCACCAAATCCATTTGAAGAGAATAAATTTGTCTACTTTTGAGCTTTAGTAATTGTGGAATTTTTTTGAGCAATGGAAAATCTGAAAGTTTAGGGATGCATTTGCAGTTTTACAATTCTTCTCTCTTGTTTAATTTTGTCCTAAGCAACAGATGTAAAGCCTCTGAGAGATCAATGTTTCTTTTTTTTTCCTTTAGAATTTTCTTTTCTTTTTCTTTACTAGGATGTGCACTCTGTTTATTTGTTATGGCTTCCCCAGAAGCCTCCTGAGTGACCCCTGGATGCCTCAGAGAATTGGGCTTCCAGCACTTCCTCACTAAAGGATGTATTTGTTAAGAAATAGTTTTTAAGAATATGACCTCACTTAGCTGTCACATTAATATTCATATTGCTTGTGGATATCCATTTATTAAATATAATTTCTCCTTCCTGATTTGATCTTTCTTTGCTCTAATTTTTCAATGTCAACTAGCCTTGAGGCTCTGCACAAAGGAAGTGAAGGGTAAAGTAGAATTATAAACTACTTGCTGAAGCAATGAAAGCATGCCCCAATACACACACATAACCCCTCACAGATCCTGGGAGACTGATTGGATTAACATATTTAAGGAAATCTTCATCCAGTAATTAGCTGACCACTAAACGAATTGACCAAAGCTTCAGGGGACACACATGAGAAAGAATACAGATGTTAAAATTAGTTCAGGAAAGCCAATGAAAGAACAAGTTGCCGCAATAACAAACAGGAACTACAAGAAATTCTGAGTGGTAGTGGTGGGCCAAATATGATTTCCAGAGTTGCCCCATTATATTACTTAAATTTCCATTTTTCATCAAAAAAATAAGACGTGCAAATAAACAGGAGTGTGTGGTTTATACAAAGGAAAAAAGAATCAGTCAATACATGCTGTCCCTAAGGCAGCCTAGATGGTGGACTTATTAGACAAAGACTTTCAATTAGTTATTTAAAAATATTCAAAGAACTAAAAGAAACTACTAAAAGAAACCATGTCTAAAGAGCTAGAAGAAAGAACTATAGAACAATGCTTTAACAACTAATGACTTATGTCAATAAATGGATGAAAATTTTAAACAAGAGAAAAAATAAATTCTAGACTTGAAAGTACAATAATTGAAATGAAAAATCCACTAAAGTGGCTCAATACTAGAATAAACAATTGATGAGTTTAAAGATATGTCACTGAGATTATCCAGTCTGAGGGACGGAAAGAGAAAAAGAATGCGGAAAAATGAACAGTCTCAGAGACCTGTGGGACAACCACAAGGATACCAACACACACATATAAGAGTGCAAAAATAAGGAGCCAGAGATGTAAGGAAAAAATAATGATTATGTTTTCATAATTTGATGAAAAGCATTTTCTGCAAGTCTAAAAAGCTCAGTGAAGGCCAAGTGGGATAAACTTGAAGAGATATACCAAATACATTATAATTGAACTGTGAAGATGAAAGAAAAAGAGAGAACATTGAAAATAGTAAGAAGAAACAACTCTACCTACCTACAAGTTCTCCTCTATAAGATTCATAGCCAATATCTCATCAAAAACCATGGAGGCCTGAGGACAGTGGGATAACATATCCATTGTGCTGAAGAAGAAAAAAAAGGGCATTGTCAGTCCAGAATTATACATCATGAAAAACCATCATTCAAAAATGAAGAAAAAATATATTCCCAGGTAAACAAAAATTGAGAGAAATAATTGCTAGTAGTCTTACCCTAAAACAGATACTAAAGGCGATCTTTCAGGCTGAGATGAAACCTCACTAGATAGTATCTTGAATCCACAGCATGAAATAAAGAGCATTGGTAAAAATAACCACATGGGCAAACATAAAAGACAATATAAATATAGATATATCTGCTTTTAGACCTTTTATTATGTGATTTAAAAGACAATAGCATAAACAATAAGGCAATACCTATGTGAATGCCCTTATGATATATAGACATGTACTTTGTATGATGATAAGAGTACAAAGGAGGGGGAAAAGGAATGGAGCTATATAAAAGCAAACATTTTATTTAATCACTTATCATAAAATTCAACATTCTATAGCCTAAAATTTGGTGGATTTTAGTGTGTTAACACAGTTCTGCCACCATTGCTACTATCTAATTCCAGAATGTTTTCTTCATTTCCAAAAAGCAATCAAGGGCAGAGGATTCTGGGAAGATGATGGAGTAGGAATCATTGGGAATCTGCCTCCCTACCTGGACAATAATTGCACTGGCATAATCCGTCTGATAGAACTTTTCGGGAACTCTGGAGTCTCTTGAAGGCTTACAACTTCCAGGGGAAAGCTTGGTTGGTAAATTGTCGTCAATTTCAGCTCTTGGCAGACTAGCAGCTCCACATCCCCCCTATCCTCAGCCGTGTGGCAGGCAGCTGTGCATGTGATCCTGTAGCAGATCGACACAGATTTTGGGAGCCAGAGAGGGCAAAAATGACCCACGCTCCATATCACAATCTGTGCTCTGATCACTGATTAATGTTTCTGATCACAGAGGTGCAGACAGAGAGGTGGTGGCCATTGTTGTTGCATCTCCTCCCATTGTTGAAAGCTCTTACTTCTCTGTCTGAAGTGAGTTCCAGGATGTTTAAAGGGGGGTGATACCTTTTTCTCTCTTTCCTTTCTCTCTTTTTCCTTTTAACAGCAGGATATCAAAGAATAGGACATTAAAAATCAAGTGCATATACTAGGGAAACTAGAAAATCACCCTTCACACCTAGGGGCAGGATAAGGCTCAGAAAAAACCTGGGAAGACGTTAAAGTTTACACCTTAGGCTGATCCTTGGCACAGAGACAGACTACAACAATAAAAAACAAAATAAAACAATAACAACAGCAACTAAATCAAAAAGAAAACCAAAAATCAGCAAATCTGGGCAAGAGGGGAGAATCTGAGTTCCAGAGTTATCACACTGTTAGACTCAAAATATCTAGTTTTCAACATAAACTCATGAAGCACAGAAATAAACAGGAAACTATGGCCGATTTAAATAAAAAAATAAATAAACCAACGAAATTATCCCTAGAAAGACCCGATGACTAGACAAAATCTTTAACACCACTGTCTGAAAGATGTTCAAGAAGTAACAGAAGATGTGGCAAAAGTCAAGAAAATATGTATCAATAAAATGGAAATATCAATAAAAAGATAGAAAACCTCTTTATCAATAAACCTTCATAAAAAGATAGTGTGTTTTCAGTTCGTGTGTAAAGAGATTCAGATTTAATGACCTGACATTTTTATGTAAAGCCCATCTGAACATCAAGTGTCAGATATTTCTGGATTTAGTGTTTGTGTTTTTTTCTTATATTACTTTACCACAGTTTCTTTCAAATTATGCCTCCTAGTTACTTGCTTCCATATTCCTTTTTAAGAAAGATTGTTCTCTTTAGGGCAGAACTTCTGAGTTGGAATGTTTTATGTGGATGTTATCTTGTCTGTGTTGAATTAAAACTTTTAGTAAATTGATTTGCAACAACCTTGTGCTATTTTCATTAAATTTATCTGCCACACGCAAACAATTAAGCTTTTTAATTCATTCCAGTGCCCTCTTGGATTTGAGAATTTCAAATATAAACTGATTCATTGAAAATAAAGGGTTCTTGTTCATGCAATCTATGTCTTTGCTATTAATAAGTGACTTGCTCTTTGCTGTCAGATTGCTATTTTTTTCACTTGATTTCTCTAAAGTGATTGGCCAGGAGAAGCCTCTGAAAATATAGAATTCACTGGAAGGATCACGTCGAAGTTCTCAGTTCTCTAGAGCATGATTCCTCAGTGAATTTAATTTTGAACAATCAACCTTGGGGACAAACTGTTTTAACAACTCAGTGAAGTGATTTGTTGTTCATTGGTGATTAAGTGCCCAGTCGCATCTTCCCTTGCCTAAGAGAAGATTTATTCTTGGGTATTAATACTACTATCAAGATGTACAATAACAGCTATTACTTTACGGGACATGAACTACATTAAAACTGTCATATGAATGCTTTAAAAAATATCTATTATCGAGCTTTCTGCGTTATTGACTAAAAATGCTTTCAAAGATTTGTTCCATTAACTTGATCACTTAAGCATAATAATTGGGTTTAAAACTTGATTCTTGATACTTATTCTCCATGACAACTTTCAAAGTTGGTGATTCATCACTCACACAAACTATATTCTTGATGCCAATCTGGATAATTTCATAATCAAAACTGTAATGTGCTTATGAATGGTGAAGAAGATGGTCATGCTTTGTGCAGGTGTAGAGAGAGAGATCTGTGTGTGAGAAAGCATTTCTAGCATTTCTAGCCGTGTGTGAGAAAGCATTTCTAGTATTTCTAGTGACTATGTGCACCCTGATCTTTCTCTGCAGTCACACCTGGATTCATTTGGTGGCAGTCCTGACTTATCTCCATCAAACTAAACTGTCATCTTCCCAGGCAAATGATAGAATTTTAGAAGCTTGGATTTAGAACAAGCGACCGAAGAGGAAATAGAAAACCCAGGTAACATATTCACAAAAACTCTTCACTGCTATGAGAATAGACCAAAGTAGACTTAGTTGGAATGAACTATGTATCTTTCTTGAGAAGCAGGTTTTGTCATTTGATCCAAAAAATTTTATGCCAGAAGCCCCTAGAATAAGGTAGCACATGCAATTTCTCCATTTTATAGAATATTATCAGAATAATCACAATGGAAATAATTTTCTCCAATATTTTGTATTATAATTGTTTAAATGTATACTGAAATACGGAGAATGCAGAGCAGAACATAGCATATAACATAACATAATACACAATATAACATGGCACATATATGTTCTTTAAAATAGCTTTTTTAGGTTTCTGTATATAATATAGAGAATTGAAAAATTATTTATTTTGGATCTTAGTATATTGAAGATAGTAATGATTACTATAGCTTTTTATAAATTACTACCTTGTGTATGGTATCTTTAAATGTCCTGGTTGTGTGTAGATGTTTTATTTCTGTTGGTAACATTTTTATTGTGGTAAAATATACATAACACAGTATTGTGCATTCATCACCGTTATCCATCTGCAGAACTTTTTCATTGTCCCAAACTGAAACTGCACTCACTAAACAGTAACTCCACATTCCCTCCTCCCCTCACCCCTGGCGACCCCTGTTGTCATTTCTGTCTCTCTGCATATGACCACTCCAAGTACCTTATAAAAGGGATCATAAAATATTTTCCCTTTAGCGCCCGGTTTATTGCACTTATAACAATGTCTTGAAGGTTCGTCCATGTTGTAGCATGTATCAGAATTTACTTCCTTTTTAAGGCTGAATAACTTTTCTTATTGTATATATATACCTCAATTTGTTTACACATTCATTACTTGTTCGACTTTTGGGATTTTAGCCCCTTTTTGCTAATGTGAATGATGCTGCTATGAATATTGGTGCTCAAATATCTGTTTGAGTCTCTGCTTTTTATTCGTCTGTGCATATACTCCAAAAATGCCATTTTGATATGTAAATTAAGAGCACTTTATTACAAAGGGAAACTCAAAACAGACCATGTGGAAATGAGTTCGGAGAAGTTTAGATATTTGTTCCATTTATCATCCTGTAATTATACATTATTAGAAAGTGAATTTCAGTGTCTGAGGAAAGAGAATTTATGAATTTTGTTAGATACAAGAAATACAGAATCTTAAAGAAAAGCCAACATCTATTTCTGCCTTTGGGTTAATTATGTGGATATTTTCTCATTTTTAGGGTTTTAAAATTATTGTGAGTGAAACTGGACACATTACGTTATGCACTCAGTTGAACTCTCAATTTATAAAAAGGAGATGCCTCAGGTTAAATTTAGTTTTAATGATACATTTCAAAGAGCAGAATGAAATATGGAGAAAGACAGACAAGGAAATTCCCACAGTAATGAGAATGGTGAAGAAGGAACAGCTTCTATAACCGTATACAGTAATGACCCCGTCAACCTACCTACTTCTCAGGGAATGCTCCTATGGGTAATCAGAGAAAAGAGTGGACTTTGGAGAAATTCATGTAAAACTAATTGTAGAGATGCGGCACTAAAGTTACATGGGGAAGCAAATAATAGTTAATAATATCTTGAATTTATTTAGTGCTTATTAGTCAGACAATTTTTGGAGAGCATTATTTGAATTATCATATTTAATCCTTAAAACCATCCTATGTGTGAGGTGCTATTATAAGTCTCATTATACAGATGATGTTGAGTAATTCAACCAAAGTCCACAGAGTTGGTAAGTATAGATTATGAGGCTCAAATTCCGAATCAGAATTTAGAACATTAAGTCTCAAAAAGTGCACTGTGCTGGTGTCCCAGTCCACCTGTGCAAAATTACAAAACAAACCTGAGAAAGTTATCTACGAGATAGGCAGTCTATTCTCTCAGATTGCTGTTTGTGTCTGTATTTGTCCTCAAAGTCTATTCAACCACATTCAGGTTTTACAGGTAGAACTTTTCCTTTACTAAGAAGAAATTAACCTGGAAATTTATATTTCTTTACAATTTATCCTTTTAAAAAGACTGAATCAGCTGACTAAATGTTTATTAGGACCTCAGAATTTTTCTGCATCATTTTTTATGGTCGTTGCTCAATCATTTTTAAAAAAGCTGTTGCTTAGATGGGATACAGGTTTTACTATACAGACAGGTAAATAGAAACTTCTTTAGGCGTTGTGATCATATGTTTTAAAAGGATCTGGACTAAAACTCAAAATATGAGAATCTATAATTTCCAATATCCTGTTGAGTGAAAGTATTTCCCAGTGTTTTACACCTAGAAAACCATACAAGTGGTCTGTTTTTCTGCCTCAAGTTGTTAAATTTGACGTAGTTTAGATACACTTAATTTATCTTATTTTAGTTGTCATTGTGGGATACTTACCATGGATTTACATTTTTTGAGCATTCCTTATGATTTATTTTTTCTCACTGAATATGTTCAGAAACTTGGGGGGCCAGGCCAGTGGTGCAGTGGTTAAGTTTTCTACTTTAGTGGCCCAGGGTTCACCGGTTTGGATCCCAGGTGTGGACATGGCACTGCTTGGCAAAAGCCATGCTGTGGTAGGCATCCAAAATATAAAGTAGAGGAAGATGGGCACGGATGTTAGCTCAGGGTCAGTCTTCCTAAACAAAAAGGGGAGGATTGGCAGCAGATGTTAGCTGAGGGGTAATCTTCCTAAAAAATATAAAAATAAAAGAAATTTGAAGAATCTCATGAATATTTGAATCAGATATATTTATTTTTAATAAAACAAAGTATGGGAAAAGTGCAGAAATTTCTATCAGTGCAAGTCAAATTAATAATTTTCAATAGTTTAAAGTAATAATTAGGCTCATAAGAACATTTTTAAGTCAAATATTTATTAATCACTTAAAATGTATTAGACACGTTCATAGATTCTGGAGACTATAATCATTAATAAGATACGTTTACTAACTTGACAACAGATGATACTGGACAACACAGCTATAAACAAATAAATGTTGTAAGGACTCAACAGGTCAAGGGATTAGACCCTCCTAGTAGAAGCTATCTCTTGAATGCTCAGACTACTCCTATAAATCGCAACTATTTATTTTCCATTGTGTATGCTGTTTAACTCTATAATTGTGAGTGAAGATTTTTAATTATGTGTATATGTAATGAACTGCCAGAAGCCCTGAAGATGGAACTTTTTGTTTAGGTAGCTGATCTTCTCTACTGGTGTATCTTAAAGCTTGGAAATTTATTTACTCATTTTTCTTTGATTTGTAAGTATAAGATTCTGAAAGGCAAGCACTGGTACTGAGGCTGAGTTATCTTTCAGGCCACATCCGGATTCACAGATCAGGAAACCTGAAATTTCCTCTACTTCCAGTTCATTCAGGGCCCCCCAAAACAAACTGCCTCTCAATTTCATAGCAAATTTCATTCAGTGCACGGTCTTTGTTGGTTTCTCTCTGCCTTTTATCTATTATCTCTTATTTTCTCTCATCTATGATTTTCTCTCTCTGATGTTTGAATAAAAATTTGCCTAATTTCGTGAAGGATAGAAGAGTCTCTTTCTCTTTACAAAGCATCATTTACAAATGTGGACACTGAAACAGAGCACATTTAAAATAATTCTGCCAATATGAATCTCAAGCAAACATTGCTTTCATTGGACTTTCTTGGCTGTGGAGAATTTAATAAATTTATCTCTGCTCAGTTGCTTTCTTATTAGAGTTGATATTCAGTTTAATGTAATAAAATTCAATAAGCATATAATGAGCATTCACACTATGACCTGTTTTATTGTTGTGGGTGACTTATTCCTTGAGTCTTGATGCTCATAGTAAAGTAACTGAGAAAGGCTGTTACCTAAACTTCAGCTATAATTTTATGCTCCAGGCACTAGGTATTACTTTATGTAAATATATGAATGAAGTTATTAGAGATGCCATTGTTTTTAAGGAGGATCTCAGAAGTCAATAAAAGTTTAATGAAAAAAAGAAATGATAATAATGTCAAAAATGTCATCTTTCTGAAAGAGATTTTGGAGAAAGTAGCTTTGTGTTGTTTGGTGGATCATCTCACAGACATGCCCACTTGGGTATATCTTCCAGTTAGATTACTGAAGTCTCATCAGTGTAGTTGATTGTGAAAAGGAATGGAGTAATTTGGAGAGATTCCAAACTCTCATTTTCTAAAGAATTACTCTGTGTGAGACTCTTTGGAGCAAATATTGTTGACTAAGTCATCACAATTTTGACACAAAGCTTGTGATCCTCTTAAATTAATTACTGATGCTTTTGCTTGCAGCTTCTGATACCCAAGTTCAACACCTTCAGAAGAACACATGGAATATAGTAATAATGTGACTGAGTTTGTCCTGCTAGGGCTCACACAGAGCCCTGAGGGGCAAAAAGTTCTGTTTGTTGCATTCTTACTCATCTACATTGTGACAGTTGTGGGCAATCTGCTCATCATTGTAACCATCATTGCCAGCCAATCACTGGGTGCCCCCATGTACTTTTTTCTGGCTTATTTATCATTTATTGATACGGTCTATTCTACTGCCATTGCTCCCAAAATGATTGTAGACTTACTTTATGAGAAAAAGACTATTTCCTTCCATGCTTGTATGACTCAAGTCTTTATAGATCATTTATTCGCTGGTGCTGAAGTCATTCTTTTGGTGGTGATGGCCTATGACCGATATGTAGCTATCTGTAAACCTCTTCATTATTTGATCATCATGAATCAGCGGGTTTGCGTTGTCATGCTGCTGGTGGCCTGGACTGGAGGCTTTCTGCACTCATTGGTTCAATTTCTCTTTATTTATCAGCTCCCTTTCTGTGGCCCTAACGTCATTGACAACTTCGTGTGTGATATGTACCCCTTATTGAAACTTGCTTGCACCAATACCTACCTCATTGGACTTTCTATGATAGCTAATGGAGGGGCAATTTGCACTGTCATCTTCTTCATTCTCCTAGTTTCCTATGGGGTCATATTATACTCCCTTAAGACTCAGGGTTTGGAAGGGAAATCCAAAGCCTTCTACACCTGTGCATCCCATATGACTGTGGTCATTTTATTCTTTGTTCCCTGTATCTTCCTGTATGCAAGGCCCAATTCCACTTTTCCCATTGATAAATCCATGACTGTGGTATTAACATTCATAACTCCCATGTTGAACCCCTTAATCTATACCCTGAGAAATGCAGAAATGAAAAATGCCATGAGAAAACTTTGGAGCAAAAATGTGACTTTAGTTGGAAGAAGGCTGTATCCCTCATGCATAACATAATATTCATTATTTCACAGAAGCATGGAATACTTTCACTGTCAGTAATCATGTCTAAAAATAACTTCCTTTTGGTCATTTAGCTTATTTATTCTGAAACAGTCATATAAGTTATTCTTATCTAAGTGGAATATGTTATAGCCCTTAGAGAGCAAGAGAATTGCACAATTTAATCTCATATAGGCAATCACATTGTATTAAGATTCTTTAGTGGACAAGAAGTTTTTGGTTTTATTTCAGGTTCTTGTTTGTGGGATACAGTATCTTCCTGGTACATAAATGTGACCAAATGGAACTTGTTCCCTTTTCTCCAAAAAGAGTAAAATTTTAAAATTTAAAAATGAGGTTGCTAAAAAATGTTAATTAGCTGTAAAAATAAATATCTTGATTAAACTAATTTATTTAAAATTTCACAGTACACATTCACAGCCGAGGATAAATCCATGAGAAATGAATTTTACACTGTGATGGTAGCATGTGGTTGATTTTGTATGTTCTGATCTTGTTTTGGACTGAAAAATCAAATTTTTCAACCCCATTTTGTACGTCTAGATCAATTGGCCTCCTCTAATAGTTGAAAAACATATTTAAGTAATTCATCTCACAGTAGAGACTCAGAGTCTGCCTACATTCAATCAAATTCTCTGGCTACACTTTTTTTTAATGCAATGCATGTTTAACATTTTGGGAACAGATTCTTTTGTTTTACATAGGAATGCTTTTTTTCATTTTCTGTGAAATATATGTTCTTGACCTAAGACATAAATCAAAGGTGTCTTCTCTGTTCACAATTTCTCTATAGCAGTTTTGGGGATAAAATACTGTATTATGTATATCATACTTTTAAGGCCTTGGCGTTGCATGTTTCTTCTTAGAATTCACCCTGAAAAATAGATACTGAGGTATAAAATATGCATCTTTTTTGCACTTTATGATCAGATTCATTTTGTGTGCCTAGCAATAGTAAAACCTCCACTTGGTTAACACATATTGAATAAATGCCGGCCTTAAAGTTTCATTTATTTTTCAGTGAAGGAAATATAAAGTACTCTAGATCATTTAATCAGAAAGAAATCCAACACAGTGAATTAAATAATTCAAAATTATCATAATTGGTGGAGCTGACATCTTGATACTGGAGTGAGCATGGTTGAGATCAAGGATTCACCGCCTAAGCTATGATGCAGAAATGAGGATGCCGGACTCAAGATGAAAGATGTCTTCATGTACTTCTCAAAGTCTTTCCATACCCTGAGTTTGTAAAGATAATCTCCTTTAAAATTTTTACTTTTTATTCTCATTTACATCTTTACCCCACATAGGATATAAATATTCAGGTGTGGTGTGAGATGTAAGTATATTTTCCTTTCTTATTATAAGGATAAATAATATTCCCAGTACTTTCATTGAATAAATATTCTGTTTCCCAATACCCTGCAATACCACAACTTTCATATACAAAATTGTGTATTTCTATGATTCTATTTCTTAGCTTTCAATTTCATTCAATTAGTGCTAGCCAATACTTCAGCATCTAAATTACTGCAATGTTTCAGATATTACTGCAGTACTAAAAATCACTCCAGAATTTAGTGACTTAAAATACCAATGTTTACTTTATCATTTCAGATGGTTTTAGTAGGTTGGAAATTTGATCAGTTCAGCTGGGTACTTCTGGCTCATTATCTTTCATGAAGTTGCAGTCAAAAATTGCCTGAGGCTGAAGTCATTTAACAAATTTATTCACACAAATATATCTGGTACTAGGCTTGAAAGTCTTGAACAGTGGCGACTGGACTAGCTGATACTCCTTGAGATCATGAGGGTGGGGCCATAATTCAATAGAACTGGTGTCCTCCTAAGAAAAGGAAGGGACACCAGAGCTCTCTTGCATGTGTGTTCACAGAGGAAAGGCCATGTGAGGACAGAGTGAGAAGGTGGTCATCTACAAGATAGGAGAAGAGGCCTCACCAGAAACCCACCCTGCTGTCACCTTGATCTTGTACTTTTAGCCTCTATAACTGTGAGAAAATAAATGTCTGTGGTTTAAGCTACCCAGTCTGGAGTATTTTGTTATGGCAGCCCAAGCAGGCTAATATGATGATGATGATGATAAAAAACATAATCTGATTTTGGAGCAGAGGCCTGAATTGAATCACCAGCTTTCAATTCTGGAAAATCATAGCTTTTCATCCAATCAACAGATGTGAATAATTTCCGAATCCAGATAATTTTGAATGAAAGAGCCATCAGATATCCTTGAATAAGTACTCTGTGACATCACCAGAAATATATGGTGTAAATAATAAAATAAATTTTCTCTGAGAGGTCTGAGATCCTTTACCAGGGCAACTGTGCACTGGGCAAAGAGAAATACTCAAATCTTTCTGGAGATTACTGGGAATAGGTTCTAAACTAATGCTCATTCATGGGTGGCAGAATGTCACTATTGTGCACTGGTCAAAAAGTAGAGGGAAGGTGAAAGAATATTAGCCCAAAGCTGTCACACTGGGCCAGTTCTGCCTCTACAGTTAGACTAAATCTATTCTACAGGAGGCATAAATTTCCATAGTGTGTTCCTGATCACTGGAGTAGAGTTATCATGGTATGAAGGACGGAGTAGAAGTATTTAGAACTAATCTCCTTTCCAAAATAGTAAGCAAGAAGCAACACTATATACTTGGGCTACCAGAAAGATTTGACAGATGCAGACAGTGAGTCTTAACACACTCCCGTTTAACTTACTTGTTTGTGAATAAAATAGAGAGACAGGCTAAATATGAGTGGAAAATGAAAGTTTAAAAAATTATGTATCATAATCGTAACATTTTGTGATTTGCCTTTATATGAGAAAATCCCATAGGAGAGAGTCAAAGGCTATATTTGATTATGATCTTTCAGCATCGTCATTTCCCAAGCCAGGTCTCACTTGGAGAACAATGAGGTTCATTGAAGTAATTATATAGATCAATTAGGCAAACAAAACAACGTGTTTTGTTTGAATTATTGTTTCACAAGTGAGAATTCCAGCTATTCCATGTAGGAAAAAGATAAACAATTTGAGAGTTATCAAATCTAAATTCTTATCCTTAATTTGTCACCATCTGAATATGCAATTTAAGGAATGTTTCTGTCTTTTCCTGGGTCTTAATTTCTTCATATGAAAAATGAAAAGAATGAATAAGATACTCTTTACTAATCCATTTAATTCTCAATAACTAATGTTTTAAAATTTATTTAATTATAGATCAAACTATGGCTTCCATGTACTGGAATTCCCAGAATATTCTCATCATAATATAATTTAAAATCCAGCATTAGTATTCTAGTTCAATTGAAATATGGTTCAACACTTTCCAGAGACTTCTGATATTGGAAAGCTTTTAAATTACTCAGAGAACACTGGAAGCAAAAGAGCAGAAACTGGTTTATAGTTTTACCACTTACCAGTTACACTATCCTGGATAAGTGAAATAAACCATTCTAAGACAGTTTTTCTATCTATGAATTGAGAATAATGTATTAATTTCATAGGGTTATATGAGATTGAATACGAAAGAAGATTGCCAATAGTATAAACTCAATATGAGATGCTTCCTTTTAATAGTGAATTTAGGACAGATTAGAAAGGGACAGGGATAGTAATATGTCACTAACTGACTTCACAAAGTAAAAAGATAAGTAATAATAATTCTAAATTCTACAAGAGGAGAGATGTGAAACTCTCAGAGGAAGAAGTGGACATATTTCAAATCCCCAAGAGTTTTTTGAATCCATTTATTAATGACTCCAGGAGTTAGAATGACAAACAGTCTTTTTAAAGCCTTTGTTGAAAGATGGATGTTAAAGAAGGATCATGCTAACTACCTCACTAAGTGTTTATGTGGGAGGTAATGTGGGGCCAAGTTCAAGATCAAGAGTTGAGTCCAGACAGACTTGAATTATATCCTCATGTCTTCTCCTCACTAACGTTATGTCCATGGGTCCAAGACTTAACTCTCCTTGTCTCAACTTTTCATATCTGTAACATGGAAGGAGCAACCTTTCAAACACATATAATTCTTTTATGACAAATATTAAGTGAAATAATTTATGTAAACTTCCTTGCACAATGCCTCTCATATATGAAGCAGTCCATATTAGTTTGGATCAATGCTTATAATAATAATGGCTAACTTTCACACAGAAATCTATAATTTACAAAATAATCAACATGTCTTAAGAGGAAAGTGGGCTTAATTTCCTTAGTCTTAATTATCTCAGAACTTTAATGTTTCTGACACAACAGAAATGGAAATAGAGATGAGAAAGAGCTATTAGAAGATTTAGAACAGTATTAAAATTTCCATAAAAAAATTTTTTCTAAAATTAGAATAATATATAATCATCATAGAAAAATATAAAATACAGATAAGTAAGAAAAAGAGAAGGATATTACTTTCAGCATTACAATAAACCTATAAAATAGTACAGTTTTGCTGTATTAACTTTCTGTATTTTTCCATGTGTACTTTTGCATAATTGTGCCTAAATTTTTCCAAAAAACGTGCAACATTTAACAATATAGTAAATGAACATATTTATACCAGATTGAAAGATTTTGGATGAATGTTTCTTTAATTCCTGAAGACAAAAAGGGGATGCCTTATTTAATTGCACTGAAATGGCTTAGAGCTTTTGTACTAATAGACTGTTTTGTAGACCTTTTCTTTCTTGACTCATAGATAGCTTGGTTTTTAACGGAGAGCATTGCTGGCAGAAGTGCTCTTGGTTGTTCCACTTGTTTTATTGTATGAGCGAGGTCAGTAAAAACACCATGGTTATTGGTGGAAGATGTGGCTTCTCGTATCACATTTGAAAGCAATCAAACCTAAAGACTTCTCTCTCTCCAAGAGTTGGGATAATCTTACTTGATAAAATACAGGAAATTATTGGAGCCTCACTGTTTCCAAATTCTTAATCTCTTTGCACAAGAAATAGCACTCATTTGCTTTCTGAAGTGATGGGAAATTCAGGTGGTTCTTTCAAGATCAGGCATTTGGAATTCTACTCCCTACTTTAACAGTTCACATAATCTTCAGTTCAAAATATTGAAGTGTCTATCTCAGCATGCTAGTCACAAGGACATGATCCAGTGTTACATCATCCTGGGCATCTGAATTCGATTATATGGCCTTTCTATATATCTTGAGTACATATCTCTGACTCTCAATTTTTCTCTCTTTTTCATTAGGATATTTGTTGTACATATCACAGACTGGGCGCTCTTTGAGAGCAGGCCCATCTCTCTGCATCATTCCTTGTAGAAGACTTCCTGTCCCTTACATACATTAGGGGCTGAATACACGGTTGTTGAATTAGCATGTGAATCAATGAAAGTTTGGACAGTAAGAAAATGAATTAATGGATGAATGAATGAATAATGGGTTCTAAGAAATAAGGAGTGATTTTCATAAAAGGAACAATTGGTTTTTATCTGGTTGTGATAGTACCGCAACTATAGCTTACTTGATAACTTCTCTCTTAATTCTCCAGAATGTTTAGTGCAAGCCAGAGACCAAAGCACTCATGTTTGCAAGAGAGAAAACATTGAATTTTTTTAACTGGATATTCTCTCTTTGGCTCACAATGAAACAAATTGCTTCCTTGCCTTGTCTGATATATGGTGATAATGCCTGTTAATATACTTTTGTTTTTGAGCCTGAAGGCTGAAAAAAGGAGGATTATTAAGTCCCAGCGGTATAGCCATCCTACTTTCCATATTATTACATTCATCACTGATGGGAACAGAAAAGGATCTTCACGTTTTTTGGCCCTCTTGGTAGCTATGTCTCTACTAGAGGCTAATAAGAATATTCTCACCAGAATTTCTTCAAAAGATAATGTAGCAATATTTTCTGGGGCTCTATGGACAGAAATACAATTTACTCCTCGAGGATACTTTATTATAGTTACAGTAAATCTAGCAAAACAAAATCTAGAGGCATAAGAAGGGAATGGAGGGCAGTGGACAAGTAAAGATTTCTTTTGTGGGGCAGGGAGAGTTCTGAGCAAAAAGGTACAAGACAAAGGGTTTGAAGGAGAAAGTATCAGAGAAGGACAACACATAAGTAAATCTATTTCGTGATGTCAGAATAGCACAATTGACATTCATATTAAAACTGTAATCGTGTGACAAACACTGTCTCTGTCTAATGTCAAACTTAACTAATTCTGATGTGTATGGAGTGTGGGTATATTTGTGTGTGTGTTAAATAGCTTAAGATAACTTTGCTAAAGAACTAAAAAAGGATTCATGCTGGGTGGTTAAAAGCCATGCAGATAAGGGATAGACAAACATGTTCTCATTCTTTTTAATAATTCATTGCTTTGGACGGCGTAGATACAGCCTCATAGAAAGAACATGCTAATATTAATAGTCATAGTCTGTGACTGTGACAGTCACATTCAGTAAGGATAATCTACTCTTCTAAAAATATTTAATAAGTATTAAAATATCTGATATTCCAGCTAGTTACTTTGTGTGTAGTTTGTGCCAATTCCTGAGCTAGTAGCGCTCTCCCTCTCAGACACCCTTTAAGTCAATTGTCTTCATTGTACAGTCAACAGTCAATAGATTCAAAGTTAAATGCATTTTATAAAATTATTTTTGCTTTTTATTTCAATATATTGCAAGGATTCCAGCTTAATGAGTTACACTTAACAGCTTCTTTACCCTCCCTAAGTCTTAGTTATTTCATGTCTTAAATAAGATCTGTTAAATAAGACACTGATAACAGTGTCCGACTCAATGTTGATATAAAGATTAAATGTGTTTGGCACTTGATAAACACTCAAGGAACTATTGAGTGTTAGTTGTGACATCTAGCTGTGGAATTGTCTCAATAAATGACAGCACTGTCTTCAGGTGATATCTTCCAAAAACTTTGGAGTAATTTGTATTCTTCTCTCTCTTTACATCCACATCAAGTCCATCAGCAAACTCTATTGGATATGTTTTTATAATACATCACCCTCTACTACTACCATCCTGGTCCAAACCACCATCACTTTTCAGCTGGATGGTTACAATAACCTCTAAATTAGTCTGTCTGCTTCTACCCTTGCTCCTCTATAAACTGATCTCCATGTACAGCCAGAACAATCCACTTGACAGTTAAGTCAGAATCTGCCATTCTTTTGTGAAAAACCTTCAGATGGCAGTACTTGTGAATTAGAATAAAATCATGTCTCTTACAATGATCTAAAATGCTGTACAAGATCTGCCATCAACCACTCCTTATTCATTCCACTCCAGCTACACTGGCCTCCTTTGATGTGTTATATCAGCTGTGCTCCATCCTCAAGGACTTTCCTCCTGCTGATCTTCCTATCTGGAACTTTTTCTCCTTAGATATCTTTGTAGCTCCTTCCTAACTTTCTTCAAGTTTAGCTTACGCATTTCCTTCTCCAAAAAGCCATCTCTGACTACCTTATGGAAAATAACACTTCTTCCCAGACTCTATGTACCCTTCAAGTTGCTTTATTTTTCTCACAGCAGTTATTAATATTTGACAGTATATAATTCTTTTTTTATTTGCTATCTTATGCCTCTATCTACTAAATTGTAAGATCCATGAAAGTAGAGACCTTATCTGGCTTTTTGTTTTGTTTTGCTTGTCAACTGCTATATCCCTATTTCCTAGAGTGCTGGGCATGTAGTAGATAATCAATAAATATTTAGAGGGGCCAGCCTTGTGGTATAGCAGTTATGTTCACTGAGCTCCACTTCAACAGCCTGGGCTTCTCTGGTTCTGATCCCAGGCACGGACCTACGCACTGCTCATCAAGCCATGCTGTGGCAGGCATCCCATACATAAAGTAGAGGAAGATGAACACTGATGTGAGCTCAAGGCCAGTCTTCCTCAGCAAAAAGAAGAGGATTGGCAGCAGATGTTAGCTCAGGGCTAATCTTCTTATGCTACCAAACAAACAAACAAAAAAACCACACACACAAAATTGGAAATGAGCTTATAAATGTGTGATTTAATAGAGCATAAAACTCCATTCCATTCCATAATCCCTTCTCTATATACATACCCTCACACTCAGGCACAAAATGGCCAAATTGACATAATGGGTTCAACATCTTCGTTTTAGTTTGATTGATAAGGATCCTAATGTTAGCTAAATCTAAGTGGGAGTGGAATTGAGATGTTCAGAAAAACTTTTTTTTCCTTTGAGGAAGATTAGCCCTGACATCTGCTGCCAATTCTCCTCTTTTTGCTGAGGAAGACTGGCCCTGGTATAACATCCGCGCCCATCTTCCTCGACTTTATGTGTAGGACGCCTACCATAGCAGGGCTTGCCAAGCAGTGCCATGTCCGCACCTGGGATCCAAACCGGCGAACCCAGGGCTGCAGAAGCAGAACATGCGATCTGGCCCCAATAAAAATGTTTTTTAATAACTGTTTGTTTCTATTTGCCTTCAAAGCAATTTTTAAAGGAGATTTTTTAATAAATTAACTAAATAAAAACAAATCTCAAACAAAATAAAACAGAAACGTCCATGGTGAAATAACATATGGAGTAAAAATGTCTGGATTTTTATGAGTCTTTTAATTTCTCTCTCTAGAAGATAACAATCTCTATTCTAATATTCAAAGGCCAACGAATTTTTAGAAAAATGAAATCATGACTCTCATACAGATATAAAATGAACACCATAAAAGATTTATTTTTAGTTCATTAATTAAGGAGGAAACTAATAAGATGTTATATTTAGCTTAAAATAGAATTCTATGTACCACACATTGTTCAATCATGGATATACAACAAATTTACAAAGAAATGCAAACCTGGGATTATTTATAATGTTCAAAGAAATCAATTGAACTTCCACCAGAAAACACTTACATTTCTATAGACAAGACTTATTTGCATTACCAGTTTTCTACAAATTAATGAGTTGTAAAATAACTCAAAGGTAGTAAAAAGCACAAAACCTATAGGATTATAAAATCCCAAAGAGAGTGCTATAGATAATGTATATATTTCCATTAAAGACATCCAGTATCTTTATAGTACATTTCAAGGTCTTGTACAATATTTTTTCCTGACAGAATTTAAATTTGTTTAGCAGTTATACATCAAAAGAAGTAAAGATGCTTTTCAAATAAAATAAATCTATACAAAGGGAAAACTATTTTTTCACTTATTTTTATTTATTTACAAATAAAAATACAGACTTTCTCCATCCATATAAGTCCTGAAACAGCATATTCTAAACGAGAGATTAAAAAGAGTGTAATTGTGATTATTATCAAGGTATGGATGGGATTAAAGGAAGTTAATAAGGGATGATAAAATATCCCAAGGCAAAGGACAGTGGAAAGTCATTCCCACAACTAGGCCTGAGAGAGAAGGGGAGAGAGTGGTCACAGGGAACCCAGAGGGTCCACCCAGAAGAGTGTGGCCTCAGTTAAGGCACATAGTCTTTGACAGATGACAGGAAGGGAATAGGATAATAAATACCCTGGCATTCTTTCCTTCTCACCTGCCCTCTAGCATTGAGCTAGTACTACCTGTTGGCCAAAAGTTAAGGGAAAAAGACCAGGGGTGACAGCTGCTCAAGGTGGAGAGAGTGAGAATAGAACTGAAGGGGTGAAAGGAGTATATGTAGTTCACAGTCCAACAGTTTATCAATCTTTTTCTATGAAAGAGAGCAAACACTCTTATTGGAGTTTGCTGCAAAAAGCAAACACAGAGGACATAAGTAAAGAGTCTCCAAACTTATTCACTTAATGTTTATTGAATAAATAAATGAATCAGATATAGAAAAAGTACTGAGGATAAAAAGATGAAAAAGACAGATACATCCTTACTTCTCTGTGACTTATTTAAAGGAGTTTGAAACTGAAGAGGGGGTGAATTAGACGTAATCTGTGTATCAACATTGTCCAAAAACAGAACTGATAGTTGTACAGATGGTTTTATTTTCTTTTGATATTTAAGGAAAAGTATTTAACACCTTTTACTGGCTGAGAGGCAGTCCAGTTTACTGTATGGTGAGCTCCCTGTGCCTGGGATCTTCTCTAGCAAAGGCCGAGTGACCACTTTTCAGAAGATGTTGAAGAAGGATTTCAGCATCCTTGTAGGAAGCTGAACTGGCTTCAAATGTTCACTCTTTTTATAAAATAAAAAAAAGTAGCTTGTTCTTCTCCTCTGGCATACCATGAAAGAAAATAGCTTATATTATTAAAATACTTTGGACTTATCTGAAAACCCAAAATATAAAGTTCTCATCATCCTGCTATTGAAAATATTCTCTTTACAGATTAATTCACCACTTCTGAATTTATCATCAGCTTTGAAATGAAGGAAGACGCAATGAATATGACTGAATTCATTATAATGAGACTTACAATCTTCAGATGCTGGAAATACAATTTTTGGTGTTACTTATCACCTACATTGTCACTGTTATAGGCAGCCTGCTAGTTGTGGGTACTTTCATCTGCAGCCAGACTTTGGATTCCCAGTGTATTTCTTCCTGACCTTCTCATTTTTGATAGATGCATGCTATTCCTCTTCCATAATCCCTAAAATGCTAGCTGATTTGCTCTTGGACTAAAAGCTGTCTCTTTCCATGGCTGCATGACACAGCTCTTTACTCAACATTTCTTAGGAGCTTCAGACATTGTCCTTCTTGTGGTCATGGTTTATGACTGCTATGTGGCCATGTGTTGACCCCAGCACTATGTGACCATCATGAACCACCACATATGCTGCCTCCTTGTGGGGGGCGTGTTGGGCAGCGGATTTTCTCTATTCTATTGTACAGATTCTAGTTACTTTTTGGCTACATTCTGTGGCTCCAACGTTATAGGTCACTTCATGTATATTTTCCCCTGATACAACTTGCCCGCCCTGACACTTTCCTTATTGGTCTCTTGGCTGCTGCCAATGATGGGGTAATTCCTGAGATTACTTTTGTAATGTTATTGGTATCCTATGTGGTCATCCTGTGCTCCTTGATGACTCACAGCTCTGCAGGAAGGAAAAAGGCCCTCTCTACCTGTGGCTTCTACATCGCAATTGTTGTCCTGTTCTTTGTGTGCTGCGTTTTTACTTAACTGTGACTAGTTCCTACCTTTCCCATGGATAAGGCCATAACAATAATCTAAATTCTTGTTACTCCCATGTTAAACCCTGTTATTTACACTGAACGGAATACAGAGGTGAAAAATACCTTTAGAAGATTATTAAACAGTAATACAATTTCACATAATAAATGAACCAAGATGAACATTTTATTTCTATCATGATCTTTGCATTTGTTATCTTTTATACCTTAAAGCCCTTCCCATACCTCTCACCTGACACAGCTCCTTTGCAAGGTAGGTATTGTTATGATTATTCCTATTTTACAGATGAAATAAAATGAAGTTCAAAAAAGTTAAATAACCAGCCCAATGTCAGAGACAGAGCTAGTATTCAGATCTGCATTCTTTTAAATCCAAATCTGATGCTCTTTCAACTACTTCAAATGTTATTGGAACAAGGGCAGCATTTATATCAGAACCTCTCTTGTTTTGTAGCAAATTGAAACATTTTCTATTCTAATTACAGAGCTGTATAAGGTGCCTGCATAAGTAAACAGTTGCTATTCAAAAAACCATATTGTTTACTGGTGTCTAGAACACTGTGGAAATATAATTTAGAATGAAGATACTTGCCAATATCCCCTTGGCACACAGTTAATATACATAATGTTTAAAATTACATTGGGTTTCTTATTCTGTTGAGGAAAAATTGTCAGTGATTATAAAAATTAATTGTATTTAAACATAGGTAAATTTTTTAAGTGTCCTCACATGGTCACAATAACCTTATAAAATTGAAATCTAGTTTTCGTATTTTACAGAAAGAATGGAGGATCTAAAAGTTTAAGTAACTAGATCGTGGAAGATGTAAGTTAACCTTGAGCCCAAATATTCTTATTCCCTATCCTGTGATCTTTTCATTATACAAATTCCTTGGGGCTAGTATTTGATTATGCCTTGCTGTATTAAAATATTTTTGATTATATACCATAGGAAGCAACAATTTATTAGATTAGAAACTATTAGTGGCAATTAAATGCAGGTTATATTCAAAAGCAAATGGTAAAATATCTCTGAAAAATAATTTACTATTAAAACGTTGTGTTTGTATTTAATTATTTGAATCTGGAATCTTCTTTGAAAACTGCTTTATAAAGGATATATATTTTAAAAAAAACAGGAATCATTACTCCATAGTTGACGAAAGAAAGTATGTCTTAGCTAAACAACTTACCTAACTTATAAGACTTTGTTGTGAATTAATTTTGGCTCTTTATAGAAGTGAAGTCTGCTACCAAAGTACAAATGTGTATATATGTCATAGATGTGTTTACAGCTTCCTCCTTTGACCGAAAGATCCAGTTTCCCACCTCATGGATACAATATATTTCATTGAAAAATCAATGGACGCCATGATGTAACATCATTTAGCAAGCATATTATGGTTGTGGAAACATGATGGATAGTAAGAACACCAGCTTCAGGATCAGGAGAGAAACATTTTATTTCTCATTGTGCCGTCATCTATGACCTTAAAAACTCTTTCCATTTCAACAGATAGTTTGCTTAGGTAATTTAGAAGGTGTTCCAAGTTCCATCATTCTGTTGGTGCCAATATTTTTATTGTTATAATTATTGTTATTTTGCTTCTACTTCAACTACAAGTAGTAAAATTGGAAAAGTTATAAAAACTATGTGTCTGTAGGCTGGTAATTGACCACAGCCCACCTCCCCGAACTTTTCCACTCCTGGTAAACAACTTAGGAGAAGTCCTTCTGGAATGAAAGGATCCTTGGATTGGATTAAGACAATATGAGCTCTGCTCTCAAGAGTTTTGTTAGTTTGAGAACGTATTCCTCTACCTATTGAAATGCACGAAACCGCCAATAAGAAGAACACTTTGGCAGGTAGCTGGGTTTTATGAACTTAGTCCCTGAACCCACGAAACATCAAACCATACCTCAAGTACTTTTTGACCAACTGGGATGCGATCCATATATAATTTACTCTGCTATCATTTCAATTTACCCTTCTAGTTTGAAAATCTGTGTTGCTGTCTTTCCAGGTTTTAAACCTCTCTGTGCTTAGGTTTATATTATAGAAACAGATTCTTCCAGGAAGAGCTCCAGGAACTTCTCTTTTGAAAAATTATGTTCAGGGGCAGCCCTCACTGATTTAGACCTAAATCTGCACATTTTCCATTTTGTGCTATGCCAGGCCATGGGGAGCTAGACTAGGCAGGCGTATGGGTTCTAAAGCAATCTTTCTACCAACCATTGTAGCTGTATTATTTTCATCAGTATCATCTTAGTCTAATTTCACAACAGGCACAAGAAACAACTACTTTGAAGAAATACTGTAAGCTTTACCTGGTGCAAAGTGTCAATATTATAATAGGGTTTGTAACTATCACTTAATGTACATCTGAAAACAGTATTTAAAATTTATGGGGGCCGGCCCAGTGGCACAGTGGTTAAGTTCGCACGTTCCGCTTCTCAGCTTCCCAGGGTTTGTCGGTTCGGATCCCAGGTGTGGACATGGCACCGCTTGGCACGCCATGCTGTGGTAGGCGTCCCACATATAAAAGTAGAGGAAGATGGGCACGGATGTTAGCTCAGGGCCAGGCTTCCTCAGCAAAGAGAGGAGGACTGGCAGTAGTTAGCTCACGGCTAATCTTCCTCAAAAATAAATAAATAAATAAATAAAATAAATAAAACAAAAATTATGATCACCATCAATGGCAAACTGATCAAAAAATAAAATATTATAATGAAAAATTTGAGTCAGATAGTTACCTACCTAAATGTTTGATTTCTACAGTATCAAATATATAGACTCCATAATGAGTTCTTGTTATTCAAATATACAAATTTAGAAGTGATCGACTTTTTTTTCTCTTGTCATGGTGTTTTGTCTTTGTAGACTTAAGGAAGGAGTTAAAAATTAAAGATGCATGCTATAAAAGTTCTTTTCTTAAGTTCACTTAAGTTACATGGAATAATTGGGTTGTTGGGAAGAGCTGCTAACAATGGTGAAATACCCCTGAGATCTAATTAGCTACAGCTAAAAAACTTCACAGGATTTACCTACAAATAAGATATGTGTTAGCATTTGTAAGGCTCAAGAGAAAGGCCTTATCCAAAGGATGCCATTTATAAATCAACCAAGGCACTTATTGCAGCTGAGCAAGTTGGCATTTTTCATCTTACAACTTTACTTCTTTCTTGGTGAACAAACAGCTGCCTGGGGCCCTCGCCATGGAGCTATTTCAGAGAAGTTCATAGGTGAGATTTTTTTCCCCCAGGAAATAATATAATTACAGAATCTCAGTTTTAAAGGAATCTTACAAATCACATAATCACACCTCATCCCTACCAATCTGAGTTTTAAATCTTTTCTTTAGTATGTCAAGCATCAAGAATGATAGACTGAGGGGCTGGTCCACTGACTTAGCAGTTAAGATTGCACACTCTGCTTCAGTGACCTACAGTTTGCTGATTTGGATCCCGGGCATGGACCTAGCACTGCTTATCAAGCCATGCTGTGTCAGGTGTCCCGCATATAAAATAGTGGAAGATGGGCATGGATGTTAGCTCAGGGCAAATCTTCCTCAGCAAAAAGATGAGGATTGGCAGCAGATGTTACCTGAGGGCCACTCTTCCTCAAAACAAAAAAAAAAAAAGAATGATAGAATCAATTACAATACTATCAATTTAGAAGTAAAAATGTTTTGGGGTCATTTTACTTATTGATATGTATTTAAATCAGTTAGACTCACATTATCCATTCCAATTGCCTCAAGATTTTTCCCGTTTTTTTATTATAACATAAGAATTTTGCTATGATATTGCACAATTTTTAAAAACATCTGTGTTAGAAACTACACATTATTAAAAGAAGTGCCCTATAATGTAGTTATCAATTCCTCTAATGTTAGACACTCTATGTAGTTTGTAATTTTACACAACTCTTAAAAATTGGATCAAACCTATTTGTACATAATGATTTTTCTCTTTTAAAAATATTTTCTTTTCACATTTACTCCTTAGAAAGGTTATTGTGGAGTCAAAGTAAAAAGACAAAGTGATTTCTATGTCTCCATAGTTATTGCTAAATCTCTTTTATTAATTTTGTCTTATTCTTACTTTATGTCACTGTACTCTTCTGATTTGTTGGGGAGTCCACCTCAGAATAAGGGAATGCAGTAAAGCTGGGCACATTGTGTGCACATATGTATAAGTTCTTCATTTTGGATAATCAAAAATGAAGCTCTGTACCCATTATCTTTGAAAGGAAAATAAATATTTTTGGCAAAGCATATTTTATTATATTGATGTTTTCTCTTATATTCCCTTTGGGAAATTTTCCCCAAAATTTCCTCATTCTATTAGCGATGCAATGTCCTGTAACTAGGACTGATGGATGATGGATGTCATGGGAGGATGGGAGAAGAAGACATGAGAATGCATATGGCAGAAATATAATGGAGTGGGAGGATCTCAAGAACGGAGGAGCTGCTGCTGTTTGGTAATAAAATGTCAGGAGGGATTACTAAAGGATTTAACAGGGATACTTTTTATGACTTTATATGGACAAACATACATTAATATACATAGTAAGTGTCCAATAAATATTTATTGACTGAGTGAACTTACAGTGAGTAATAGATTTTCTATGTGTTTGTGTGTGTGTACATGTATGGTACTTTATCTATCTTATCTAGTAGACTATTTCTGTCTATTTTCCACATTAAATTTCTATTTTTAAAACTTGAGTTTCCTTTGCTTGATAGAACTTCATATATTGAACACCTATCCAAGAGTTGTTGTTTTTTCATCCCAGTCTACTAAAGCCATAAATTTACTGAATGTGACTATGTTAAATTGTATGTTGTACAGAATTTTGAAGAATAAAAATATTAATTAATGAACATAATAATTATGTTGAAAGTAAAATGACAATGGTCCTAAAGGCATTTGATATTCTCATACCCTACAAATTATGTCAGAAACTATTAAACTGGAATGCAGCTTCCTTTCAAAAGTAAATTTAAAGTTTTTTCATAAAGTAGAGAGTAATGATAAACAGAGTGAAAGGATGAGAGCACTCGTATGCCTAGGATTATGCACTGGGGAAGCATGCATATTTTTACACACAAAGAAGTGGCAATTCACTAAGCATTTAATCATCACCCAATAGGTGACACATACTACAGATATTATGCCAGGCACTATGGTAGGCACAGCAAGGAACCACACATGAACAGCATATGCATTATAGTAGGTACCAGGGAGGGTGTCACCAATGTCTTATATATTTCCCTAATCTGTCTGACAGATATTTATTGACCTTGACTTTCTTTCCATAGTTAAAGCTGTGGGTTCAAATGTGAATTCTCCTGGAAGAGAGAATAAGGCTACCTTACAAAATACATCTGAGAGTCACAATTTGTAAGCTTGCAGACACAGAGAAGTGTTGAGAAGGACAGGGAAATGAAATGACTAAGTAATTTCACAAATTGGAACCAGAAGAAGAGTCCAGATATCCTGTACATAGCCCAGTATTTTCTCAGTAAATTACCCATCAAATGTTGCCCTATAGATGATTTTTAGGTGACAGATACTAGATGTCTGAAGAGATGGAAAACATCATTGAGGAAATAATAAAGAACTGAAACAACTACTGGGGCCAGGAGGTCCAATGACATGCTCCACATTTACAGTGAGTACTCTATTTTTCTACTATACAATGCAGAGTACAGTCCTTTCATGATTAGTAAGTATCTTTCTTTATCCCATTGTAGGTAATTTAGGCCCCAGAAAGTGGTTACTTCCTAAATGGATCACCTCATGTCTCCCAACAATGTGACTGAATTTATCCTCTTGGGACTCACGCAGAATCCACACTTGCAAAAAATACTCTTCATTGTTTTTCTGTTCATTTTCCTATTTACTGTCCTGGCCAATTCGCTCATTGTCATTACCATTTCCCTCAGCCCCGTACTTTCAGCTCCCATGTACTTCTTTCTTACTTACTTGTCCTTCATAGATGCCTCCTTCACCTCTGTCACCACCCCCAAAATGATCATTGACATGCTGTACCAGAGGAGGACCATCTCCTTAAGTGGCTGCCTGACACAAATCTTTGTAGAACACTTCCTGGGAGGATCAGAGGTCATCCTGCTCATTGTCATGGCCTATGATCGCTATGTGGCCATCTGCAAGCCCCTGCACTACATGAGCATCATGCGACAAGGGCTCTGCCGCCTCCTCGTGTTTGTGACCTTGATGGGTGGAATACTGCATGCCACTGTGCAGATTCTTTTCATGGTTAACCTGTCTTTCTGTGGCCCCAATGTCATTGACCACTTCATGTGTGATTTCTTTCCACTGCTGGAACTTGCCTGCAAGGATTCCTACATGCTCGGAATAGTAGTGACAGCCAACAGTGGGGCTATGTGTTTGCTCATTTTTTCCATGCTGCTCATCTCCTGCATAGTCATCCTGAGCTCCCTGAAATCTCAAGGCTCCAAAGGACGACGCAAAGCCCTCTCTACATGTGGCTCCCACTTTACTGTAGTTGTACTCTATTTTGTGCCTTGCATATTCACCTACACACGTCCTGTGGCCACCTGCCCTCTGGACAAGTTGGTGACTGTGTTCTTTGCTATCCTCACTCCCATGTTAAATCCTATCATTTACACAGTGAGAAACACAGAGGTTAAAAATGCCCTGAGGAGTTTGTTGAAGATGAGAGTAACTTAGGCTGTTCGTAATGACGAGAAATTGACTATATATATATGGAGAATATTACGTGTTGTATATTGTTAAAGAAAATTAACAAATTTTGCAGATCACTGATGGAAAATAATAATCCCAGATGCTAACATTTATTAAGTACTTAATAGTGGCCAATCTCTTTGATATGTGTTTTGATAGTTTTTAATGTACTTTACCAAGGATTCAACGTTTATGTGCATAGATTAAGGATATGCAATGGAGAGAACAACTATAAATCCGTGGTTTGATGATTCTAGAGTGTATTTTTCTCCAGAGTCCCACTGCTACTTTACTAAATTTTTCATACATATGTTACTTGGATGAAATTCACTTTTTCATAGAAAAAGCCTTGATCTCAGAGCTTCTTTTGTTTTTGCTTTGCCTGCGGTAAATAAAAAAGAGAATAGAAATTCTTAGATATATATATGGAGAAGTAACATATGGGAAGTGAAAAATTCACTAATGATTTTTTTTTTTTTGGCACTATGGATTGACAAAAACCAAAAGGAAAGACATTCACAAAAGAAAGAAAGAATAAGTTATAATCTATCTCTATTTTTTTCTTGTCATAAGAAATAAGCAAGAAGTTTTGAAATTACTCTTAATTTGGTCTTATTTTCTTAAATATTCTTATAGTTCAGAGTTTTTCTTGGATATGAAGGACGTTTTTCTTTTACCTTACCAAGACTTGAGGAGTAATTTGAAGAAACAAGGGTAAACATTCTTTTCTTTCATCTCAACATAAAGGCATATAATTATGTTGTGAAGCTATTGTTCTGTAGGTGTGATACACGTATTTACATTAAATGAACACTATTATCTATTGGGCATATTCACATTTTTAGGTGATTTTTCATGTGTTAAATTGGTAGTTCCAATATTACTATCCCCATTATATAGAGAAATTGATGCCAAGAGAAATTTACTAATTTACTTGCCTCAGGTCACACATCTAAGATTTTCAGCTACAAAATTTTAATCCAGGTCTTTCAGATCTCAGCCTTCGTTTCTTTGAAATAAAACACCATTGACCATCACGGTATGTTTACGTCTATAGACAAGAAACTTTTCTGCAGTCTTAATGATTCACTTTATCCTTCAAGAAAGATGGTATCAAATTTGTTGTAGCCTTTTCTCTCATGTAGCAATATATTTAAGCAATAATGATCCTCTTTGTACATGGAAAATATTAGATCTTTCTACATTACTACATAACAATTTATAAATTAAAGTTTCTCTGAATGTAACACTCCAACATGTGTTACTTCTCACAAACGTCCCTTTCTCAAACTCACGGGTCATATAGAGCTATTTTTTAATTTGATCATACAGTAATGTCAGAGCAAGGTACACTGTTCTTTGGGGTGACAGGCTGTTTTAGCTTATGCATGGCTGTCTCACATTCGTGAGAAATAGAACACTTCCCACAGAATCTAAGCCTGGAAGATCATATAAATAGCATGTGATCTATTAAAAATGATCAAGTTTGCAATTGCTGGTAAGAATTAAACATTTCAGCAGAATGTGGATTAAATGATGTGGTTCATTTTGACTGTCAGTTAGGAGATGAGAGTATTCCAGGAGTAAGGAGAGGATGAAGTATTGAGTAAATGTTCTTTCTACTCTAAGACAAAAGGGAAGGTTTGAAGAGGGAAACTAAGGCCAGTAACTGTGTTTTCAAGGTGACAATAAGTGCTCAGTGGAGGAGTGAGAAGATTAATAAGAGACAAATTATAAATTGTCAATAGAAAACTTGGAAGGTGTAAGAACTGAAGGCAGAAATGTACGGCAGTCTGACTTTCTCAGTAGATGGAATCTTGCTGGTATGTGAATAACTGTAAGGAATGTTAAGATGTCCTTTTGTACTCATCATCAGGAGTATCTCATGAGGGCCAACTGACATCTGATTTTTTATGATACTTAAAACAGCATATAAAGAAGTAAGCATATTTACTCTAATAATTAATAAGATAAATAATATCTAGATCTGTTCTGTAGGATGCTTTGGTTTATATGGGCTTTTAATTCAGTGAAAATATTAGGCGTTAAGTGAGAGGAGTGAGCTAATTCTTATTGAAGGCCAAGCATGATACATAAATTTTGATAGGTTCTTTACATACTTTAACTCTCTTATTTTAACAAGTTTTATTAGCCTTTACTCCTTTTTATACAGAAGAAAATGAGACTCAATGAAGTTAAGCAACAGTATCAAGTCTTATATACTCTGTCATCTCTACTCGTCCCGCTTCACAATACTCCTTGTGAGAATGATGTGAAAATATCAAATCACAGAATTGATCACTGGCTGCATTGTCAGGATTGCCTTTGAGGCAGTTTTCCCTTATTTTTGGGGGGCACGTTCTTCTCGTAAGCTGTCCCTTGACCTCTCCTTCCCAGGTTATTTGGTCTATCTTGATTCCTCAGTTGTCAGAGAAAAGCCGTATGATGATCTCATTTCCACTGATGTATTTGCCTTCATGGGCATCATGAAAAGTAGAATGTAATGGGCTGGAGAAGTAAAATTGAAATGATTGAATTTCAAAGAAAGTGACACATGAGCAAGAGAGATGTTTGGAGAAAGAATAAGGAATTCAATCACCAAGGAGGCCTATACTCTGGGCATAAGGATAGCACCTAGAACAGCAAAATGTTGTTTCTACAGGACTTTTCCCAATAGTATCACATGATGTAAATATTATTTGAAAAACGGCTCATGATCATTTAAATTGACATTTTGACTTATTTCATTTATACAAAAGATACTGATCTGTGCCTACACTGTGCTGAAGAGTTCTGACAAGTGCCGCGTTTGTGTGGAATTTAAATTCCAGTGGGGAATAGATGGATAATAAACAAGCTAACAAATAAATAAAAACTGTAATTGTGTTTGTAATAATTCTGCTGAAAAACATTTATTAAGTGGGTGATACAGTACAGTAGATAATTGGATATAGATTTGTGTACTTGTTTGAAGCACAGCTAGAATTTTAGTTAGGCCCAAGATTAAAAAAACATATCATTTCCCCTCTTTCTTTTTATAAGGTAGTTACTCTAACACATGCTTTTGCAATGGGGACGTTAACTCTGCCAAGTAGGCAAAAATGATTTCTTGGGAGATGAAAATATGCTACTGTTTTTACATATACAGCGTAGATATACATAAAATACATAAATAGTATATCTGTGGTGTTAAGATTTTTGGGGGTGATTAGGTAACAGAATGTCTAAAAGGGGTCTTAGGTGGGCAATAGTGAAAAAAAAAAAAAAAGGTTGAGGAGCACTGCCTAACACATGGTTAAGTGAGAACATGGAGTGGTTTTAGAATGCTATTAAATATAATCCAAGCACAGAGGTTGGCCCATCACCTGTGAAGATCATATTTAGTAAAACTGAAACTCCTTCTCAAGAGAATTCCCAGGCGGTATGGTCAAATATGTTACTGAAGCAGTTGTAATCTGTGAAGAACACTGTAATTGTAGGATACTGATAGTTTTTCTATTGAAGGTGGAAAAAGAATAAAGACTGTAACCCCAAATATTTCTAAACTGAAAACATGTGATTTGGGAGTACAAATTGTTATGGAATGAGACAGAATTTAGTCTTTATTTTTTCTGGCTGAGATATATTTTTTAATCCTTAATAATGTCAACTGGAGGCCGACCCCATGGCCTAGTTCTTAAGTTCCAAGCACTCTGCTTAGGTGAGCCTGGTTCGGTTCCTTGGCATGCACCTACAACACTAATTGGTGGCCATGTTGTGGGGCCACCTACATACAAAATAAAGAAGACTGGAAACAGATGTTAGTTGAGACCAAATCTTTCTCAGCAAAAAATAAATAAATACATAATGTCAAATGTTCTTCAGTTAGATGTGACACAATTTTAACAATACACTTAAAAGTTCAAAGCGCACCAGATCATGTGATAGAAAACTTTTGTCTTAGTAGTTGCTAGATAGCCAAGAAGAAATACTACTGACTTTTCTTCATTTACGTTATCAGACACATGGATCATTGTGTGGCCATTCTGTTACTGAAGAAGAGACCTTGGTTGTGGAGTGAATAATTGAATGGTTAATACCATGATCTGGCTTTGAGTTTGTGGAACATCAGCTTGCCTGGCTCCAGTGAAGTTCAGCCCCTGGGCAAAGCAGATCATTGCAGGGCTGGACAGGAATTCACTAGAATGGTGATTAGCTCCTTAGTCAGTAGAGACACAGCCTCAAAGGGATGCAATTAGAATGAGGCAAGTCTACTCATTTTGAAATTCTGTGCCATTTGATAATGGCACTCTGCCTCCTTTTAGCCCAGGTCTATTGCCCAAAGGGGCATATCCTGTTAATGATGTTTCTTCCAAGATGTGGATTGGAAACTCTGTACAAATTAAGCTCAATATGCAAGCAAATGACAGACACAGTCCCCTGAATGATTTTGTTAGCAGCTTAGCTGGCTGTCTTTTTTTGGAAACATTTTATATTTAGATGAAATTTAATTCCTCTACCAACCAGAGGGTTTTTTCCCTTCTGACCACTTCAAGTGTTTCCCTTCTGACCACTTGAAGTCTGACCACTTCAAGTAGTTGTTTTACATTTCTTTAAAATCATTAGAAACTCTGATCCTATGGATTTGCTACATTAAAAATCTAATGTCATGATACTTAGGTTTTTTCTAGATGAAAGTTGATTTGAGTGCATCCTGGATGAGGCCAGACCTCTGGAGACTCTGGCATTATCCTAGAAATTTTACTTGCATAATGTCAACTTTCTACTTACTGTGTCCATCAGGTAACTTGGCTTTTGGATGTCACAGAGATGACATCAGACTGAATTTTGGAGGTGATTTTAAAAACTTATTTGAGTATTAAATATGTTCATATTAATTTGAGCTATCATTTTGAAATTACTGAAATAATTGAATCATCTATACACACAGACAATCATGTTATACTTAAAATGTGTCAGTGGTTTATTTGTTTTATCTATATACACAAATTGCAGCCTTGGGTTGGAAAACCTTGAGTTATCAAAATTTTTAGCTTGATTTACTTTAATTTATTTTGGCAAATTATCAAATCTTAAGTGTCTACCTCTTGACCTCTATCCAGTTGATGAAATTAGCAAATAAAACAGTGAGTTTGTGTTTTAGAGATGAGCTTTTAGGAAGGGAAGGAACAGGATTAACTGGGCATGTCTAGGATGCTATTAGAGAGATTTTTCTTTCCCTTGTTTCATGCAACTCTGTCTCTCTCTCTATGTGTGTGTGTTCGTATATGGATATAATACAAATATATACATTGTATATGTGTTACTGATTTCCTCTTGTATCAGTTTCCTTTTATCTTTATTTTTCCACTAATCATTTTTGAGAATTAACCTAGGTGATGTTTTTGTTTCTATTTTAATTAGTTAATTATACATTAAATTTCTGGCTTAATTAATTTTTTTTGAGGAAGATTAGCCCTAAGCTAACATCTGCTGCCAATCCTCCTTTTTTTCACTAAGGAAGACTGGCCCTGAGCCAGCATTCATGCCCATCTTCCTCTACTTTTTACATGTGGGACGCCTACCACAGCATGGCTTGACAAGTGGTGTGTAGGTCTGCACCTGGGATCTGAACTGGCAAACCCTGGGCCGCTGAAGAGGAATGTGCGAACTTAACCACTGCACCACTGGGCTGGCCCTTCTGGCTTTAATTTTTAATGTAAAGATGAATTGGAATTTAAAAATATATTTCTCTATCTCTATAAAAGCACGCACATTTGTTTGTGAGCAGCTCTGCCCGCCAGGGTGGTTTTGGTGCTGGTGCTAAGAGTGGTACTGATGATTTGTTCAGAGATAGGGTGGTAAAATCAAGAAAGGTCATTGGGTGATTAAGCCCTCTCCCTCCAAAAGCATTCAAAAAACGTTAGTTTTTGCATCTACAATGGTATAGTAATTTTCACTGTATAAATGTGCTCAATCTTCACACGTCAATCAAGGAAAGCAAAGTGAATTAGGAAGACTTACCACCAGGACAAGTCCTTTTAAAGCCTTTAATTAGAGAAATATACTATTGATGATGTATGTGCCCAGGATGCATATCTTCTGAGGAACACAGGGCCACTGATTATTCAATAAAAAATGATGACTCAGGGCCAGTCCCAGTTGCCTAGTGGTTAGGTTTGGCAAGCTCTGCTCTGCTTTGGCTGCCCAGGTTCAGTTCCCTGGGAACAGATCTACACCACACTGTTAGTGGCCATGCTGTGCTGGCGGCCCACATATTAAAAAACAGAGGAAGATTCCCATAGATGTTAGATCAGGGTGAATCTTCTTCTTCAAAAAAAGATGGCAGCTCAAAGGTCCTTACTAAACACATTGCTATTACTTCATGTTCTCCAGGACTTTATTGAAGAAATTATTTTGCCCCATAAGAAATTAAGACACAAGTAACACATTTCAACTGTAAAGTCAGCATATTGCATTCAAATCTAGTCTTTATCACTTACTAACTGTATAGCCTTAAGAAAACTGTTTATTCTGTTTTTTCAAGCTATAAACCATGTCTAAATATAGCCAGATGTAAGGATTAAATGAGAACACATGTATAAAGTACTAAGAAAATGTCTGGTACAAAAATTACTTATTATTTTTTGTTAAACAATGATATCTGTGAATAGACTATATATTTCTATATAGATATTACACTGCATTTAATTTACCTTTATATGGATACCATTAACATATTTATTGTTTATGTCATCAATGAAATTCTGGGAATTTCGTGGGTTCTAGGAATTCTAGGATTGAATGAACATAAATTAAGGTGAGATAGAATTTTTCACCCAGCACTTGGTTAATATGATAAAGATTGATAATATTTAGTGTTAGAAAAGCTATGGGGAAAATTATTCTTTAATTATTTTTCTTTCAGGCAAATTTCATAACATAGAGATAGCATGAACTTATTTGCCTAGTAAACCCAGGTAGATGAAGTTGCATGTTTGCATTACATTTATTATTGACAATTCTGAAGACATGCTTGTTTTTATTAAAACAACAAACTGATACTAGCGTTTATTTATCAAAGATTATCCTGATCATTTGAAATTGAAAACCATTTGGGTTTGATTATGTATTTCTGAGAGTTTTAGGAATACTTAATTTATATAGGTGTTTATTTTTGTTTAAGCCAATTAAATAGAACTCTCTTAAAAATTTCATGTACATAGTATACATAAATACAGAGATATACATAAACATACGGATAGACACAGAGATCTTATAGCTTTTATTTGAAACTTTTAACCATGCTTCAGATATAATAAAACAAAACTCAAAAGAGTAGCTGGATCCAAATTGTGTTTCTGCCAGATGGACTAACTTAAGGTTATTGGCTCAGTTGGCGACAGTTTTTAGGATTTTTTATTTGTGAACTATAAGAATTCTTTTAGAGAAGCTATTTTTGGATTCATTTTGTCTTTTAGAAGTTTCTGCAAACCAATCAAAGAATGTATTCCACTGTCTCCAAGAGGTCTAAGATTTCTTTACAAGGGTGCCCCTTAAGGTGGACTACCTTATCTAAGTCAAAGTTTTCCTAAAGTGGCCACAACAATTCTAAATTATCCAAAAATTTAACCATTTTTCCAGAAATCACAAGATCCAGGTCCACACTGAGTATAAGTGTAAGAGACAGGAGTCTTTTTCATTTTCCTTTTCTTTTTCTTTTTTTGCTGAGGAAGACTGGCCCTGACCTAACATCTGTGCCAATCTTCCTCTATTTTGTATGTGGGTCACCACCAAAGCATGACCACATTTGAGTGGCAAAGCACTGCACCTGGGAAGTGAACCCATGCTCCCAAAGCAGAGCATGCTAAACTTAACCAATAGGCCATGGGCCCAGCCCCAAGACAGTAGTCTTTAAGAGAAGAGGAGAAGGGAATTTTGACCAGGTGAAACTCATCTCTGCATTTAGATTCCCTGAAACAAATAATCCAAAGGAATCCTGGTAATTTTCCTGCTGCCTAAAACCCAGGGAATCATGGGTTTTCCCTCTTACAGACAGAAGGATGACCTACCAAGTAGATTCAACAAACAAAATACAGGTATGCAGAGTAAATCTGGAGAGCTCACATGCAAAGCAAGCAGAGCTGGGATCCGAGAGAGACTTACCATTAAACCCCAGGCTCTGTGAGAAAGCAGTGAGCTCAATTAACTCTCTGCATACCAGCACATGGCTTCTCACCAGCCTCAGAGTCTTTAAGGGTGTTCTTTGGATCCCACTTCTGATGCCATAATCTGTCAAAATTTCATAAATAGCAAAATTCAACTCATCAAATCAACAAATAGTCTTTAGTTAGAATTGACTGTGCACGTAAGACAGTTTGTGAAGTGAGAGCTTCATATTAGTCTTTGAAAGTAGAATGGATCTATCTGAAGTACAATATACATGCTGTAAATACATTGCACATGATTCATCTTCAAAGTAAATTGAAAGAGTAGAAGCTATAAGCTCTCTATTGGATATTCTCTCTTTTTGTTGAATTAATGAATAGCAATAAAGTACATAAATAGGCTTCTGCTCCTGGATGAGATTCAATAACTTGTGGCCAAAAGTGTTTTTGCCATGAACAACTAGAAAATCCAGAAACAATAGAAAAATAGTACCTCACCTGTATGAGGTACCGGAGACCTGCTGAGGCAACCGAAATTGAAAGGGAGACAAGACCTTCAATAAAGTGAGTAGAATCCTGTGGCTGCTTTTACCCTGGGAGAATTTTTTCTTTCTCTGGATAGACATCCTGTCTGAGGATGATAGCCTCATCCACGCTGAGAATCTTGGTTTTTTTATTGTATAGTTCTTTCTAAGGATATGAGGGAACATAGGTAGCCAGGCTGTGGTGGTGACCCACATACAAAACAGAGGAAGATTGGCACAGATGTTAGCTCAGGGCTAATCTTCCTCAGCAAAAAAAGAAAAAGACTCCTGTCTCTTATATGTATACTCAATGTCGACCAGGATCTCGTGCTTTCTGGAAAACTGAGTGAACTTTTGGATAATTTAGAATTGTACTGGCCATTTTACTCAAGAAATCAGGTGTATGAGGTCCTGGAGACCTCCTGAGGCAACAAAAACTGAATGGGAGGCAAGACCTTCAATAAAGTGAGTAGAATTCTGTGGCTGCTTTTACCCTGGGAGCATGTTTTCATTCTGGGGACGGACATCCTCTCTGAGGAGGTAGCCTCATCCAGGCTGAGAGTCTGGGCTTTACAACAGTGGATTGTTACTTCTGGGGCTTGGGTGAGGGCAGAGAAAGAAGCAGAGCTTTTGGAGGAAATTTGGAAAGCCTCAATCATACAGTATTTTTCCCTTAAGACATGTCTCCACCTCTAGAGGATGTAGAGAGTGTGCTATGGGTTGAATTATATCCCTCTCAAAAGATCTTGAAGTCCTAATCCTCAGTGGCTGTGAATGTGAATTTATCTGGAAAAAGGGAATTTGCAGATGATCAAGTTAAGATGAGATCATTATGGTGAGCCCAATCCAATATGACGGAGATTCTTATTAAAAAAGCAAAATTCAGACACAGAGACAGACATGCACACAGGGAGAATGCCATGTGAAGATGATGACAGATTGGGGTGATGCATGTATAAGCCATGGTACTCCAAAGACTGCCAGAAACCCACCAGAATTGAAGGGAGAGGCATGGAACAGATTCTCCCTCATATACTCAGAAGGAACCATATCATAAAACCAAATAATAAAGAGCAGAAAGCAAAGACATAGAATATAAATAAGAAGAGAGCATACATAGACCCTAAATCTGGTCTTTGAATTAGAAGAATAAAATTTATAAACTTCTACCATGTGTTGGTAGTTATGTGAGGGTGTACACCTGTCAAAAGTGATCTACTTTACGTTTAAAAATTATACATTTTATTGCATATAAAGTATATCTTAAGAAGTTGGTTTGGAAATATAAATATATAAACACATTTTTTCTTTACATTCTCTCTTTCTCTTCTTCCCTCCTTTACCTACTGACTTCAGAATGTTTTAGAAATTTTATTAGTAGTTTTCATTGTAATTATTTGTATCATAATGTATTTTATTAGAATTATTAGGTTTTATAATTATTATATTTAACAGTAACATTTTCTAAAATATGGAACTGAGAGGAGAAACTTAGCTAAAGTCACAGAAACACAAATAATGAGGCTATAATTCAATTATATTACATCTATTTGAACTTTTACCTGGACCCAGAGCTTTGTCTGTCATTAGAAAAGATTTGATTTAAAGGAAGAACCTTTGGTAACTTTTAGTTGGGTTTACCTCAGTGTGACTTTGAAAGTGTGTTTTTTTCTTAGAGCATAGTGTGTGGGTGGAAAACTTGGTAACTGAAATGGGAGTGGACGCTCAGGAACAACTAGGAGAGGAGGAGGGCTCTGAAGAAGAATCTGCCTGTTGACAACATTTTCTGGGATTAATTGGCCCCATGGTTTGCTGTGATCTTGAATTAACTGAGCTAAGTAGCTCATGGAGCAAATCCTTCAGAGTTGGGTGGGAAGAGCGGAGTCCTCGTCCATCCAGAGGCTGGCCTTTGTGAAATTTTATGAAATTTCTACAAATATCTGATGGAGGCAGAAGAAATATTTAACTCCGGTGTTCTGCCAAGGAATGCTTCGGGGTTTTAGAGCTGGCTTCAAAGACGTTTCCATCACAGAATAGTGGGCATATTTCTTTTGTATTCCAGAAAATTCTAAAAGTTGAAGTAGAAAACTTTCTGCCAGTAAACAGAATCTTTTGGAGAGTCTTACTGAGGCTTTTTAAAAGAGTTGGCTATCTGTGGAATATCTTCCCTCCCCATAGATCCTGCAAGAGAAAGCAGAATGAATCTATTTAAGATAAAATGTACTTGTAGCAAATACAGTGTGCATGATTCATCCTCATAGGAAATCAAATTGAAATAGCAAAAGCTATGAGGTCTCAATTGGATATGATCTTTTTTTATAAGAAGAAAAGTAAGTTTTCTAGCCCCACTGAACTATTATCTTTTTATTGCCTCCCACTTAGGACTGGGTTCTAGGCAGTTGCTATCATCCAGTTCTGTCTCCTGAGAAAACTTAAGTTCCAGGAACATACTTCCCATAGTGATGAGATGATTCTGATGTTTCAGGGTTCCCCAGCTTTTACTGGCCTCTGCTTAATGCAGTACTGTCTCATGCCGAATTTTTATTGAAATGAGAGGTACATTGAAAGGAGCCAAGTTATAGTTTCCTACACATGCAGATTTCTTATTTACAAAGCTGAAGGTCAGGAGAAGGTGAAGAATGCATACCGATACTACTATGATCCCATTATACTGATTGTCCTGATATTAACAATGCTAATGTTGGCTGCCCAGAACCCACTATCACCCCTACTAACATCCAAACATTACATTCTCTTTCTGCGCTTGGAGTAAGGATAATACGAGAAGTGGAAGAGAGAAGTAAAACTCTCTAGTGAAATCCTAGGACAAACTACTCTTTATTCCTAACGTGGCTCTTTGCTCACCCGCACACTGTGGGATTTTCCTGTCCCCTCCCTTGATTCTTTTTCCTTGTCAGGTTTTTTCCACAATCACATTTGTCCCTTGGGCTCTGATACCTGCCACCATTCTCTGACCTCTCTGTCCCCTCCTCCTCACTATTATTTTTTCAATTACACATATAAAATGCCGATCTCTTTGTTTGACTCATCCTAAAGTGTGTATCCATTTGATAATCAGGACATGTATTGAACATGCCAATGGTTTTCTTCTTTACCTGTTTATGATTTCATGGCTTTCTGCTGGCTCTGCTCAGATGGTTGGACACTGATACTTCGTATGTCATTGTGGGGTGGAGTGTTAGAGAGAGAGATTACTATGGGGCCATGAATGCTTGGGTTCTGGTTTGGGTTCCTATCTGATTACTTTCTGCTAAACTCTGCCACCCCGTTTAACCTGAAGTACAAAAAATAAAGCAGCATGAACTTGCCTTATGAGATATTGTAAAATCGAATGAACAAAAGATATTAAGCAAAAGTGAGAGAAGACTGTAATTCAGGATTGGATGATTCAGTAAACACACACACATACTTTAATACTGGAAGCCCATTAGCAAGAAAATCTTTTGGTAAAACGTGGAAGGGTTTGCTGGATACTCTGTGCACAGATAGAAATGGATATCAGAGGAAGGTCATTTGCTACTAAGAAAGATGGACATTCGGAGAATGAGATAGTCTAGGGGCATTTATGAGGGGCAGCAGTTTCAGGCATGGTTGGAGTATCTTTAAGCAGAAGCACTGGGATGAAAAGGTGGAAAGCAAGATGATGGCACAGAGAGGGCTTCGGAAGTCACAGTGAGTATACCAGCCATTGCATTCGAAAACCATCATAACCATTTTGTTATATTTATGACTCATTATACATTTAAGGCGCCCACTTTTCCTTTTTAAGGTGTATCAAGGAGGTAAAAAGAGGGAGAGGACAGAATGAGTGAGGAGAAGAGGGAATACCTGAAATCGTGTCCTTTCTTTCTGTTTAGAAACAGAATAGGCCTGTGGGATTCCACTTAATGAACTGTAGGATTGGCCATTTGGAATAATGATGTTTGTGAAATATCAGCCTGATTTTGTGGTATGTGTGAGCTAATAATTCTCAGAATGAAAATTCACCTAGGTATCTCATTCAAAGTGTTATTTTTCTTCTGCTAAATTGTGTGAGACAATTTATTTAGAGTTTAATGAGTATTAAATACTATATGAAAGGAATTGTTATGTTGTATGTTTTGGGTATATAAAAATGGTCCTATTTTTAGAGCAGTAAAAATACTATTCATGAGACCTAATGATAGACACATGTCATTACACATTTATCCAAACCGTAGAATGTATACCACCAAGAGTGAACCCTAAGGTAAACTATACATTTTTTGGGTGATTATGATGTGTCAGTGTAAGTTCATCCATTATAACAAATGCATCCCTCTGGTGGGGGATGCTGATAATGGGGAGGCTTATGAATGGGTGAGGCAGGGACAATATGGGAAATCTCTATACCTTTCCTTAATTTTGCTGTAAACTTAAAACTGCTCTAAAAAATAAAGTCTTAAAGACAACAACAACAAAAAGAGATCCTGTTAAAGCTCAGGAGAGATATTTAATTTTGCCATTCCCCACAGAGGCTAATTAAAGGTGAGCATCTATGATCTTCTCTAAGAAAAGAAGTAACAAGTCTGAAGCCTCTGATGAATCATATTTTGGATGCCTGCAGGCACTATCTTACTTTTGTTGGGGCCATCATGAATCATGTTGTATGGTTTTCACTGAGTTTCTTAGTGTAGGGGATAGAAAGACAGACGTCTATAGTGGAACTCTGATAATCTTGAAGGAGTTAGATACCTCCTTACAGATGACCTCAAAGTCCAATTAGCCTAAATTTAGTAAAAGAAATTTAGTAAAAAGAAAAAAAAAAGAAAAGAAAAAAGATTAAATTTCATTAAAGAACTTTGAGTGATTTTTGTTAAGTACTGAGAAAATCTTTTTGGTGCAGAAGATTGGCCCTGAGCTAAAATCTGTTGCCAATCTTCCTCTTTTTTTTTCTCCCCAAAGCCCCAGTACCTCGTTGTGTATCCTGGTTGTAAGTCCTTCTAGTTCTTCCATGTGGGCCACCACAAAATCACTTGATGAGCAGTGTGTATGCCCACACCCAGCATCCAAACTGGCGAATCCCAGGCCACAGAAGCAGAGCACATGAACTGAACCACTATGCAACCGGGCCAGCCCCACTGAATAAATCTTGATAAAAGCTATTCTAATGCTTTTTAGGCCTCCAAATTTTATATTTCACCAATAAAAATATATTCAACTTCATAACCTGGCTTTCATGGCTTTCAACCAGGAGGAGAGCTTTCTTTTCCAAGCTTTTCTACATGACTTTTGAGTCTGGCTAAACTACAGTTTTCATGTTGGCCTTCTTTCTGTTTGCCTGATAAAGTTTGCCTTAGCAATTCTATTAAAATTTTGATTTCATTTCTTTCATCCCAAATGTCCTCAGCCCTCTGATTTTAATATATCTGGGTCCCTTACTTTTTTTTTTTTTTTTTTTTTTTACTGTTATGATAGATTACAAGCTTGTGAGATTTCAGTTGTACATTTTTGTTAGTCATGTTGTGGGTACACCACTTCCCCCTCCGTACCCTCCCCCCACCCCCCCTTTTCCCTGGTAACCACTGATCAGATCTCCTTCTCAATATACTAATTTCCACCTATGAGTGGAGTCATATAGAGATCGTCTTTCTCTGACTGACTTATTTCGCTTAACATAATGCCCTCGAGGTCCATCCACGTTGTTGTGAATGGGCCAATTTCATCTTTTTTTATGGCTGAGTAGTATTGCATTGTGTATATATACCACATCTTCTTTATCCAATCATCAGTTTCTGGGCATGTAGGCTGGTTCCACGTCTTGGCTATTGTAAATAATGCTGCGATGAACATAGGGGTGCAAGGGACTCTTGAGATATCTGTTATCAGGTTCTTAGGATAGATACCCAGTAATGGGATGGCTGGGTCATAGGGTATTTCTATTTTTAACTTTTTGAGAAATCTCCATACTGTTTTCCATAGTGGCTGTACCAGTTTGCATTCCCACCAACAGTGTATGAGGGTTCCTTTTTCTCCACAACCTCTCCAACATTTGTCGTTCTTGGTTTTGGATGTTTTTGCCAATCTAACAGGGGTAAGGTGATATCTTAGTGTAGTTTTGATTTGCATTTCCCTGATGATTAGCGATGATGAACATCTTTTCATGTGTCTATTGGCCATATTCATATCTTCTTTTGAGAAATGTCTGTTCATGTCCTCTGCCCATTTTTTGATCGGGTTGTTTGTTTTTTTGTTGTTAAGCAGTGTGAGTTCTTTGTATATTATGGAGATTAACCCTTTGTCGGATAAGTGGCTTGTAAATATTTTTTCCCAATTAGTGAGCTGTTTTTTTGTTTCAATTCTGTTTTCTCTTGCCTTGAAGAAGCTCTTTAGTCTGATGAAGTCCCATTTGTTTATTCTTTCTATTGTTTCCCTCAACTGAGGAGTTACAGTGTCCAAAAAGATTCTTTTGAAACTGATGTCAAGGAGTGTACTGCCTATATTCTCTTCCAAAAGACTTATTGTCTCAGGCCTAATCTTTAGGTCTTTGATCCATTTTGAGTTTATTTTGGTGTGTGGTGAAAAAGAATGGTCAATTTTCAATCTTTTGCATGTGGCTGTCCAGTTTTCCCAGCACCATTTGTTGAAGAGACTTTCTTTTCTCCATTGTAGGCCCTCTGCTCCTTTGTCGAAGATTAGCTGTCCATAGATGTGTGGTTTTATCTCTGGGCTTTCAATTCTGTTCCATTGATCTGTGGACCTGTTTCTGTACCAGTACCATGCTGTTTTGATCACTGTAGCTTTGCAGTATGTTTTGAAATCGGGGATTGTGATTCCGCCGGCTTTGTTTTTCTTGCTCAGGATTGCTTTAGCAATTCGAGGTCTTTTGTTCCCCCATATGAATTTTAGGATTGTTTGTTCAATTTCTGTGAAGAATGTTCTTGGGATTCTGATTGGGATAGCATTGAATCTGTATATTGCTTTAGGTAGTATGGACATTTTAACTATGTTTATTCTTCCAATCCATGTACAAGGAATGTTTTTCCATCTCTTTATGTCATCGCCTATTTCTTTCAAGAAAGTCTTGTAGTTTTCATTGTATAGATCCTTCACTTCCTTGGTTAAGTTTATCCCAAGGTATTTTATTCTTTTCATTGCGATTGTGAATGGGATAGAGTTCTTGAGTTCTTTTTCTGTTAGTTTATTGTTAGTGTATAGAAATGCTACTGATTTATGCACGTTAATTTTATACCCTGCTACTTTGCTGTAGTTGTTGATTATTTCTAATAGTTTTTCTGTGGATTCTTTGGGGTTTTCTATGTATAAGATCATGTCGTCTGCAAACAACGAGAGTTTTACTTCTTCGTTACCTATTTGGATTCCTTTTATTTCTTTTTCCTGCCGAATTGCTCTGGCCAGCACCTCCAGAACTATGTTGAATAGGAGTGGTGAAAGTGGGCACCCTTGTCTTGTTCCTGTCCTCAGAGGGATGGCTTTCAGCTTTTGTCCATTGAGTATGATGTTGGCTGTGGGTCTATCATATATGGCCTTTATTATGTTGAGGTACTTTCCTTCTATACCCATTTTACTGAGGGTTTTTATCATAAATGGGTGTTGGAGCTTGTCGAATGCTTTCTCTGCATCTGTTGAGATGATCATGTGGTTTTTGTTTTTCATTTTGTTGATGTAGTTTATCACGTTGATTGACTTGCAGATGTTGAACCATCCCTGTGTCCCTGGTATAAATCCCACTTGATCATGGTGTATAATCTTTTTGATGTATTGCTGTAATCGGTTTGCCAAAATTTTGTTGAGAATTTTTGCATCTATGTTCATCAGTGATATTGGCCTGTAGTTCTCCTTCTTTGTGTTGTCCTTGTCAGGTTTGGGGATCAGAGTGATGTTGGCTTCATAGAATGTGTTAGGGAGTTCTCCATCTTTCTCAATTTTCTGGAACAGTTTGAGGAGAATAGGTATTAAGTCTTCTTTGAATGTTTGGTAGAATTCTCCAGAGAAGCCGTCTGGTCCTGGACTCTTGTTTTTGGGGAGGTTTTTGATTACCGTTTCTATTTCCTTACTTGTGATTGGTCTATTCAGATTCTCCATTTCTTCCTGATTCAGTTTGGGGAGATTGTAGGAGTCTAGGAATTTGTCCATTTCTTCCAGGTTGTTCAATTTGTTGGCATATAGTTTTTCATAGTATTCTCTTATGATCTCTTGTATCTCATTGGTATCTGTTGTGATTTCTCCTCTGTCATTCCTGATTTTATTAATTTGCGATTTCTCTCTTCTTTTCTTGGTGAGTCTGGCTAGGGGTTTGTCAATTTTGTTAATTCTTTCGAAGAACCAACTCTTTGTTTCATTGATCCTTTCTATTGTCTTTTTTGTTTCAATATCGTTTATTTCTGCTCTTATTTTTATTATTTCCCTCCTTCTACTGACTCTGGGCTTTGTTTGTTCTTCTTTTTATAGTTCTGTTAGGTGTCGTTTGAGGTTGCTTACGTGAGCTTTTTCTTGTTTAGTGAGGTGAGCCTGTATTGCGATGAATTTCCCTCTTAGGACTGCTTTTGCTGCCTCCCAAATGATTTGGTATGTCGTGTTCTCATTTTCATTTGTCTCCAGATAATATTTGATTTCTTCTTTAATTTCTTCAATGATCCATTGTTTGTTGAGAAGCGTGTTGTTTAGTCTCCACATTTTTGCACCTTTCTCTGCTTTTTTCTTGTAGTTGATTTCTAGTTTAATAGCGTTATGATCAGAAAAGATGCTTGATATTATTTCAACTCTCTTGTATTTATTGATGTTTGCTTTAGTTCCCAAAATATGGTCAATCCTTGAGAATGTTCCATGTGCACTTGAGAAGAATGTGTAACCTGCTGTTTTTGGATGAAGTGTTCTATATATATCTATTAAGTCCATCTGGTCTAATTTTTCATTTAATTCTATTATTTCCTTGTTGATTTTCTGTCTGGATGTTCTGTCCATTGGTGTTAATGGTGTGTTGAGGTCCCCTACTATTATTGTATTGTTGTTGATGTCTTCTTTTAGTTCTATTAAGAGTTGCTTTACAAATTTTGGTGCTCCTGTGTTGGGTGCGTATATATTTATAAGTGTTATGTCTTCTTGGTGGAGAGTCCCTTTTATCATTATATACTGTCCCTCTTTATCTTTCTTTATCTGTTTTGCTTTGAAATCTACCTTGTCTGATATTAGTATAGCGACACCTGCTTTCTTTTGTTCATTATTAGCTTGGAGTATTGTTCTCCATCCCTTCACTCTGAGTCTGTGTTTGTCTTTGGGGCTAAGGTGTGTTTCCTGGAGGCAGCATATTGTTGGATCTTGTTCTTTGATCCATCCTGCCACTCTGTGTCTTTTGATTGGGGAGTTCAATCCATTTACATTTAGAGTGATTATTGAGACGTGGGGGCCTACCACTACCATTTTGTGTCTTGTTTTCCGGTTTTCTTCAGTTTCCTTTGTTTCTCGCCCCATGGTTTAATCTGTTCTGATGTAGAGCTGCTACTCTCTGTTGTTGTCCTTCTACTTATCTCCTCTGCTCTTGGTTTTGTAGCCCCTTTCCTTTTTTGGATTTTTCAGGAATGAGGGTTTTCCTGAGGATTTCCTGAAGAGGAGGTTTTGTGGCAATGAACTCCCTTAATTTTTGTTTATCTGGGAAAGTTTTTATTTCTCCATCGTATTTGAAGGATATTTTCGCTGGGTAGAGAATTCTCGGCTGTAGATTTTTGTCCTTCAGATTTTTGAATATATCATTCCACTCTCTTCTAGCCTGTAAAGTTTCTGCTGAGAAATCTGCTGATAGCCTGATGTGGGTTCCTTTGTAGGTTAGTTTCTTTTGCCTGGCTGTCCTTAATATTTTCTCCTTGTTGTTGACTTTTGCTAGCTTCACTACTATATGCTGTGGAGTTGGTCTTCTTGCATTGATAAAGTTTGGAGATCTATGGGCTTCTGTCACCTGAAGATCCATCTCCCTCACCAGATTTGGGAAGTTCTCAGCCATTATTTCTTTGAATAGGTTTTCTGCCCCTTTCTCCTTCTCTTCTTCCTCTGGTATACCTATAATCCTTACGTTGCATCTCCTAATTGTGTCTGATAATTCTCGGAGAGTTTCTTCATTTATTTTAAGTCTTGCTTCTCTCTCTTCCTCTGCCTGCAACAATTCTATATTGCCATCTTCCAAATTGCTAATTCTTTCCTCCATATTATCGGCCCTACTGTTCAGAGCATCTAGATTTTTCTTAATCTTCTCTATTGTGTTCTTCATTTCCAATATTTCTGTTTGGTTCTTCTTTATCGTATCAAACTCTTTTGTGACATAGCTCCTGAACTCGGAGAGTTGTCGGTCAGAATTCTCTCTTAACTCATTGAGAATCTTAATGATGGCTGTTTTGAAGTCATCATCATTTAGGTTATATATCTCATTTCCTTTGGGATTGTTTTCTGTGTATTTGTTACTTTCTTTCTGTTCTGGAGATTTAATGTATTTTTTCATATTGCTTGATGTTGTTGATTTGTGCCTCCACATGGAGATAGAGTTTAGTTGCTCCTTTCACTTGTTTCAGCTGCTGTGGTGGGGGGAGCAGCTGTTTATACTTCACCAACCAGGAACCCTGTCCGTAGTTGCTAACTGGGCCTGGGCCCCTCTTCGTAGCCACAGTGGCCCTTTGGATTCCCTCCTCTGCCGTGGGGGCCGTCACAGGGGTCTTCAGGCTGCAGGTGCCTACTGTTGTTGCCCACCTAGATGCGCTCTCTCCTTGGGGTCTGCAACGGTGTTATGGGCTTTTCCAGCAGCCAGGGGTGTGATCACTTATATTTGTCACTCCGTTGCTGTCGGCACCCACCAAATCTCACTTGTCCTCTATGGGTCGCAGGAGAGCTATTGGCATCTTCTACAGTCTGTGGTTAGTACACCTAGCTATGCTGCTTTTGCCCTGGGGTCTTCCAGCCTTGTGGCTGGCGGCTGGGTGACTTCTACTGGTGCTGTGCAGAGGCTTTCCCTAAGGCTTCTGTGAGCCTGTAGGGTTTCCCCCTAGGCTACTAAGCTGGGTCTCTGGAACTCCCCCCAGCCCCAGTCCTCTCCGAGATCTCCGGCTATCCCTAGTCCCACAGGGTGGGCAATGGCAGCTGGGCGTCGCCCCGCCCTCTGGGATTCTCTCCGGGCCTCTCCCGGAGCCGTGAATGCTCAGCTTGGCCCCTCTGCTAACGGCACACAGAGAGTTTTGTCTGCTGCCCGGGCGGAGCTCCGGCGCTTCCCCTCCGGCTCGCAGAACCGGCCTTTGAAAGTTCCCCCAGCCCCGGTCCTCTCCTCTCCGACATCTCCGGCAATCCCTAGTCCCACGGGGCGGGCAACAGCAGCTGGGAGACCTCCGTGCCCTCTGTGTCTCTCTCTGGGACCCTCTGGGCACCCCGAGCACCAGGCGGGGTCTCCCCGCCAATGGCGGGGAGAGACTCTCCCCGCGGGCTCAGGTGTGCAACTCCAAAGTTTCCCTCTGCGTTTAGGAGTAATTGCGGGGGGTTTAGGTAGGGTTCTGGTCACCTGTTTCCACCATCGCTCCTCTGTTGTGTTCTCGCTCCTGCCCTAGATGTGTGTGGATCCTCTGGGGGCGTCCGTTGGAAGAAAGCCGCTTGCGGGTACTAGGCTGCCCGTCGGGGTCGGAGAGTTTTCACCTATTCCCACATCCTCCCGGAGGAAAGTCCATCTGCCTTCCGATGTATAGTCGCGTGGGTGTCTCAGACGTCCTGAGATGCTGTCTGGATATCCTTTGTCAAGCGATAAGTGTCCAAATAATTGTAGACTCGAAGGGCAAGAGACAAAGAGGACTACTCACGGCGCCATCTTGGCTCTCCTCTGGGTCCCTTACTTTTTTACAGTCATGGACTTATTTCATTTTTACTTTCCTCTCATATTGGACCCCATATACTGAAGCTGATATATACTTTTCATGTATATTTTAACATTTGTTACAGATATTTGGAATTGTCATTCTTAGCTTCTGATCACCATAAGAAAACCAGTTTGATAAACAGTGCTGATAAGATTTCAGCCACTCAGTAAAGGAACTTAATGTTTAAAATATTTGTGCCACTCTCTTACCAATAAATGAGCAATTTAAATTAATATTTTTGAAAAATGGAAAGTACTTCTTGAAAAACCAATACCAATAATCATAATGAAAATAATCACTCTAAATGCAGGTAGTGTATACTTGCATCTTTTATATGTTTGTCTATATGGAATTATATAACCTTCATAACAACTCTGAGAAGGTATATTATTTTATTATTTATGTTTACAAGTGAAGAAAATGAAGCACTGAGATGTCAAGGGACTTGTTAAATGTCACACCATGATAGATAGTTGTGTGGGGTGTGAATCAGGGCTATGTGGCTTCAGACTTTACGCACTGATCTCTGTGTTAACCCACCTCTCAGGTCTACTTTTGAATATTTGCACTTAAGAAAACCTGGCTTTGAATCTGACTCTCTTCAGTTAACATTATAATCCATCCTTTAATAATTCTGGTTTTTTTTACTACCAATTTATCTACTTTTGGGAATTTGTACTCTTCTCTCTGCAGACAGTTTCATTGTTCTAACACTAATTACATGGGAACTCACATAGTTAATGATCTTATCTAAATTTATCTTAAAATTCATATTAAATTATTAAGAAGAGTGGAGTATTTTCCCCATTCCTCACAATATCTCCAGATAATTTTGATTCAATATTTGAAATAAAAGGTAATCCTGTCGTTATGGAAGATACGTCAATAAATATAATAATTTTATAGTATGTTGAAGTAATACATTAAATTAAAATGGACAAATTGAAACTTGCACTTTATAAAAAGGAAACAAAATTCACAGAAACAGAGAAAAAGCATAATCATAATAGTGAAAGAGGAAGAGGCTGAGATGAGTAGCATAGTTCTTAACTTATTATGAGCCAGATCTTTTCTCATTTTATCTGTATGGTAACCATGATTATGTCTAAAGTGGCTTTCTCAAGATCATGCAGCTAGTAAATAGTGGAACTGGGATTTGAACTCATGCCGTATGAATCCAGCAACTGTGTTCTTAACCAAGAAAGAATTATTTTGCTAGAGTAACAGCAGTGCTAGATAAAATATTGCTTGCAAAATATGAGCTCACAAAAAATAAAGGATTCTCAGAAAGGCAATATTTTCACTTGAAATGTAGTAAAAATGTAAAATTTGGTTGGTGATAAAAATGTATATGCATGTTATAAAAATACAATTTTTTTCCTACTAAACAACAGAGATAATAAGACAACATCACCAGATAAACTGTTTTTTGTTTGCAGGTTCATCAGCTTTTCTGCAAAATCACCAACATTGAAATATTGGCCATACTTGCTTATATAAAAAAATATTACAGAGACACACACATATGCAAGTATATTTATACAACGTTTCTGGAAGGACATACGAGAAACTGAAAGTAGTTATTTCCAGGGAGTAGAATTATAGATTCAAATATTTGAAGATAGATTTTAATTCTTATCCTGACATTCTTCTGTTCACTTTGAGTATTTATGGTGATCATGAATTACCCTATAATAAAAAAACACAAAATATTGAAAAACTCTTTAATACTTTATAGCAATGATAATCTCTAGCATTTGTGGCAGCAATATTGTATTTTGGAAATTATTCTAAAGCACTTTGTAGAATTATTATTTATGAGAGTGAAATTTGGAAGCAATAAAAGTATCTCAATTGACAAATGGTTAAATAAATCCTTCTTATAAAGTTTATACAACAGGCCATTCAATTAATAATTAAATTATGGAAAGTATGAGAACATGGGAAGATCTTTTATAACAATTCTAAATAAAAATCAGAACACAAAATATTATATGATGATTTCTATCACATGAGTTATATATACTATGAATCAGGACTTGAAATAGAAAAATTATAAAATTGAATACTGGAATTATGGGATTTTTTTTAATATAATATTTTTAGAAGAAGTGTCCTGGGCGATTCAGGGTAAAGACAAATATTTGAGAGTAAAAACACTACTTACATCAGAGGCATATTAGAAAATTTATATCAGATCAAATTCATAGGCAGAGAGTCTCAATTTTCTTTTAGGGTACGTTCAAGAGTATAATAAAGAGGTAAAGAGTAGATTCCCAAATTATGACAACCTCAGAGTATTATCCAGGCATTTGTTCTCCAGACAGATTATTATCCAGACAGTTATCATGACCATCAGTGAAGCTGATGTCTTGAACACAAGAGGCATAGGTAAAGGGTTGTCAAAGTAAAGCATATTTCATCGAAGACCCTTAAGGGGTCAGGGATAATGAGCATAAAAGTGAGTGAACCAAAGTGAGAATATTTTCTTCAGGAGGGATTCTCCAACAAAAGTAGCTCTTAATTGCATTGGAATAGTGTTGTTCAGATTTCAAAGCAAACAGATAGAATGAAGAATACATGAAATATTCATGTGTATGTGTGTGTATACGTACGGGCATAAAATCTTTTTTTCAGTTCTTAGGAAAACTCAAAGTAATGGCAAGTATTTGTACTCTACTTTTTTATATGAAAGCTAAATTTCAAAGCAGTTAAATCACTTGCCCAAAAAAGTACAAGTTCTACAGTTCTCAATCTTGATAGGAATGAAACATTTTAAAGAACGTTTATTTTTTATTTATACAAAAGCTTTGTTCCAGGAGCCAGCCCTGTGGCCGAATCATTAAATTGGTACACTCTGCTTCGGTGGCCCAGGGTTTTGTTGGTTCAGATCTTTGCCGCTGACATGACACCGTTCATCAAGCCATGGTGAGGTGACATCCCACATAGCACAACCAGAGGGACTCATAACTAGAATATATAACTATGTACTGGGGGGCATTGATGAGGAGAAGAAGAAGAAGAAGAAGGAGAAGGAGAAGGAGAAGGAGAAGGAGAAGGAGAAGGAGAAGGAGAAGGAGAAGGAGAAGGAGAAGGAGAAGGAGAAGGAGAAGGAGAAGGAGAAGGAGAAGGAGAAGGAGAAGGAGAAGGAGAAGAAGAAGAAGAAATCCATCAGATCTTAGCTCAAGTGCCAATCTTTTAAAGAAAAGATAGGCATTGAAAAAAAAGGCTCTGGTCTAATGCAATGAGTTTCTGAATTAAGAGCTGTATCTGGGAGATGCTTGGACTTCTGCAGATTTGCAAAGATTCATAGGAGATTAAAGGAAGTTGGAGGTAACAGGATGATGTGGAAGCAAGTAATTCAGAGTTAAGTCCACTGATCTTCTTAAGATGTCACTTCTTTTTCTCTCTACAGATTAAAACGTTGTCAACTGCATCTTACCTATACCCACTAGTATGGCGATGAATAACAGTGTGATTTAATTCATTCTGTTTGGGTTGACACAGGATGCAGGAATGCAGAAAGCAATGTTTGGAGTCGTCTTGATTCTTTACCTTATGACACTGTTATAGAACTTTCTTACAGTAGTGAATATCAAAACAAGCAAGACTCTTGGGAATCCCATGTGCTTCCTATTCTATCTGTCATTTGCTGATGCCTGCTTCTCTACAACCACAGCCCCCAGATTGATTGTGGATGCCTTCTCTCAGAAGAAGACCATTTCCTTCAATGAGTACATGACTCAGGTCTTTGTGGTCCATTTCTTTGGCTTCACAGAGGTCTTTGTGCTTATCCTCATGGCCTTTGATCACTATGTAGCCATTTGTTATCCCTTGAAACACACAACACTCAGGCACTGGCAAATCTGTGTTGTGTTGGTGATTCTGGCCTGGGTGGGACATGGTATCTACTCTTTAGCACAGATTTTCCTGGCATTGAGATTGCCCTTGTCTTATCCTAATGTGATTGACCACTATTTCTGTGACTTGCAGCCCTTGTTGAGACTTGCCTGCATGGACACTTACATGATAAATTTCATAGTTCTTTCTAGTAGTGGGGCCATAAGCATGGGGAGTTTCACAATTCTGCATGACCTATGTTGTCATCTTGTACTCTGAGAAACCACAGTGCAGGAGGAAGGCAAAAAGCCCTTTCCACATGCACCTCTCACTTGATTGTGGTTGTCATATCTTTGGATCCATGTATATTTATATACACATGTCCTCCAACCACATTTCCAACAGACAAGATAGTGGCTATGTGATGAAGGCAGGAGTCTCACGTTTGGATGTGAAAGGCAATATTACCATACAGTTGCCTTTTCATGGTCTTTCACGTTGTTCTTCACAAAGGTCAGGGAAGAGGCTGTAAGAGAGTTTAGCAGCAGGTATAGGCAGAAGGGAGGGTAAGGGAAGAAAGTAGAATAGATAATGCATGATGAGAGCAGGGAAGATATGAAAGGAAAGTGGAAATTTTATCCATGTGGGAGAAATTTATCATCCTTAAATTTTGAGAATCACTTTTGGGTATATGAACATTTGCAGGAAAAATGATATTTCAGGAAATTTCTGTATCCGTGACCTAGTGTAGCTTAGCTTCCTTGGCTATTATGTTTATTTGGGTATTAGAAAAGAAGGATATATTTTTAGTTCTTGTTCCTAATAGTATCTCAAAATTCAAAATTCAGATTTCTTGGGAGAACCTGAGATTGAAAAATCAGCTCTAGTGCTCTTCAACTTTGATCTTTTAGTTTTAATGTGAAAATTATTTAAAATGTGTATTTTCATTTGGAAGATAATCTAATCTCTCTGTGTAATACAAACTCACCAGCACCAGCACCACTTCATAATATAATAACACATACTCTCATGCTGTTTCAGTACCCATCTTTATAATTCCCATTAAATTGGCACCAAGAAATTTTACTTTAAGTGATATAGGCTAATGAGAAAAGAACACAATGAATTTCGTAAGTAAGTAGAACATTTCTACTAACTGAAGACAAATGTTACCAAGTCACACTAAATATTCTCAATACTCCCAATATAGCTAATGGTGGCAGCATAAATATTTAAGTCCCAAAGAGGTCACTTATCAACCTCTCAGTACCATATTCAAGAGGCAATTTTGTTTCACAGCCCCTCCAAATAAACACTCCTAATTTTCCTAGTTTTATGTCTTACTTTTCCATTTTTAAAGCATTTGAATCCAGTGCTATGAAGGTTATATTTCAGTGTAATTGGTTTTTAACTAACTGTGACATAATCAAGAGAAAACTATAATTCTGATCTCTTGTTGCTCCATCAAATTTAATTTAATGGGAGAAAATTTTCATCTGTCCCTAAATGAAAACTCAGAATGTTTCAGGAACTTTTTTCGCATTATTACATAATACAGAGTGCAGAGTCACTTAGATTTTATTTATTTTTTATTTATTTATTTAAAATTTTTGTTTTTTTCAGATGTACATCATATTTCAAATTCTGGATACATTACATCTTGTTCACCACCTCAACACTAATTATAGTGCATCCCCTCACATGTGACCCTAATCACCCCTTTTGCCCTCTCCCCTCCCCCCTTCCCCAATGGTAACCACCAGTCCAATCTCCAGTGCTATGAGGGTTTTTTTTTTTGTCGTTTTTATCTTCTACTTATGAGTGAGATCATATGGTATTTGACTTTCTCCCTCTGACTTATTTCACTCAGCATAATACCCTCAAGTTCCATCCATGTTGTCACAGATGGCTGGATTTCGTCATTTCTTATGGCTGAGTAGTGGTCCATCATGTATAAATACCACATCTTCTTTATCTTCTTTATCCATTCGTCCCTTGATGGGCACCTAGGTTGCTTCCAAGTCTTGGCTATTGTGTATAATGCCGCAATGAACATAGGGGTGCAAGTATCTTTATGCCTTTGTGTTTTCAAGTTCTTTGGATAAATACCCAGCAGTGGAATAGCTGGATCATATGGGAGAAGTATCCTTAATTTTCTGAGGCTACTCCATACTGCTTTCCATAGTGGCTGCACCAGTTTGCACTGCCACCAGCAGGGAACAAGGGTTCCTTTCTCTCCACACCCTCTCCAACATTTGTTGTTTCCTGTCTTGTTAATTATAGCCATTCTGACCAGAGTGAGGTGATACCTCACTGTAGTTTTGATTTGCATTTCCCTGATAGCTAATGATGTTGAGCATCTTTTCATATGCCTGTTGGCCATCTGTATTTCTTCTTTGGAGAAATCTCTGTTCAAACTTTTTGCCCATTTTCTAATTGGATTGTTGGTTTTTTTGTTGTTGAGCTGTATGAGTTCTTTGTATATTTTGGATATTAACCCCTTATCTGATATGTGGTTTGCAAATATCTTCTCCCAATTGTTAGGTTGTCTTTTCGTTTTGTTGATGGTTTCCTTTGCTGTGCAGAAGCTTTTTAGTTTGCTGTCGTTCCATTTGTTCATTTTTTCTTTTGTTCACTTAGATTTTAGACATGGGCTTAATTTGAGAGGGTGGAAGAAGCAATGAGGGAACAAATAGGTCTTACTTGACCTGGTATCTTAACAAGCTGGCTTATTGTCTCTGGGCTTGGCAGATGTTGAAAGCTCTTTCTTTCTCTTCCTTTGTGGGCCTTTGTAGGCCTTCTAATTCTAGTATCCTTGATGTAGGAGGACATGTCTATCCCTTATGATCACTGGCGACTCCTTGCTTAGCCCTTTGAAAGCCAGTGATTACCTTAAACGTTCTGTACCCTTCAAAGTGACCCCATTGGACTGATCCCTATAAAATCATCTTATGGCCCCTCTATGGCAGCCCATGTGGAAACATCTATGCATCTCTGCCCCTCAGGAGTACTATTAATGTAGAATCACTGTTAATGTGGGCTGATATCTACCAGGCACCCTCTCCTGACTCCATCAGTAAGTCAACCTGTCTATCTTCCTGCCTCGAATTTCCTGATCTCAGTGCCTTGGGCCCACTAATATGGAGGGTTGCAGGGTACATTCTCAGAATAGCTCCATCACACACAGTCACGTGCACACACACACCCACACACGCATGTTAAGTTTAGGGTGAGAGACATATCATTAGCAATTTCCCCAAAGATGTTCTCACAAACCAATCTCCCACTTTACACTCTGATGAGGTTTATGTCCTTTATCTAACCGTGGGGAACTTATTTTTATCATTTCCTCTGGTTTAGAGATAGGCAACGGTGATTTGGACACACTTTGTAATTTCACATCTATTGTGTCTAGTCATAATTTCAATTATAATACCTTGTTACACAAGAAGTGTTAATTCATAAATAGTTTGTATTAACACTGGACTTCAAAACAATTTATTTTCATTTAGAAAGGTATTGCACATTATTTCAATTTGAGAAACATTTCTTTGCACTCACATAAGAGATATATTTTATGGAGAAAAGTTTGTACAATTAAAACTTACCTGTAAACAGGGAAAACTTCAAAGGGAATCAGGCAAAGACTGACTTTAGGAATGAGTAATGATAAAAGAAGAAGACAAATCCTTCTAACCATAAGAATCGGAGGCAGGAAAGGACGTATGAAAATCCATCCAAAGTGACAGTGCATGGACCAAATTCACTTAAAAATGTATAGGTTTGTTTCATCCAAAATTGTTATTTAACATAAAGTTTAACAAATGGATCAGTTATCAACATATTCAAATCATTAAAATTCATATAAAATATGAATGCCTGATTCCTTTGAAACCTGGATATGTTGCAAATTTGGACATTCAATTCCCATAAGGCAGCAACAGACCAGAGCTGAGTCATGGCAGACCTTTATAGGGGGCAGGGTTTTATCCCTCTCAAGGGGTTGCAAATGTCTTAAATGTCTGTGCACAATTTGGCTTTTGTCATTTGTTTCATATTTCTGGCCACTGTAGGTATATGAGATTGAGATCTCTGCATTAGACATTCAGTAAAGTATATAGTAATAGCATTACAAAAGGTGGCTTTGGGGCCTGCCACGTGGAGCAGCGGTTAAGTTCACACGTTCCTCATTTTGGCAGCCCGGGGTTCACTGGTTCGGATCCCAGGTGCAGATATGGCACCACTTGGCAAAAGCCATGCTGTGGTAGGTGTCCCAGGTATAAAGTAGAGGAAGATGGGCACGGATATTAGCTCAGGGCCAGTCTTCCTCAGCAAAAATAGAGGAGGATTGGCAGTAATTAGCTCAGGGCTAATCTTCCTCAAAAAAAAAAAAAAAAGGTGAGCTTGTCTTATTCTTGAATTTAATGGAAATTAATTCAGGAATTTCTAATTCACTTAATTTACAATTAACGATGATATTTTCTTCAGGTATCTGGAAACTATTCTTTCATCAAGTTAAAGAATTTCATTTTACTTTTAGCTTACTGTGTCTTAATTATAAGTCAGACTAAATTTTATCAAATCCCACTTTGGCATCTTGGAAATTATCTATTTACAAAACAATATAATTTAATTAACAGAAAATCCTAGTAACAGAAATCAATCAACCAAAGTTTATATCAGAAAGCCGAATATAGGGGCTGGCCTGGTGGTGTGGTGGTTGAGTTTATGCACTCTGCTTCAGTGGCCCCGGGGTTCAGTGGTTCAGATCCTGGCTGTGGACCTATGCACTGCTAACCAAGCTATGCTGTGGCAGCATCCCACATAGAAGAAGTAGAAGGACTTACAACTAGGATATACAGCTGTGTGCCAGGGATTCGGTGAGAAAAAAATTAAAAACAAAATATAAAAGAAGCAGAGTCTATAAAAAGTTTCCAGACCTTATTTGGTAAAATATATTTAATGAGAAATAGAGGGACTCTATTTTATGGGAATTAATATTAGTCATCTATGCAAAAGATGTCAGCAAACTGGCAGGTGACTTTAAATTATAGAATGACAAATTCCCAAAAGTATCTCATTAATATGATGCAAAGCAGAAAATTTAAGCTAGCATTACACTATTTCTTTGATTGACCCTTATCAAATTATTACACCTCACATATTACACAAATATAAATTCAAAGACCTCACTCCAAGGTTCTTCCTAGTATTTGCATCTTATGATTATAATTAAATAAAGATTGTCCTAATGTTTTTCCAAAGGCCCAGGTAATCACACTATTATGGATTCTCTTTCTTCTTACTGATATATGGAAAAATATAAAGAACTGTAGAGTTAAGAGGAGTATTTTACTCTGAAATATTTAAAAAGGGTACTGCGAAGTTTATTCTACAACTGAAAATTAAAGGACAAATAGAAGCAGGCTGCAAAAGCTTTTCACAACATGTTGCCCAAGGCCTCTATAGCACAGAAGCTAGAGTCCATCTACACTCAGAAAGAAGTTTTAACACTAGGTCATTTTTAAGTGGTAATAACACTCAAGTTCTTTGGGGATTCAGGAAGGGCTAGACAGATCACCATTACGTGATCTGATCACTGTGTAAATTTCTGGTTCTGCTTCTGGCAACTCGCTGCTTAGATCATTATGTTCCACTCACTCTGATCTTTCATAATTCCTTGAAAAATACGCGGGTAGTTCCTGTATTATAGTTTTCTCTCTCATGAACCTCCATCCCTCTAATCCTGATATGGCTGTTTCTTTTCAATCATTCATGCCAGTTATTGGTGATCCTCATTATTAAACTAACCAATTAATATATTTCATCACTTTTCCTAAGAATATCGCAGCAGAATTCAAAATCAGCTGAAATGTTACCTGCTAATAGAATCCTTCTCTGACTTCTCAACGTGATGTATCCTCCATGAAATAACCATAGCCTTGTATTTCCATTAACTCTGTGGTAATGATCACTCTCTGCTATTTTTTGTGCTGTTTTGTTTATTTTTAGTTACCTATTGATTGTCTCTTTTTTATCCCTAACCACCTGAATTTGGCTATTTGGAAAAAAAACATGCTTGCATTATAGTCATTCCAAAGATATTTATTGAAAACCTAATAGGTGCTGAGCATAAATAAAATAAAAACACTTTCCTCACAGATGTCCAGTCTAGAGAGAGATGGGAAGAATCAGAAATCAAATGATAATTATACAAAATAATTATACATTTGATCATTGTTGGTAAGAAAATGTAGGTATTGACATACTGAATAATGGCAGAAATGGAAGTCATTGAAGAGAGTCATGGAGGAAGGCTTTCTGAGGTAATGGCACATAGTCTCTTAATCTAGGACCAGAAGTTGGAGGGAAACAGCCCTGAAGAAGATGAGGGCTTGTTTTCAGAGAGAGAAAGGAAAAAGTACTGAGTTCAGAAAAGGCTTGCATAGCTCTAAGGGCAGATGAAAAAGCCCAACATGGCTGATGAGCAGTGAGGGAGGAGGTGAAGTGCTCAAGATGTGGTTGGAGAGATAGAGGCAGTAGAAATATTAATCAGGGGACTCTAGGACAAGGCAAGAGTTTCTAAAGGCAATGAGAAGCCAAGGAAGGATATAAAGCACTAGACTATCATAATCCTTAGGTTGTAAATACCCTAACTCATAAATCAGATCTCTCTCTCTCTCTCTCTCTCTCTCTCTCTCTATATATATATATAATATATATATATATATATAAAATGTTATTTTTTTAAAGATTGGCACCTGGCCTAACAACTGTTGCCAACCTTTTCTTTTTTTAAATTGCTTTTTTCCCCCAATCCCCCCAGCACATTGTTGTATATTTTAGTTGTGGGTCCTTCTAGTTGTGGCATGTGGGATGCCACCTCAACATGGCCTGATGAGTGGTGCCATGTCTGCACCCAGGATCTGAACCGTTGAAACCCTGGGCGGCTGAAGCAGAGCGCACGAACTTAACCACTTTGCCATGGGGCCATCCCCAGATTTATATTTTTAAGAGATCCTTCTGGCTGCTGCTGGAGAATGGACAGTTTTATTTCTCATGTATTCCCTTTTAAATTTTGCTAGAAAAGAATATTTTATTTTTTTAATTGAGGTAAAAATTTTTCCAAAACTTTTTATGGTAATTATGTTTGTGATGGATGCTAACTAGACTTATTATGGTGATCATTTTGCAATATATACAAATATCTAATGTTTATGTCTCACACTTGAAACTAATATAATGTTATATGTCAATTACATCTCACACATTTCTGAGAGAATGACTTCTTATGGGAAACACATGATGCTCTCAGTATGACAGCTGTTTGCCAACCAAAGTGCCTTGTTTCCTCGACAGTTTCCTTATGGCATTTTTTACCTCTGTGTTCCTCAGGGTGTAGATCAAAGGATTTAACATGGGTGCAATGATAGCATTAGACACATTCATTGCCTTGTCTATGGGGTAAGTAGCCATAGGTCTTACATACAAGAAAATGCATGGTGCAAAGTACATCATGACCACTGTGAAGTGGGAGCCACAGGTGGAGAGAGCTTTGTGTTGCCCTTCAGAGCTGCAAGACTTCAGAGAGCAGAGGATGACCACGTAGGAGCTGATGAGGATAAGGAAGACAGTCATACACATCACCCCACTGTTGAGGATGACTAAGAGCCCCAGGATGTGGGTGTCCATGCAGGCCAGTTTCAGCAATGGAAACAAATCACACAGAAAGTGATCTATGATATTGGGACCACAGAAAGGTATTTGGTACATGAAGAGAAGCTGTATTACTGCATGGGTAAATCCACCCACCCAGGCCACTCCCAGCAACAGGCAGCACATCCGAGGGCTCATAATGGTCATGTAGTGTAGGGGTTTACAGATGGCCACATAGCGGTCATAGGCCATAACAGTGAGAAGGATGCTCTCCACACCACCAAAGAAATGCTCTGCAAAGAGCTGGGCCATGCAGCCTTCGAAGGAGATGATGGTGCTCTCAGAGAGTGAGTCTACAATCATCTTGGGGGCGATAACAGAAGAGAAGGCAACATCCAACAGGGACAATGAAGTAAGGAAAAAATACATAGGTGATCTCAGACTCTCACTCATGATCATGGTTACTACAATGAGTAGGTTTCCCAAAACAGTGGACACATACATGATTACAAATAAAACAGAGAACACTTTCTTCAGGTCCAGGTTCTCTGTAAAACCCAAAAGTATGAATTCTGTCACATTGTTTTGATTTCCCATTTATTGGGTGTTGATATTAGATTCAGCTGAGAGTTGGAAAACCTAAAAAAAGCAACATATGATTTATAATTACTGATTATTTGGCTTCGTGTATTTCCAGGACCTCAGGGAACTTTTGTTTATTTTTATTCATTTATTCATCATCCAAGCCATTGACTTTTTAGAGCATGCTAAATAAAGAACTAAAAAGATAAAGACCTCATGAATGCACAGTTTCCTCCAAGCCTTTCCGCCTCCCTTTTCAACGGTTCTTCCATGTGAAATAGGTTTTTCCTCCTCCTCCCTTTGATTGTTATCGTTATTAGCCAACTTTTTTGAGCACCTGTCTTACCCAGTTGCTAGATAACCCTATGATTGACTTGATATTACAGATGAAGGAACTGACTAATAGAGTTTAGGAAGCTTAACCAAGGTTGCATGGCTAGTGGATGGTGAAGCCAAAATGTGGACCATGTTTTCTGACTCAGGAATCAGCAGCATCAAGCACCAATATTGCTTCTCTAGTAATTATGCTGTGAGTTTATCAGTTACCAATCACTGAGCTAAGTAATATTACAATTATTATCCTGTTTTATGTCAAAACAATCTGAAGTGTATTTTTCTTGCTGTGTTCCTTTCCAAGCAATATGACAATTCTTATGTAATTTTGTGCTGTAATTCTAAATATTAAATGATCAAAATACACCTAAAACTAGTGATTCTACAATTCCTGACTAATATGTCATTCAGTGATGAAGATTAGAAACCATGATGCTCTACAAAGATACAGACCCCCAATATAACTGACTCAAACCTGAATCCGCCCAAGACATTTCTCTCAGTTTCCTCTGTTCCTTAAATGGAACAAAGGATCTTGGAACATAGTAATAACAATAATCAAACAATTGGCTTTTAAGCTTACTAACTATGTTTCTGGGCACTCTGCCAAGTATGATGTATGTATTACCCCAGTTAAACCTCATGATACCATATGAAGTAGGTACCATTACTACTCCCATTGTAAAAAGAAGCAACTGAGGTCTTAGGAAGTTAAATCACTTGCATATGATTATATAACTAGTGTTCTGTGGAGTTGGTATTTCAACCACACAGCTCAGATTCCCAGCTACTATGTTCCACCACTGCAGAAGAGAAGAGCAGATTATGTGACATTTCAGGAGAGTTACTGTTGCAACATGGAAGAAAAGTTACAGTGAAAATATGCCTCATGCCTCATATTACTGGAGACTTTTAAGCAGAGGCTGGCTGCCACATTTTAGAAATTTTGCAAAGAGCATAGCTTCCAATTGATATTTGGACTATCAAACTGTGAATGCTGAGGGGTCACTCTTGCTATTCGATAACCCACCTCCACGCCTAGACCTTAAACAAAATGCAGAGCATCTATAGGAGACTGTGGAAGTGCCATTTTATTCACATTACCTAATCTCATCCTCTCCCTCAAAGCCCAATAATTGAGGTCTTTCTTGCAAGAGCCTTTGTGAATTGTAAGAAGTACTGTCTCAGGAGTCAGGAAGTAAGTGGGTTTTATTCCAGGTAGTGTCACTAACTTAGTCTGTTATTTGGGCATGTTGCTGGCATCTCTGATCTTCAGTCTCCTCACTTGCAGTATAAGAATGGTTCATTGGATGAGTAACAACAGAAAAGACCGTCCTCTTCACACACAACACTCAGTTCTAAATTGCATTAATTGTTTATGCTTCTCGGTAAGATTTCCTAAAGAAGATTCAGGGGCTGGCCCTGTAGCTGAGTGGTTAAGTTCAGGTGCTCTGCTTTGGTGGCTGGAGGTTCACCGGTTTGGATCCTAGGCATGGACCTATGCAGTGCTCATCAAGCCATGCTGTGGTGGCATCCCCCATAGGGGGACTAGAATGACCCTCAAGTAGGATATGCAACTATGTATTGAGGCTTTGGGGAGAGGTAAAAAAGAGGAAGATTAGCAATAGATGTTAGCTCAGGGCCAATTTTCCCAGAAAAAGAAGAAAAAAAAAAGAGAGGATTCATTCCACGCTAAGAAAAAAATTGGAATTCACTGCTCTAAGTAATATGTAATGCCCTTTCTGTCCTTATGGCTTGGAACTTATGGTGACTCCCTATCAAATACCGTCGAGAGTTTAATTTTTCAACCTAACATTCAACTCTTGTCACCAGCACCTCCTTACTTACTCAAGTTCATTTGTCTGTTCTCCTCACTTTAATAAATTAACTAATTAATTTTGTGAGGAAGATTGCCACTGAGCTAACAGCTGTGCCAAGCTTTCTCTATTTTATGTGGGCTGCTGCCACAGGATGGCTTGAGGAGCCATGCCAGGTCTGCACCCATGATCCAAACCTGTGAACCCCAGGCCTCCAAAACGGAGTGCATGAACCTAACCACTATGACGCAGGGCTGCCCCTCCTTACTTTATTTATTCCAGTGTCATCTGCCGTGCTCCTGCCAGACTCACAACATTTGTTTCCACATCCAACTTTCTGTTTGCAGGAAATGTCAGTGGATTCAAACCTGCTTCTAAATCACAGCCAGGTCACTTATTTCAGCCTCCTCAAGCCTCAATTTCTACAGCATCACAGTTAGCAAAAGAAAAACCACAGATACCATATATGTGGTGCTGAATATCTAAGTGCAATGCACACAGGACGTTTTTTCATTTAATCATGACAAACAGCCATACAATGTAAGTATTATGATTGTGTGGATTTTCTGAAGCAGCAACTGAGGCTTAGAGAAGTTGTGTTACTTCTTCACTGTTTCTTTGCAGGTACACGACTAACTCCAAAGCATATGCTATTAACAATTATGTTTTGTAGCCCCTCGTTACTTTAACCTCCTGCCTCACAGAGCTGCTGTGAAGGCCAAAAGATGTAACACACATGAGAAAGCTGTGAAAAGCAGTATACACACATTTATTTTCATGATCATGCCATTATGTCTATAGGCTCTAGGCTTGCCTACTGCCTTTGTCGGTTCCCTCCCTCAGCCAATCCATCACCAGGCCTCTGTCATGCTGCCTTATCTCCTTCACTCAATGCCCACCTTCAACTTCATCTTCCTGAATATTCATTCTACTAACTCATAAAACACCTTTTCTGCATGTCATTATTTCACGTTTCTCTTATTTCCAAAGGGAAATGTTTAAGGATTGCTACTTCTTTCATATATCTCATAGTTCCTAATAAATTAGTAAGGATGCAATTGGCATCAATAGAATCCAAGACATTTTATCAATTGGAAGGAAACTGCAATGTGTTGTAGGACACAGGTAACGCTAGTGCCAGCTCAGGGTTGAAAGCAGGTCTGTTATCAGAGTCTGGTAGCTATTTCTCTGTCAACCAGACACAGCGATGTCATTTACTGGCTGTACTCCTTACCATTTGGCTTCCTAGATATATGTCAGTGAAAACCAACAATTAAACAGTACCTTGAACGTCCAGTTCAGTGTGAATCACATCATCACATGCCTTCATGTTCCTTTCACAGCAGGTCAGTGAGGAGATGTATTTTATAAGGCTGTTCAAATGAAGACAGAGGCAATTATAATGAATGCTTTTCTTTGTTTCTTTTTATCTTGGCCACCCTACTTCCCTCACATTCCCTAATTATTTAAGTAGACAGCATTTTTTTTTTTAATTTCAAATGTGGTCCATTTCCTTAAATAAGAGCAGGGCTAGTAAATTTAAAATAATAACAATAGAAATCATTGTGAACTGAAGAAATGAAAGAAAAATAAATAATTTAAGTCTTAAAGCTAAACTGTGGCTAAAATAAAGGAAGACTAAGACTATTCCTAGCAGAGGAAACAATGTCGGCAAAGTCCCTGACATGGGGATGAGAGACGTTGTGCAATGTAAAGTACAAAGTAAGGGGCTGGAGTAACAGATGCCAGGTCTAATTTGGCTTTTGGAATACCTTTTAGCTGTATAATTAACTAAGTATGATTTATTCTTTCAGGGGTGCATTTGTATTTAGAAATATTAAGTTTATTTATATTGCAATATATACATATAATTACACAATAGGTTCACATATAAACTGCACTTTTACTTTTAATAAATACTTCATCACTTTAGGCATTCCATGTTAGGATATGGAATGAAGGATATGAAGATTTATTTCAATTTTCTGATATTTCAACAATGCTGCAGGGAAAATCTTTGCATGTTTGTGCATATATATATATATGTATATATGTTTCTGTAAGATAAACTTTTATAATAGAATTGCAGAATCAAAGGGGATGAACATTTTAAATTGAAATACATATTGGTAAATTCTCCTGTTAAAATTCTTATTCCCATCAATAATGTATTAGACAGCTTTGCTCTTTCTGTAGTATTTTGTCTTTCTTCTTTCTATTTCTTACTTTTCAAATGTATTATGTTTCTTTTATCTTATTGTTATATAGGCATACATTGTATATTATAAAAGTATTCAGAAAAATTTTCAGCTTTATCTTTAAATGAGTATGTTGATGAATCTACACAAAATTATTCCCACTATATTTTTTTATTTGAGGAAGATTAGCCCTAAGCTAACTGCCACCAATCCTCCTCTTTTTGTTGAGGAAGATTGGCCCTGAGCTAACATCTGTGCCCATCTTGCTCTACTTTATACATGGGACATATACCAAAGTATGGCTCGCCAAGCGGTGCCATGTCCACACCCGGGATAGGAACTGGCGAACGTTGGGCCACGAAGCAGAACGTGCGCACTCAACTGCGGCACCACCGGGCCGGCCCCACTATTTTTTATATAAAATTAGTTTAAATGTTTGCTGAATTTTTCTCTGAATTATTTATTTATTTATATATCATTTATGCATATATTATATATCACAAATTTTAAGAAAAATAGCATTTCAGTTTTTTCTCATTAAGCAGAGGCCAATAGTATGAAAGGAAAGAGAGAAAGAGCCTTGGATGCTAGGAAAGAGGAGATAGAAAGAGAAGGAAAGAAAGGGAAGAAAGTTGGAGAATCAGACCTATACTCACAGGGAGAAAGAGAAGTGAAATTGGAAAACAAGGGCACAAAGAATCTCCTTGTAACTATTTCCAGTTACATTATCCACTCTCTTTTTTGCTGCCTATGAGCAATCTTTGGAAACCTACACATTTTATTTTATTTACCAATTCTCATTTTTTAAGATAGAAGCCCATTCACTTATTTTTTTTAAAATTTGCTCAAAAGTGTACAAAAATAGATCAAGCAAAACAATATGAACTTACTCTAGTTGGAACTCAAATATAAACTCAAATTCATTATTCAAGTTTCCTTACCCAGAGAATAAATATTGCTTACAGATAAAGCATATGGGCATTGACTGTGAATTATTGACATAGCGTAAGAGTAATAGATATGTATGCATTTATTCAATTCAGTTTATTGTCATATTTTGGAAGTAGATTCTAAGATATAATTTTATGCAATAACTAAAATCTTCATAGTAAATACTTAATCAAATAATAAACATGATTCTTAGAGCCTACTTTTTATAGTTGGTCAGAAATGGAAAGTTGTATAAATACAGATTCTAAGGTCATCTCAGGTCTAATCAAGGATTTTACCAAACTCAAGATTCATTCACATGAAGTAACTTCAGAGAGTCCAAGAACCGAGTGAAATTATTCCAGCTTGTTTTTTCTAACTGTGGAGGCAGGCTGCCTGGGATATAAATGAGGGAAAAGTCATCGAATTAATATGTCTTAGTCAAATTTGTAGAACTAGGATTTTTATTGCTTTCAAAGAGAGATGAAAAACAGCAGCTTTAAGTATTTGTGATCCTAATGAAGAAATAACATTTCTGGTTTACCAAGGGATTTACATCCTCTCCAATTAAGGATGATTGCTAAAAGGTATCCAAGTAAGTGTTTACCAAATCCTTCAAGTCCCTTTTTGAATCTTAATTGACTTTATTCTTAGGTCAGAGTAGAAACACTTTTCGTTCAGCTTCTGAGAACATTATGAATATAATGTTCTCCTCTGGGTGACGGACCTGGGTATAAGAAGTCAGACTGCCTGTTTGAGCAGAGGCGACCACACAGATTTGCATCACTCTAGTTGGATCTCTTGAGGCTAATTCTCCACTGATGTTAGTGCTAACCACAATCCAGTGAATTTCCACCCCCTGCCTTAATAATAAGGTATTTCCAGGAGCAACAACATCACCGAGGCCAGGCCAACATGTTTCTCCACAAGCAGAACTCTAGATCGCAGTACTGACCATTTAATTATTTGTTCCTCCACTGCGATGTGTACCTCAGTTACAGAATTTCCACGTGTTATCATCCAGCAGAGCCATATACTTCTTAATATGCATTGCTTTGTTTTTCTCCCTTTTGATTAATTATGTTTAAAGCTCAAAAATTTCCTCAGTGACAATCAGCATCTTTGAGCAGTTCTGCAACACAAGTGGAAAGCAAGATTTGGTTCCTTAAAAGAATTCTTAACCTATGCAGGTTCTCTACTCTGAGATGCTCAAACCGACTTAGATGACTTCCTAGAATCTTATTATTTCTTGGTATGCTATTGTCAATATTTAATATTTGTGTCTTTTTCATAATTATTTTACCACCTCCTCCAGTGAGCTCTTGGTGTCTTTCAATCATACTCTGATTCGCTAGCTTCAATATTATTTAAATACTTGCTTATGCCCTGTATTAAATGGTATTTTTTCAATACTTTTCCAGTGCTGACCCTTGACTTGCCTTTGGTTGTGTTCCAGCCTCCCAGAAAGCAGAAGGCTATCAGATAATGAAAAAAGAAGCCAGTAATCTTTTATAATGACTAATTTCTGCTACTTCTATTTTTCAGCAATGATTGCATATCTTGTCATTTTTAATCGTTCACGTATTGCTTGTAATATTCTTCAAGAACTAGAATTTCTGGAATCTAGTTAATTGCTAACAAGTCTAATAAGAAAAGCAGTCCTTAGAACTGTAGTCACCCAGCAGTGGGAATGTCATCCTCTCATGTTAACAAATCTTCAACAAAGGGGGTTGAGAGACAGTCACAGCTTTTGGGGAAAGAAAGGTAATGTGAGAATGTGACATAAAATATCACATTCAAAAACTCCATCCATGTTTCTCTGTCAAGTCTATATTTTGCATTTTCATGAAGGAACATTGTTTTGAAAAGTTACAGTTGATGAAGTGCTGCAACAACTTTGTCATGATTTTGCAACTAGTTAGTCAAATTATTTTTTAGTGACTAAAGGTATAATTTAAGTTGTATTAACAAAAAATACAGAGGCTGACACACCAAATAAACCTATATTCTAGTACACAGAATGTTGAATTGAAGTTTAAAGATACAGATTGGAATACTTCATCTGCTACTTCCCAGCTTTGGAACGTTGGGCATAAGGAAATTTTTAATGTTCTCTTAGTCTTATTCGCTCTTCTATTGCCAAAAGCTGAAAGAAGATGGCCTCTTCAGTACCACCTTCCAAGTCCCAAAGGAATGCAACTAATTGGAGGAACCTAATGCACATCCAGAGACCAAGACATAGGCAGTGCGGGAAACACGGCTTTTAGCATTCCAGTACCTTCCAAAGTGAAGGTAGCAGGAATGGAGGTCAAGGGAGCCAATGCCAAGTGCCAAAGGCAAGTTTAAAATATGGACTATATATATTCTCAAGAAAAAATCATTTTTTCATACTGGGAGATCTTTAGAGGCTTTATTACAATGAAAATTGGGGGAAAAAGAAGCAGAATGGGAATTCCTTGGTAACAGCAATAGTTTCCATCCTTGAGCCTAGCACTGAATTCTAAGCCATTTGCTAAAAATATAGGAGTAAAGTGATCATTTTTCCTCATGGTCAATTTTCCAAATTTACTAAGTAACCAATATTTTAAAATATGTAAAAATAGTCAGATGGTATATAGTAATTTATACATAATGAGAGGTTTCAAAAAGATTTTGAAAAGTTTTGCAAATGTTTTGGTGACTTGAAATCTAGTCTAGATTTGTTTAATTTTAGTTCAATTTATTTTCACTACATGTGATCAAAGAACTGAGTCTACCAAGTTTATTCCTGCTTTGCTTCTACACATTTTGGAAATTTATTTATTCTTTCCATAAATATTTATTGAGTAACCACTATGTGCCAGGCATATTTTAGGTGTTTTAGATAAAACAGTGAACAGATTAATGATTCCTGACCCCATGAGTTTAGATTGTAGCAAGGGAGAGAAAATAACAATAAACTAACAGTTAAGTAGATAGCATGTTTTGTTAGAAGTTTATAAGTACTATGGGAAAATAAAACGTAAAGGATGGTAAAAAAGATTAACAGGGCTGAGGGAAGTCTTCAATTTAAATAGTCTTGGTGGAGGACACTACGTTTGAATAAATATTTCAAGTGAATGAGAGAGTCAGTCACGTGAGTATCTGCATGAAGAAGTGTGTCTGGTGAGTTCAAGGGACAGTAAGCTGGCCAGTGAGGTGGGGACCAGAGACTAGTAGGAGACGAGGTCCGAGATAGGGTGGTGGTCTAGATCACGTAGGACATAGTACATTGAATTGATTCACTTTTTTAATGAAAGAAATTCTTTTCTGATTGCTTAAAGGTTTTTTTTTTTTTTTGTGAAGTCAAAAGTAAATTCATTGGTTGAGACTGAGGAAAGAGAAGAAGATATTGGGGTTTTAAAGATAGAGGGAGAGGTGGAAATAGGCCTTTGGGGTATACAGTCCTTTGTTTTTAATAGTCCCAATAGTCCTGAAGTCATTTTATGACAGAGAGATTAAAAAGACTGTGCACCTGCTGTGTGATGGTCTAGGCGCATCAAGGGCTCCCTTGAGAACCAGGTCATGAATTTAAAGTGAAACCGGTTCGTGTGGTCCCCAAAATACCACGCACAGGATGAGGTACAACTTGATTAAAAAGTCACACAGTCCAATAGCGTTTTCTGAAGCCAGGCAAATCTACAAAATCCTCCAGGACTACGTTAAACGAAGGTACTGCTGCTCGGTTTATTACTTGACTTGTCCGCCACCTAGTGGGAAGGTTGCGTAAGGGCCAAATTAATCAAAAGGGTGCAGAACTACAGAAATGACCATTAAACAGGTTGCCAGAATCTGAGCAAAGATGAGATTGTGTGGTTTGTTCCTCTACCTATTTAGGAAATCATCTTGGGGACTAGTCTTAATCTGACCATTTATCATAGGCTTTGCTTAGTGTATTTGTCCACAGATGTGACAAATTCCCACTTTTAAAAAATCTGTTGTCAACGCTCTTTTATAATATTTTTTCCACCAGGTTTAGAGTCTTTCTCTTTCTATTTTTCTTTGAAAGGTCTGAACAGCGTTGTGCTTCAGTCGAAAGTTCTGTAAATAATGAATTTGGCACCTTCTCCAAATAGATTTCAAACATCTTACATCTGGCAACAAGGAAGATGTCAAAGTGTCTACTGCTGCCCCAGAAGCAGGCCCAGAGCATCATTTATTCCTGATTTTATCCCAATATTTGTTGCTAACTCTTCCTATAATTAGCAAGCTTCCTTCATTTTATTGTACCTATGATTGTAATTGTGTTTCAGATCAGTTTTTATGGGATGCATTGTTAAAGTCACTTTTCTTACAGCTTCATTTCTCGCCTTGACCATGTTACAGTCCCAGGACTGCAGGTCTGGCTCACTTTGCTTCTGATTTCCAGTCTCAGAGGGCAGGACATTACTTAAGCTGATAGATATCTGACAAAGCAGCATTATTATATTACAGAACTTGTCCTTAATATCTACTTGCTCTTTCCTTAAGATGAGGACAATTTTTGATACATTTCTGATGTTTCTCACAGTCCAGGAGGCTTTAAAGATTATAATATACTCTGCTTTGAGCCGGGTTTGGAGGTGATTTACAGGGGCAGCATGCATCACTTTCAGGAGATTTAGGAGGGAGGTTGTGGCTACATCAAGAGGGCATTTAAATTTGGGTTTTTAATATTTGACACATAGATGGGAAAACATTAAAATGGAAATTCTCTTGTGACAAAACGCACGTTTTGCAATAAGAAAAAATGAGTTAATGTTGACTTTTGCTGACACAGAAATCACATTATATATATATATGTGCCTATATCTACCACTCTTAGCGGCCTTCATTCCTTTCCCTGGATCCAGACTTCCATTTGATATTATTTGTTTTCTGACTGAAGCGCTTCCTTAACCTTTCTTGTAGTGAAATCTACTATTGATGAATTCCTTGACTATTGTGCATCTGGAAGTCTGTATTTCATCTTTGTTTTTGAAAGATATATTCGATAAGTCAAATTCTAGTTGGGCGATATTTGTTGGAGAACATTAAAGGTATTGTTCCACTGTCTTCTGGTTTATGTTGTTTCTCAGGAGAAGTTTGCTGTAATTTTTATCTTTAATCATGCATACATAAAGTGTCTTTTCTCTTTGGTCACTTTTAACATTTTCTCTTTGTCACTGCTTTTGACCAATTCATAATGACATAGCTTTTACTGTAATTTCTTCCATGATTTTTGTGGTTGGGGTTTGTTGGATTCTTAGTTATGTGGATTTATAGTTTTCATTAAATTTGGAAAATATTTGACCATTACTTCTTTATACATATTTTCTATCCCTTCTCCCATTCTATCTTTTGAGGATTTCCATTACTCCTATGTTAGGCTGTGTGAAGATGATGCTCAATATTCATTTTCAGTCCATTTTATCTTTGTTTTCATTTTAGATAACTTCTGTTGCTATGTCTTCAAATTTCCAATCTTTTCTTCTTCAGTGTCCAACTTTCTGTTAATCCAACATCCAGTATGTTTCTCATTTCAGTTATTGTATTTTTCATCATTAGATTTTCAATTTGAGTCCTTTACATTTTCCATGTCTCTACTTACCATATGCAATCTTGTCCCTACTTTCTTGAAAATATTTAATATAGTTATAATAATTGTTTTCATGTACCATCTTAGTAATTCTATAGTCATTGGTATTTTTGTGTTTGTTTGAAGTGATTGTTTTTCCTCCCCAGAATGTGGATTATGTATTGCTGCCTCTTTACATAATTGGTAATTTCTGATTAGATGTTAGGCATTATGAATTTTACCTTGGTTGCTGGATATTTTGCATTCCTATAATTATTCTTGAGCTTTCTTAAGTGGGACTACATAGTATTTAGATTATGGTTAGTTTGTACTCAACTTTTACTCATTATTGAGACAATGCATTTCTGAATACTCTACCTGGTGCCATGTGAATTATGAGGCTTTATATTCTGCTGGATGGAAAACCCAAGCTACTCCAGATTCTGTGTGAGTTACAGGGTTCGGTTCCTCTAACATCACTAATGCTGTCTAATATCCTAAAGACACTCAACATCCTAAAGATTTCAATTCTCCACAAGCTAATTTATACATTAAAGTGTTCCCAAATAAAATTAGTAATTTATACTTCTAATAGACAGCTTTGTTCATATTGAAATATAAATATGCAAAATATATTAATTTATGGACAGGTAAATTTGAACAAAAAATAGAGGAAAGGTTTACCAATATTAAAATATAGCACACAGCTACAATAATTATCAAAATGTGTTATTAGCAATAGAATACACATATCAGTTTAATTGAACACAAGCTCCTGAAATAGAGCATAATAGGGATGAGATTTTGGAATAAGGTTGAGGTGGTATGTAAAATTACTGGAAAACAACAAATTATTCAGAAAGTTAATGGAAAACATTCCTTATGCCATGGAGAATAAAAGTAGATAAAAATTTAAATGGAAACTGTCAAGTTAGTCAAGGAAACTATGGTGAAGTTATTTTAGAACTTTACAGTAGAGCAGGCTTTTCTAATAATGATGTAAAGGCAGGAGGGAGTCAGGTGTTTCACAACAAGATTAAACAGATGGGAAAGTTAAGGACTGAGGAGAAGTGAGAATGGGAAAAGGACAGTAAGATGATAATTTTCTTGAGATTGTAGTGAGGAGAAGGACCTGTGATTTATACTTTTGGGACATCTTCCAGTCATATGAGTGTTTGGGGAAAGAGATGAATGATCTAAGAAGTCTGACATCATGTTCTCAGAAGAGCTCGGTTTCCTATGATCCAATGGGTTGGAGAATTTAACTGCCCACAGACACCTTTTACACCTCAGGTTTATCAGAAATCTAGGATTATGGGGCAGGGTGGTGATGGGAGAAGGTGGTATCTGTAGCAGCTGCTGCAGTGGGCTGGAATTCCAATAAGTTTATTGGGTTCGGGAAGCAGAGAAGGATTGCTGTTGGGGAAGTTCTGGGAATTTGAGCCTTTTTGCAAGTTTTACATTTTGACATCTTATAAGCAGATTGAAGTAAATATACGTATTTATTTTTACAAATGCAAAATGCTCCAATACTAGTGATGATCTTGAAAGCTGTAGTATTACATAGCTCAGATACGCTTAAGAGATTTCAAATAATTAAATAGGAAAACACATTGATAGCTAATGTAGATATTAAAAGATTGTGTTGGCTCCATACAATATTGAGAAGATTGTTGTACTGTTATGTTTTGTTTTGTTTTTTTGGAGGAAGATTGGCCATAACTTCTGCTGCCAATCCTTCTCTTTTTGCTGAGGAAGAGTAATCCTAAGCTAACATCTATGCCCATCTTCCTCTATTTTTTATAGGTCAAACGCCTACCACGGTGTGACTTGATGAGCAGTGCATAGGTCTGTGCCAAGGATTCAAATCAGTGAACCCCAGGCCGCCAAAGAGGAGCCCACAAACTTAACTGCTACACCACCAAACCGACCTCTGTTATACCCTTTTCGAGCCAAGACATGTTCTCAAAAATTCAGATAATTTTAAATCAAGGAGAATAGTAGTGGTTAGAATATGCTAAAATTCTAATCTTCATATAAAAGTATTATTTTTTTTTATGGAAGATTAGCCCTGAGCTCACTACTGCCAATCCTCCTCTTTTTTCTGAGGAAGGCTGGCCCTGACCTAACATCCATGCCCATCTTCCTCTGTTTATATGTGGGATGCCTACCACACCATGGCTTGCCAAGAGGTGCCGTGTCCGCACCCGTCATCTGAACTGGCAAACCCTGAGCCGCCAAGAAGCGGAATGTGAGAACTTAACCACTGCTCCACTGGGCCGGCCCCCAAAAGTATGATTTTTAGCATTTATAACATTGACAAAAATAACTTTTAATAATTTTATAATTTTAATAATTTTAGTTTATTTTAAAATATTTAATTAATTTAGCCCAAAGATCTTTCAAGAAAAAATGCCCTTTGGAAATTCTGCATACTTGATTGTGGTAAATCAAAAAGGTAAAATGTCTACTGTGCCATCTCAAAATATCAGTAGAAGGAAAATTACCAAAATGCACAGCAGTGTATGTGGTAAATTGTATTTTAAAAACTCAGACATAATAAATAGTGCAAAGAAAAAATATTAGAAAAAATAAATTAGGTAAGCTCATTGATCAAACTTAGATCCAGGCAGCTTGTTGGTTTTGTGAACTCTGACAAGTGGGATGGGAGCAGAACTGGCTAAATATGAGTTTTGTGTCATTTGTTTCCGTTCCACAAACACATAGGCCCTGAAGTTAGAGTTTGTTAGCACAATGCCTAATTGACCAAGAGCTAGCAAATGATGACTCCGAAACTCACCAAAGTCCACTCCAATCTGAGAGCACATTTTATTATTGATTCCTGTGACATAATGGGGGGAGCTTTGATCTCAAGTTCCGGGGGCCTGTGTATCCATACAATATACCCCACAGAGCTGATTCCAGATATCAACCATGATGAGTCAGCCCTACCATACATCACTGATTTTAAAGTGATCTCCCTACATACTCACGTGTGCTAGCACCCTTCTTTAACGCCAGACAGCAAGAATAGAAATCTTGGCCATTATTAGTTCCCAGTCTCATTCTAGTAGCTGGAAATCATAGGTCAAATTCTGCCTTAGTGTGCCCCGCTGGGGAGAAATCCAAAGATATCATTTTGGAAACTCTTGTTGGTACCTGAAGTGGTACCTAGAACGTCCACTGTCCCCAGGTGGTTTCATGCAAAGCTAGGTTATTTTCCTACCCTCCAAAAACTGTACATTTTTAATTTAGTCTCCTGCATCTTAATGTTTCTTTCTCCTCTTCCTCCTTCCTGCCTTATCTTGGAAACTTTCTTCAACATTTCGCTGTAATAATTCACTACAACACCCTGCAGTGGTGATCAATCTCTGCAAATGTCCAAACAAACAAAAAGTAAAAATATTTTTAAAAGATAAATTCCATTTATGTTAAGTAATTTAACTATTACTGAATTAAATATCACAATTTAAATATTACAGAACTGTACTAGGCCTATTAGATAATTTTATTAATTTGAAGCATGAAGAAGAAATTGGATTCCATTCTTTGTCAATGAGGTTTATATATTAAAAACAATGAAGGGAGAAAATAGTTGTGCAGTTGCAATTTGCTTCGTGATCCTATTTCCTTGATCCTGAAGTGATTTACTCTCAGTTGCAGCTGTGGTTGTCATATCTGTGTTCACATCTTGGAAAAGAGTTTAGTATTATAATTATAGGTATTGTAAGAATGTTGATCTGATTAATGTTTCATATCCAAAAGAAAATCAAAATGAAGAAAATAAAACAAATAAGGAGCTTGTCCCTCCAAGTCACACTTAGAATGTTCACCCATATTTGAGTAAATATTCATATATTAATAATGAACCTGAATGCCATGACTAACTAGTAATAGTACCATTATGCAGATTGGACATGATGGTAACCTATGCAGTCACATCTCTGAAAGGCAGAGATGTCACAAATGACACTCATGTAGGCATTTAGCTCTTCGGCCTTACAAATGCTGAAGTCTAAGCTGATAAATGATTTTGGCTGAATACCAAGGCTGAAGCTGACCTTCAGAGCATTACTATTTAAAAATATTCTGCAAGATACTCAAAGTCGACAAACAATTGTCTACACATTAAAAAAATATCCTTAGGAGTTACGTCTCTAAACAATGTGAAACACGTTTTGACTGTGAAGATGGTTCTGTGCCCATGTTCTGTATGACAGAAAAGGGGAGAAGAGTGATCTCAGGATAATATTCTGTGTAAAGGCAGACAATTGGCATTAACTCATGAACTGAGAAGAAAGAAAAGAGGCCTCAGTTGCAGTTCTTGACTGGGCTGGGCACTACTGACAGAGACATCTTTCAAGGTGGCTGATGTAATGTCTTCAGAGAATCTTTTATTGTGTTGGAGGAATTGGGTACTGCTAGTAAGAACCATTTTCGCTAGGTTAATATTAGGATTCAGGTCTGAAGCTTCTTGTCAAGAAAGTATTGGTCACTAGAAGAAGTTATCACTGGGGATTGGATAAACAGAAGTGCCTGTTAGTGTAGAAATGGTTTTGGCAGCAAGCATTCTGAATAATTAAAGCATTGCATCAGCATTCCGAATAATTAAAGCATTTCATCAGCAAAGACCAAGAGACCATGGTGGAAGGAGACATTGACCACAGTTCTCCATATACCTCAGAGAATACACTTTTTCTTTTCATGCTTCATGACTCAAAGGCAGGAACTGGAATCCCAAGGTGTCTCAGTAAGTAAGCCTGATCTAAAGAATGCATGATTGTCATTGCTTCAATATAGCTCATGACCCTAAGGAATTATGTCTTAAACACTTGGCATATGTGTATAAAATTCTATACATCGCTCATAAATCATAAAGGGTATTTTTAATTAAAGATTTTATTTTTTTACTTTTTTAGAGCAGTTTCAGGTTTACAGCAAAATTGAAAGAGATTTCCCATATACTCCCTACCTCAGCACATTCATAGCCTCCATTATTATCATTCCCTAGCAGAGTGGTGCATTGGTTACTATTGATAAACCTGCATTGACACATTGTAATCACCCAAAGTCCATAGTTTACCTTAAGGTTCTCTCTTGGTGTTATTCATTCTGTGGATTTGCACTAATGTATAATGACATGTACCCATCATTGTAGTATCATAAAGAGTGTTTTCACCGCCCTAAAAATCTTCTGTGCTTCACCTATTCATCCTCCTCATCACATCTTCATAGTGGCTTTTTAAATTATGAAATAGGATCAAGGTGATTCTATCTTTAATTAGGCCATCTCTTTGAGTTCTTCACTTTTCAGGAATTTCTTATAGGCTCAAGTACCTGCAGACAGTCTGCCATTAGAAGGTAATGGAAGTTCATCTATTTATAGAACTCTTTAACAATCAATAAGAGAGTAAAGATGAAACATCTCATTATCATTTTCCAAACAGAAAATCTTGTTCTACTTGGCTAGGCTTTTGAGACCAGGCTATATTCTAGGGAACACATAACTTTATGATATCATGCAATACTCTAAGATCCTTCATTACTATGCCACTATTAACCTTTGTAAGTCTTCTTTAATTAAATAGGTATGTAGGAATAGATGGAAATATTTTATAAATATGATTCTCATTAGTAGAAGCAAACACCTCAAATCCAACTTTCTAAGTAATATATTTAATAATATTTAATAAATAAGGGGTAGTCTTTCAGCATCAAATAAATTCTCTTCCCTTCACAGGACACTAATCTATTTTAATATTCAAAGATTTTATCCCAAATATGACACAAAGTAGCTAAGAATTGACATGTTTAAATTTACATTAAAACATATAGACTACTTGTGATAAATCCCTAGTTCCAGGGTGAGTGATTCTGTAGCCCATACCATGGAACCTCTGGTTTCCACCCACCACATTTCCTTCCTGAGCAAATAAATTGAATTTGCAAATAAATTACAAGAGCTAGAAAAGTTTGTCTCCTAATGCACAGAGGGGAAATTTAGGGAGCTAGGTGACAACAGAGTAGTTTCTTGCTATCAACTTCCTTTTTTACCCAAGACACTGTTTTTTTCTTCTTCCTGTTGTCTATTATTTGTGTTTTCCTCTTTTTCCCTGGTATCTTTGGTCAGTATGACATGCCTAATATCCCCAAACCGTTGTTTGTATTTTGTTACTGAGTTTTAGGAGGGTTAACTTTCTCTTCTGTGGGCTAAATGGACAAACTAGAAATTAAACTTATTATAGCATCTAGGATGTTTCTGATTGCAAAGCAGAAGAAGCTTGAGGGATTTCTACTCTCTAGGATGCTAATATTTTACGTCATTAGACTTAAAACATTCCCTCAGGAACTCATAACAGGATTTTTTCCCAGGTATACTGTGGGATGACTGCTTTCAAAAAGGGATGGAAGGACTTGACACTAATTCAAAGCGTTCTAACAGGTAAGTGACAGATTGCTTAAATCTTTCTCGTCAGAGAGACATCATTACAGAATAATTGAACATAATTTTAAAATATATTTCTACGTGTCTTCTGACTATATTACTCCTACATCCTCCGACAAAAAGAATGGAAAAATAGATTTTTAAAAGTTTACTGTTAATATAGTAAATAAGTGGAATGAAATATAAACTTTAGAATGAAACAATCTTTTGAACCCAAGAAATATTTTATGACCACTAGGTATGTGGAAAGCCATCATTACTCTGTGTAGATACAAGGATGCATTCCATGTCCTAAGGTTTATTACAGTTTCTTGAGATGGCAGAGTGTAGAAAATTTCACAAATGCTTTTCCTGTAAGTTAGCTGAACAAGATAGATCCTCCCTATGGATATTAAAAGTTAGAAGAGATTATAACTGATTAGAAATTAGAGAAAAGATTAATAGTGGTAGTGACCTTGACATAGCTTCTGGAGAATGACAGCTTTTCTATTACCAAGGGACAACTTTAAATAGAATTTTGTATATATCACAGTACAGAATTATTACTCTTCGCACGTTTCTAAAATTATAGCATAAGAATATAATTTTCAGTTTACATGCATCTCAGATTTAGTTTGAAAAGCTGAATAACTATTCCTCATGGAAAGTTCAGAGGAAATATGACAATGTAGAGGCTAAAATCTATGTAATGAAGGTGAAAGATAAATCATGCCATGTATGTGGGAGGGTAGTTTTTAAAATCATTCTTTAATTTGGGCTTTTGAGGAATAAAGAGTCTTGGGATAACTTGTTAACCTTTCCACAGAGAATGGTAAATTTTGCATAGAAACAAATGTGTGTAGGTATTCTCCCAAAGATAGAAGTCTGGTATAACCGAATCAAGGAAGATTGGGTAGTTTGAGAGACAATCCTTAAGGAAAGCAATGATTCTCATGGTGGCCTCTGCAATAAAACAGGTTTTTTTTAGGATAGAATGAACCACCTAACATTCTATTGCACCCTCATCTATTTTCCACCTTTTTCTATCTGTTTTTCTTTCAGCTCTCCTCTGTTACCTCCCCACCAAACACATTGCCTGTTTATTATTGTTTTGACTAATTTAGCCATTCTAAAGTTGGCTGAACTTTTTTAAGTAAGTACAGTAGTTATTATAAGATGTGCTATTTTATTAGTGTTGTTTCGTCTCCAGGTCAGTCTTACCCATTTTTGTCTCAGATTCCTTTGAGAACCTGATGAAAGGTGTTAGACCTCTGGAAAAAAAAATGGACCTACAGTTGTCCACAAAGACATTCACAAAAACATACGTCAATATCAGGAAGAGATGAAAAATGTTAAGGTTCTCTTTGCATTATTTAAGGGCCAAAGATTCATGTAAAAAAATGTCAGATGCCTAAGTTGAACATTTTTATGGGTGTCAGAGTCCCTAAATCTTGCATGGCCTTGTGGTGCTGTTCAGACTACAACATCTGGTCCAGGTTGTGGAGCTGATTTACTAAGGTATTTAAAATTGATCTGAGGTTTTTATCTTTTTTTTTCTGAGTTTATAAATTGGGAGCATTTTTCTCTGTCTATCCTACATGATAGATAGAAGGCCACAGTAGATTAATAGCGCGTATGCGTTTGGTAATCAGAATAGTACTAAAACAATCAGGTAATTATTATTTGTTAAGAGGTAATTGAAAAATTCAATTTAAAAACAAATACCGAGCTCCTACACTGTACAAGGCATTGGGTTTTGAGCTATGGAGAATAAAATCCTGAGAATATGTAATCTTCAGTGATTCTTATTACAATAAGGAAGCTAAAGGAAGAGCATACATGATTGAATTTAAGTAATAGTATGCTATGTAATAAGAAAAGCTATAAAAGAAGCCATTAGAGAAAAGGAGAGAGAATTTCATTTATCACAATCGAATCATTGAAGGCCACCAAAGACGCTTCTTAAAAGTTGGATCTTAAAATTTCAAACCAGTTGAAGTAGTTAGAATTGAAATGACAGTTCAGGAAAGAAGGGGACTATTGATTAAACTATTAAGTACTTGATGTGAACTCACAATTATTAACAAGTTGAAGAAAATATATGCATTATGATTCTTATTTTATCTTAAAAATGTATGTCCAAATGTCTAAATAAACTTCTTCTAGAATTGAGCATTCTAATGGGATTGATGATATACAAATCAAAAGCCACTCACTTAAAAGAAAGGCCACAATCATGGGCCTTATTTTCAACTACAAATATTTCATGATGGTCACTCTTTCAAATGAATAAGGAAAGAATGAGGTTATTGTATGGATTAAGATACCAAGTCTCAGTTTCCTCATAGTTTAAGATGCTTGGCAAAGAATACACAGTCCAAATAGAATTTTTAAAAAATTTGGAATCCTAAATTAAATTACTTCATCAGACACTTTCCCAAGAGTACTCTTTGATTTGGAGGGAGATAAGATATATTTCAAGTTTGCTAGGAGAAGAAAACTTACCAAGGGAGACGAAAAAATATATATAAGGGAAATTTTATATCTGTTTAATCTATCTTAGTCTGTGCTTTGGCCACTTACAACTTTCAAGACAGTATATTGAAGGCAGGGATGGGATCGAGGAAGAACACAATGGGATAACTAAGTCTTCCGAGTTATATTTAAACACATTACGTTTCAGTTTGTATTTTAACTTGCATACAGTATCCTTTTGAACATCATCTTGACGAGAAAGATCTAGAGAAAATGTTCTGTTCTAAGAAGTGAAACCAGTGATAACAGCCCTTTCCAAATGCAAAACAAAAAAAGAAATCTTCACTGAAGGAAGTGAAATTTCAACGTTGAACAATTATTGACTTTGCCAGGACAGAAAACAAATGGAACAAAGTCAGTTACTGACTATGTACTATTCCTCTTGTCTGAAATTCAGTCAGCCTCCCTCTTGTGAGTCTCCGCTTTATTACAAGAACATGGGGTTTTCAAGTACCTGGATAATACAAACTCAACTGGAGATTACAACCATGATCTGATCTTACACGAACTGCATGGTGACATCTCCCCAAATGATCTCAGATCTAAAATGCTTAAGCTAAACACTTGAATTGTGAAAACGTGAACTCTTGAGTAATAATACCCACCCCTTTCATTTATATGTAACCTCAGGGACTTTGGGTCCACTAAGGGGTACTTTTCAGAAGTGGGAAAAAGGAAAATAGAAATGGGGCTATTTGTGATACTACCAACTATCAAAGATCATTCACTTCTCTACCTTAGTGTTAGTGTATGTCAAATACTACATATGATAAGTGTGCTTCAAGGTAACGGTACATTATTTAGAGGCTATAAGTGTTTCCTATTTATTTTTTCAAACTATAGTATCTGGGAGTGAGTGTATGGTGCACTGGAGCATATTATATATTTATAAAAGTATAAGTTTATAAATATATATAACAAATACATATATAAAGAAGACGTTCTTTATTGGGTGGAAGTAAGGTGTGATTTTTGCATTCACATCAGGAAATTTCAAAAACAGTCAAATATATCTAAAATACCAAATGATACCCCAACCAAACACGGGCCCCAAGATTCATTGCATGTGGAAAAATAAGTTAATAATAAAAGGGAGACGTACATTTAAAATTTATAGTGAGTTATGAAGATTAATAAGAACCATGTAAAAGCCACAAAGGGCTATATTTTAATAGTTCTGTCAGAAAGTATAAGATTCATAAGCTTATTTGAGACACATCATGACTCTATGAAGCGGTCATTACAAATTGTGGAACAAAGTGTTGACATGACTTATTAAGAAACCACATCTAAAATGCCCATGATGAAGAATATTTATTTTTATTAAAATATTTCATAGCACCACATTTCACAGCATTAATTAATACTTTTATTTTTTTGCAGAGAAACCATTTCACAATCACCCCTACACCTCATTCTTGAATTATGCAGCTGTGTAATAATGTGACCGAGTTCATTATGCTTGGTTTGGCACAGGATCCTGTTAGGAAGAAACTAGTGTTTGTCACTTTCTTGCTTTTCTATTTGGGGACACTTCTGGGTAACTTTCTGATTATTACTACCATCAAGACCAGCCGGGCACTTGGAACTCCAATGTACTTCTTCCTTTTCCACTTATCCTTATCTGATACCTGCTATTCTACTTCCGTAGCCCCTAGAATGATTGTGGATGCCCTTTTGAAGAAGACCACTATCTCTTTCAGTGAGTGCATAATCCAAGTCTTTTCATTTCATTTCTTTGGCTGCCTGGAGATCTTCATCCTAATCCTCATGGCCCTTGACCGCTATGTGGCTATCTGTAAGCCCCTGCACTACATGACCATCATGAGCCGACAGGTTTGTGGTGCACTGGTGTTTGTGGCCTGGGTGGGATCCTGTGTGCATTCTTTAGCTCAGGTTTTTCTGGCCTTGAGTTTACCTTTCTGTGGTCCCAATGTGATTGATCACTATTTCTGTGACTTGCAGCCTTTGTTGAAACTTGCCTGTACAGACACCTACATGGTCAATCTACTCTTGGTGTCCAACAGTGGGGCCATCTGTACAGTGAGTTTTGTCGTGCTGATGTTCTCCTATGTTATCATCTTGCATTCTCTGAGAAACCACAGTGCTGAAGGGAGGAGAAAAGCCCTCTCCACCTGCGTTTCCCACATCATCGTGGTCATCTTGTTCTTTGGTCCTTGCATATTTATATACACACGCCCTGCAACCACTTTTTCCATAGATAAAATGATAGCTGTGTTTTATACACTTGGAACTCCTTTGCTCAACCCTCTGATTTATACACTGAGGAATACAGAAGTAAAAAATGCCATGAGGATGTTATGGAGCAAGAAGTTAATCTCAGATGACAAAAGATGAATGCATGTTTCAAATTTTTCTTCATTGTTTGTATTCATCTCACAGTCCATAGAGTGTATTATCTTCTTATTGTGGAGTTAATATAATCCTAACCTGTGGCATAAGAATTAGTTCCTTCTGGAAAATAGGGAATGTGAACTCATACACTGGTTAGTGTTCAGTCAATCTTATGTAGAAGAAGATACAGTACTAGGTACAAACAGCCATGTAAGACATGCTGCGTTGGATGTTCCACACGGTGTTCCTGCCCCTCTTGCCTGCTTAGTATCACTTCTGGTTTTGATCTAATGTTTTCCCTTCCCTTCTTTGTGTTGACTTCTGGTATCTCTATTTATAGTTACACATCTATATGTTTATGTTCACCACCTGGCAGGTTTTCTGTCTCGATGGTGCTTTTATTAGATACTGGTCTCATAATATCTGTTCATGAAACTTCAGTTTGGTTGTTTTCCCTGACTCAGGAGAAAGCACCAGATTCATATAACTGTATAATTTTCATTTTTAAGGGACAAGATATATAATCTAGGTAATCTCCCTTCTATATCTTGGGGTTATACTTCAAATTCTTATCATATGTCTACCTTGATCCTTCTAGAGCAGTGACAGAACACAGGGAGAACATTCACCCTTCTGAAGTAGTCATTTTATCTTAGGAAGGTTCTCACTGTTAAGGTGGTACTCATATTATTCTTTTTGTATACATTACTTTTTGCTCCTAAAATGATCCCTTTTAACTTCGGGGAAGTATTAAGTTTTCCTTTGAATCATACCAACTATAATAATTTGTTTATAATATTGGATTATTTTGATTGTATCACAGATTGCCAAAATTAAGTTAGATATATTTATGTGGGTTAAAAGTTAAGAGTACATGCAGTTGATGATAGAGAGTTTGAAAATAATAACTGATTAAACAAAGACTGTTATAATCCAGAGGAGAATTTTTAGGCTTTAAAATAGAAATAACTACATCACAGATATGAATTATTTTAGTGAGTTTTAATATAACCCAGAAAATAGAGTAATTTAAGAAAGACTGAGATATTTGAATGCAAATTGTATTTATGCAATGGAGATAAATATCACCTTTCATCACCATCCATCAACACCATGGTCTATAATTACGTGTTCACTAGGAATCTTTCTGGTTTCAGTTTGTTATTTTGCTTGTATTTTTAACCATAAAGCAATTCAATATGATAATTTTTGTTTATTTGGAACTTCTATTTCTAAATTACTAAATTATATTAAAATTACTAAATTTGTATTAATTTCATTGTACCAACAACTTTAAAATTGCTTTAGCTTGAGAAAAAGCTCATTTGATTCTCCATGTAAGAGTGGAAACCTGCAAATTCCGCCATGAACTCTAGTGACATATGTACATTGCTTCTTTTCAGATTCTGTGATTTTCATGGCTAATCCCTCTCAAGAAGTTTATCACTGATCACAACTGCTACACTTTGTTTCTGTTCTTGTAAGGTTTGCACCTTAGCAGATTCCAGTTGGCAGAGTTTTAATTGAAGTTGTCTTCTATTTTAAGATAAGGGGAATATGAAAAGAGGTGTACATTAGATATAACTTAGGTACCGCCCCAGTTACACTCTATGTAATATGTCTTCCAGGCATTGTTTTAACATAGAGCTTCCATGTCACTTGTCACCACATATCCTGCAGAGATTATGCTTTAATTTTAGTCTAGGGTTTTATAATAAAGGTAATAGAACTGCAAAGATGACTGAATGTGCAACCTCACCAGGATGTTTTTGTTGAAGTGTGTGTATATGTATACACAGTGGAATATTACTGTGCGATATACAGATGAAATAATGCCATTTAATTTACACAAGATGGATGGAACTTGAGGGTATTATGCTAAGCAAAATAAGTCAGAGAAAGATAAATACTGTATGATTTCATTCACATGTGTAAGATAAACAAATATACACACAGATAAGGAGAACAGACTGGTAGTTACTAGAAGAGAAGTGAGTTAGGGGAGGCAAAAGAGAGTAAAAGGGCACGTATGTATGGTGACTGTTGGAAACTAGCCTTTTTATGGTGAACATAATGCAGTCTATAGAGAAGTCAAAAATTGATGATGTATACCTGAAATTTTCATAATGTTAAAAGCTGACGTAACCTCACTAAGACAATTTTAGGAAACGAAACAGAACAAAATAGGTCTTTACAGAGGTAATCAAGTTAAAATGATGTCTTTATGGGGAGCCCATGTTATCCAACATGGTTGGTGTCCTTGTAAAAATGGAAAATTGGACACATACAGACACAGGGAGAATGCCAGATGAAGATGAGGGCAGAGATTGGTGTGATACATCTACATACCAAAGAATGTCAAAAATTGTCAGTAAATTACCAAAAGCTAGGAACAGATTATCCTCATAGCTCTCAGAAGTAATTAACCTTTCCAACTCCTTGATCTCAAAATTTCAGCCTCCAGAACTGTAAGACAATACATTTCTGCTGTTTAAGCCACCCAGTTTGCTGTACTTTGTTATAGCAGTGCTAGGAAGCTAGTACTGATATTCTGATTAAAACAACTAGATCTGACTCTTTAAGGCATATACAGAATGGTAGCTGTATTGGTTTTCTATTGCTGCTGTAAAAAATTAGCATCAACCTGGTGGCTTAACACAACACAGATTTATTATCTTATAGATCTGTAGGTCAGAAGCCCAGCATGGTTCCCACAGGGCTAAAATCCAGATGTCAGCAGGGTTTTGTTCCTTTCTGGGACAAAAGGGGAGACACCACTTCCTTGGTTTGCCTTCTTCTAGAGGCTGCACACATTCCTTGGCTTTCGGCCTCTCAACTCCATCTTCAGTGTAATAAATGTTGCATCTATTTGACTATTCTTTCATTGTCACATCTCCCTCTGACTCTCTTTTCTGCCCTCCTCTTCTGCTTTTAAGAACTCTTATGGTTCACTGGGCCCACCTGGATATTCCAGGATAATCTCCCTGTTTCAAGGTCAGTTTATTAAGAACAATAATTCAATCTGTAATCTTAATGCCATTTGCCATGTAAACATATTTTCATAGGTTCATATTTTCATAGGTTCCAAGGATTAGAATGTAGACATCTTTAGGGACTATTATTTGGCCTACCACAATAAAACTCAGTAAATCTAAGGCCAGAGAACCCAGAAGCTTACTGTTTTATGGGAGGGTCCAGAAGACACTCGCTTCACCAACACAATAAGCTTGTACTGGTAAGGGAAGTACAAATGTACTTGAGAAGCTTCATGGTTTTAATAGATGAAGATGCTTCCCTAGAACTTTGCTGTTTGGTATTTTTGGAAATGGTGGGATTCTAGAACAGCATTAAGTAGCAGTTAATAACTTCGATATTACAGTTAATAACTATAAAGTGGATGCAATTATCATAATGATGGCAAAACACGAGAGCAATAAGGTGCCTTTTCTTGTAGGGCTCTGTGACAATGACAAATACATCATGGTGTTGTCAGGGGCTATTCCTTAGTCCTAGTGCCCAAGAATCCTCTTACTACCTCCCATATCAAGTGCTCTTCTTTATCTCATCCATTATGTTCATGTTAGATCTTCATCTTCCATTAAGCCCTCCATCTCCCTTTCCCATTCCCTCAGTCCATTTAGACTCAAGGAAAAGAAAATTTGACTATAAACAGGCATAATCATATTCATACTTAGGCAGATATCGTTGAAGTCTTTTTGTTTTCTTTTTCTTTTGCATGAGCTGAAAGGGGAAAAAATAAGTTCAAGTTAACAATGATAGAAAAGAGAAGAAGAGAAATGGACATAAAACAAGTTTATTTTCTTATGTGACCTTCCCACATCAGTGTGGTATTCTAGAATTCTAATAGTCTCTGATCTACTCTTTTTATATCTTCATTTCTTTCATTTACTTGCCATTCTGACAATTTATTGTCAGATAATATTTTAACTTACTGATAAATATAAATTTTTTTGGTTAAATCGCTTGACTTACTGTTTTAATTGTTTTTATACCCTTGGAACCATCCAACTGTGTCTTTTATGTATATAAGAAGTGTATCTAAGATCTGTTCTTGACATGTTATCATATTTTTACCAGCACATCATGTTTGATATACTTGAATTATTTGTGCGTGTGTGTGTGTGTACCTAGACTACAAAGGAAAAACAAATCTGTCTTCTTCTAGAAGCCCTCAGCTGTTTTAAAGAAAAATTTAACAGAATTTCTATCACTTTTAATGCACTATTCTTTGCTATGTTTAGGTATATTGATAATAAATCTAGAAGCTAAATTAAAACTAAACTAAACTTAGGTAATAAACTAAACTTCTAGATAATAAATCTAGAAGCTAAGTAGGTATTTTGACTGTTCTAGGTTCCTATTGCTGCATAACAAATTACCACAAAATTAATAGCCTAAAACAACACCCATTTACTATCACCATGCTTCTTGTCTGGAGTTTGAGTGAGCTGGTTTCTGTCATTGATAAGGCAAAAACCAGGATCTACTGGGCTGGGATCTTATCTGGAAATTCTGAGAATTGATCCCAGGCTCATTCATGTTGTTGGCAGAATTCAGTCCTTTCTGATTGTAGGACTGAGTCCCCAATCTCCTGGCTGGCTGTCAGCTGGGAGTCACTCTCAGCTCCTAGAACTCCCTGCATGTGGCCCTTCTGTCTTCAAGGCCATCAATGGTGCATTTAATTCTTATTTAAATCTCTCTAATTTACTCTTATGTTACTAGCCAGGAAAAATTCTTTGTTTTTAAAGAGCTTATGGGAGTAGAGTCCGAACATATAACTCAAGGTCAACTAATTAATAACTGTAATTATATTTTTATATCCTTTTTGACATATAATTTAATATAGGTGTGATACATTATCATATTTACACTCCTAAGGAATAGAGGAGGAAATCTTTAGGGGCATTTTGGAATTATATCTACCACAGTGATAACAGAGTTTTGAAAAATCATAGCTTAACTGGACAGCCACATGCAAAAGAATGAAAGTAGACCATTCCCTTATACCATGCACAAAAACCAACTCAAAATGGATTAAAGACTTGAATGTAAGACCTGAAACCATGAAACTTCTAGAAGAAAACATAAGCAGTAGGTTATTTGACATTGGTCTGACCAGCATATTTTCAATTCAAATGCCTCACCAGGCAAGGGAAACAAAAGAAAAAATGAACAAATGAGACTACATCAAACTAAAAAGCTTCTGCACAGCAAAGGAAACCATAAACAAAATGAAAAGACAACCTAAAAATTGGGAGAAGATATTTGCAAACCATATATCAGATAAGGGGTTAATATCCAAAATATACAAAGGACTAATACAGCTGAAAAACAAAAAAACCCCAACAATCCAATTAGAAAATAGGCAAAAAGAACAGAGATTTCTCCAAAGAAGAAATACAGATGGCCAACAGGCATATGAAAAGATGTTCAACATCATTAGTTATCAGGGAATGCAAATCAAAGCTACAATGAGTGGTATCACCTCACTACGGTCAGAATGGCTATAATTAACAAGACAGGAAACAACAAATGTAGGAGAGGGTGTGGAGAGAAGGGAACCCTTGTTCACTGCTGGTGGCAGTACAAACTGGTGCAGCTGCAATGGAAAGCAGTATGGAGTATCCTCCGAAAATTAAGGATAGATCTACCATATATTCCAGCTATCCCACTGCTGGGTATTTATCCAAAGAACTTGAAAAAACAAAGGCATAAAGATACTTGCACCCCTATGTTCATTGCAGCATTATATACAATACCCAAGACATGGAAGCAACTTAGATGCCCATCAAGGGATGAATGGATAAAGAAGATGTGGTATCTATACACAATGGATTACTTCAGCCATAAGAAATGATGAAATCCGGCCATTTGTGACAAGGATAGATCTTGAGGGTATCATGCTGAGTGAAATAAGTCAGAGGGAGAAAGTCAAATTCCATATGGTCTCACTCATAGGTAGGAGATAAAAACAATGACAGACAAACATGTAGCACTGAAGATTGGATTGGCAGTTACCTTAGGGGAAGTAGGGAGGGGGAAGGGCATAAGGGGTGATTAGATTCACATGTGAGGGGATGGACTACAATTAGTTTTCAGGTGGTGAACATAATGTAATCTAAACAGAATTCAAAATATATTATGAGGCACATCTGAAAATAAACAAATAAAAAATAAATTAAAAATAAAGAAACACCATAGCTTTATCACAAGAATCAGAGAATGTATAACTCAGTATTTCTAAAATGAGGATAGTTCTACTCTATCTATTAAATATGCTGCCTTTGCATCCTCTACCAAAATATTATCAATGATTAAATAATGATTAAATATGACTTTCCCTTAGGCGAGGGGGATTTTGTAGGAAATATAAGTGACATTTTATAGCAGTTTAAACAATCAGTGAATCCAACTAAATATATGATGGTCTTCAAATATCTTCCACAATCAATAACGAATTGTCTACACACGTAAACATGTAAATCCCATGGATGAGGGCCTAAAGTGGGAACTGAAATTTTAGTTCCACATAGTTTTGCATCGTGAGCTATTGTCTTATTTTTCCCTTACATGTCATTTACTTCAGTCTGAAGATTGTGATCTGAATGCTTTGTCTTTTAAATATTTCAGAGTTCCCTTCACTAACTTTCCTGGAAATTGCATCAGAAAGCTTCTGAAAATAAGATTAATCTGCTACTACTACTAACAACAATATTAACTATAATAATAATGGATAATGCCTATTACTTATGTGTGATAAAATACATATTCTTATTGCATTTATAAATGAAGATTCTAGGGAGGTAAGTGTCTTACCCAAAGGCACATAGCTGGTTATAGGCACATCAGGAATTCAAACTCAGACACTGGCTTCAACAACTGAGGTGATAAACATTAAATCACCCCTGACAAGCTCTCTATGCTGCGTCTTTCAACCATACTCTTGCTACCATTCACATGACATATACACACAAACACACTCATACATTTTAACATAAGCATTCCTCCTTGCAATGTTTCTGAAATCAAAAGCACAACAATTAAATAATTTAGGCAGTCAACAACAATTATAAGAGTAGTTCAATAAAAATTTTTAAAAATAAATCTTTTAAAGTATATGTTGCTTTACCATCATCAAATATAATCAAAATTATGAAAATTTTCTTAGTAATTTGTTTTGTTGTTGCTATTGAAATTCTACTATGAATGGACTGTATAATTTGGAGAAAAATGTATAACATGAATCCTGTGTAATTTAAAATTTAAACATGATTTTGAAATATTCAGCACAGTATTTTACTATCTTATTTTAAATTGAAAATTCAGAAATATTTATTGAGTGTTGTACTATGTGTAAAGTGTAGCAGTGCTGTTCAAAGTCATTGTAGTGTTAGTAAGCATCTTAGCCAAGGTCAAATTCTAATATACTAGTCACTTGCTTCCTAGACTTGTCAATTTACCTCTTGTGCCTCTGTAGAAATATTAATAGTACCATATCATTTGATCACTATGTGCATTAAAATGAAAAATCCTTTTAAAGTCCTTACCATGATTACTATCACATTGTAAGGACTGTTTTCAATTATTGCTGTTTCTCTGGCCATGATTAAAAATTAAATTATTAGAGGGGCCAGCCCAGTGGTGTAGCGGTTAAGTTCGCGTTGTCTGCTTAAGTGGTCCAGGGTTGGCAGGTTCTGATCCTAGGTGCTGGACCTATGCACCACTTATCCAGCCATGCTGTGGGAGGCATCCCACATGTAAAGTAGACGAATGCAGGCCAGATGTTAGCTCAGGGACAATCTTCCTCAGCAAAAAATGAGGATTGGTGGTGAATGTTAGCTCAGGGCTAATCTTCCTCAAAAAATAATAATAATAATTAGATAGAAGATGAGAAAGAGCAGAGCCTGATTTCATTGAGGTAATAGTCTATGGAGAAGATCAGAGAAGAATACCAATATGTAAAAATACAAACACAAAAATGGCCAAAAAATATTCAGACTGTCTATGAAAGGGGAATCAAATGGTCTGGCAAAGATAGGTATTAGGAGTGTAATGGAATGACCTGGGGTGTGAAATTATGTTGGAGGAAAGACAATATAATGAGGATAAACTTTGTGGAAATGGAAACATTTAAGTTTCCCCTTTATAAGTTAAGAGAAATCTGGATACCTTCAATATTAGTAATTAATTAGCTTCGGTAATAGAAGCAGATGAAGACTCTTAATAAATATAATGAATGCAACAGGGTTTATTTTCTATATAGAAAGTAATAAGGCTACTTTTAAAATTTGTCATTGACCATAAAACCTACTTTTGATATTTAACAACATATATTTGAAGCGATCTAAAATAATATATTTAAAAAGGCACAATTGAAAAGCCAAAGCAATAGCAAATTAAAATCAGCAGAGTTTAGTTTTACTTGCTTTGTCCAAGAATTACCATAGGGACTGACATTGGGATCGCAGCACCAAGGTACCTGCAGCGCCTTGAAATACTCCTGAGTTTCAGTGCAGCTTCTCTAAGAGTCACCGACTCCTGAGTGTGAAGGGACTTTGTCTTTGCTGCTCACTATTGCATCAGAGGGAAAAGAGACAAGAGAGAAAGGCCAAATGAGTTTGACATTTTCCCTGCAGTTTTGTGATATAATTCTCATTCTCATTTTGAGTATGCATAAAGCTAGTTTTTAAGATGTACTTATTTTAAGTATATTTTAAAAGCTAGATACGAAGAATGAGACTTTTTTCATTGTGTTTTTTCCCCTAAAAGATTTCCGTATTATTTTTGTTTGCAATAGATTTGTTTTTCATTTGTTCTCATGAGTTCAAGAAGACAAAGATATCCTTTCAAATACTGATTGGAATTGGCTGATACTAAATATGTGAGTTGGTTTTTTGTTTCCTTTTTCTTTCTTTCTTTTTTTTTATTTTGCATGCCTGAGTCTATGTGAAGTCATCTCTGAATAGCTATAGAATCATCTATCCTTGTTTGCTTATTATTTAAGGGAATTATTTTTTCCATGAATATGTATTATAAAAATATATCTGCTTTGTAACTATTTCTTTTATAACCTTGAATGTTTTATAATTCATGTCACAAATTGGCATTATAAGTGTTTACAAAACAACTTCAGGAGGTTTGTTCTAATAGAAAACCGACAATGGGAATGCTCTCTTGAAATCCTGTTCCTAACATGGGACTGTTTGATGCTGAGACAGAAGGTTAAGGGAATATTTTGTACTCTACTTAGGATAGAAAAACATTGATAAAAAACCATGAAAGTCTGAAAAAGATAAAATAATTGAGTAAGACAAGTAGTAAGCAGAATGAAGACAGTCAGAAAATTATGGAATTGATAACATCATTTTGATTAATTACTTGATAAATCATTTGATTTAGAAAATTAGTTCTTTGCACCTGGAAGAATTCATGAAAACTATAATTCCTCATTGTCTTAAGAAGAAATAAGTACCCATAGAATTGAGGGACTTTTTCACAAATCACATAATTAGGGAGTGTCCAATAAGGACCAAAACCTCTGCTTCTTGCCTCACTGTGTCATAGGTCTATAATACTTTGCAAAACTCCCTGATATTTGAACTGGATAGGGTAGTATAGAAGGAAATTTCAGTGATCACAATTGGAGAACTTCAAATTACATAATTAATGACTATTTCTTTAACAAAGGTAAATCAGACATGTATTATTAAAATTGAAAAAAAAACTGCAGAGAACTACAAAATAACCTAAGTAAAAGATTGGGGAAAATAATTATTTTCTTGAAAGATTTGATTCAATTATTCTTAGAGCGATGATCTTTTCTAGTGCACTATAGGCCTTCATAAATGAATTTTTGCCTTGATTTCAGTTCTCTCATCTGTGAAGTGGGAAATCCCATTACCTACCCCATGTCCTGGTAGTAGTCTGGGATTTTCAGCAGTGTTGTCAAAATATTTTATAACTTTGGAATTTGTTCAGTGATATGTTAAACTCGCTGGAGAAAATCTATTCTCTGAACTCCTCTTGTCTTAGAAATGGTGAAACATTCATAGAATATCAATCCTTTTTCAATTAATAATTAAGGAGTCAATATTTACCTAATTCTTACAATGTATTAGATGCACATATCTGTACCTAAATGTTTTATATGGATATTTTATTTTAATTCTCAGAAGAATCCTGTGTGGTAGGTACTATTATCATCACTGCTTTACACATTAAAAAAAAAAGGCTCAGTGTAAGTAACTTGATTAGATTAGGCAAGAGTTAACTAGTGGACCATATATTGGAGTCCACTTACTGAAACTCAAGCACTCTCACCCACCATTTATAGCTTGTCTCATTCAAAGATGCAGTTGACAATTTTATTCTATTTATTTATTTATTTATTTTGAGTAAGATTATCCCCAAGCTAACTTTTGCTGCCGATCCTCCCCTTTTTTACTGAGGAAGACTGGCCCTGAGCTAACATCTGTGCCCATCTTCCTCTACTTTATATGTGGGATGCCTACAACAGCATGGCTTAAAAAGTCTTTTGTGGGTCCGCACCTGAGCTCAGACATGGTGAACCCCAGGCTGTCGAAGGAGAATGTGCGAACTTTATTGCTGCATCACTACACCAGCCTCTGACAATTTTATTTTGAGAATTGGAGATTAGTCAGTCTCATTTCCTAAGAAACATTTTCTGTGAGACTACAGAAACCAAGATGACCATGAAAATCAGGGGTTGATATTTTTCCCTGTTTTAAGGCAGGATGAACATTGTGTCCTGACTATCCCATTTGGATGCTGTCCAGTCTAGATTTTCTTAGTGAACTTGTTGCAGCAGAGATGAGGATTTTAGACCGAAGTTTTAACGATGACAGCGTTTCTATTGTGTCCACACATATCAGAGGCTGTTATCCCTTCATGTAGCAGACCAAGATTATTCAAATTTCGTTGAAAATTTATTGTTTCTTTCTATTCAAACTATAATAAGAGCCAGTATTAGTTTAGCAAAATTAGGAACCACGAAAAACAGTAAATTATATATGTGAGTCTTTAATAATAACAGCTATTAGATTTAGCAGATGATCTTGGAATTTCTTTAAATCCTATCAGAATTATAAAAGTGTAACTATTTTTAATGATGATATAAAAGCCAAATCCAGAGATAGGTGTAAAGAAAGCGTGCAGATATTGGTATAAATATAGATGCAGATATAGATGTTTTCTATTTCCTTATGTCAAATATCTCTTCCTGGAGGAGTGGGGGGTAAGAAAGGATGTGTCTAATTATATTTATATCTTTTACGACAATTGACAGCATATAATGCTTGGATAATAGCATCTATGTCTACATTTATTAAAGAAATAGAGGCACCATTGTGGTAAGTTATATGAGTTTACTGAATTGCAATAAAGGATTATGATTCATATTTTGTTTTAATTCCATTCATTATTATATTCTTCTCAAATCATATTACAAAATAATGTTTTAAAATTAACTTTGTTTACAGAATACTGAAATAATTGCTTTGATAGGGAAATCATAATATTGGATAACACTAAAATCCCCTCTGACCATTACCATTTTTGTTTGTAACAAGTAAATCTTTCCTTCCAAACCTTTTCATATTAAGTTATAAGCACAGAGTTTCTCACGAAAACTACATGATATTCTGTGGGTGTGATTTTTTTTAACACACTAGTTATCATATTGTGATTATCTTTGTACTTTTTTTATGTTTTCCACTAAAAAATATGTTAGCGATTTGTATCATGATAGATGTGCAAGATTTATCCAACATTTAAATTTCTGCCTAGTTTTCCATAAGAAGAATGTACCACATACTATTTCCATTCTATTGGCAGGAATTTATATCATTTCCATTTTCCAAGTTTGAATGTCTGCTATGAATATGTTTTTATATGCTTTCTGGTGTAGTTTTACTGGGTAGCTTACCAAAATGTTATATGAACAGGCTTTTAACTTTTATTTTTATGAAGTTGACAATTGAGAATAGTATCTTGTTGTTTAATCTGCTTCTGATGAGGTTGAGCATTTTTATATGTTTTTTGCTAGCTAGTAATTTCCTTTCTTTGTTTTGCCTAGTCAAATGTTTTGCTCTTTTAGAAATTTCACTTACTTATTTTTATAATATTGATTTATAGGATTTATGTTTACTCCAATTAGTTTTTAAAATATTTTGTTCATATGAAATTGTGCCATACAGCAATTTTAAATATATTGTTTCTTATAATTTTTTTTGTGCTTTGCTTAAAAAATTTTCCCTAACTTATAAATCCATTCTAATTACCTCTCAAATATATTTTCTAGCTTTGTTTGATACATTTACATTTTTCAATAATTCAGTATATAATTTTTTTATGCCTTATGAAGCGTTTTGCTGTTTTATTTTTTACCCGCAGAGGGAGATTCAAAGTCCTAACCTCAGTTACTGAAAAGTTCACAATTTCACATCAATTTGAAATTTCAACTTAAGTATAGAATAAATTTCAATATACTTACTTGTTTATTTATTGGCTATCTTCAAGTTCAGCAATCTTTCACTAACAAATCTTTAATTGTCATAGTTTTATAATATACTTCAATTCTAAAAAGTATGTTTATACTTTTTGTTCTTTCTTTTATAAAGTTAACTACTATAGACATTGTTTCTGAAATTTGGAAGCAGATTTTGAAGTTTTATAAAAAATTTTGTCAGAACTTTTGTTTTAATTATTGAATACATGGATTAATTTGGGAAGAATTTACATCTCTTCTATATTGATCCCCTGTAACCATTAAATGTGGTATTTCTCTTTAATTGCTTCAGTATTTTATTATCTTTTAACACAACTCTTTATTCAAGGAGATAATTCATTTTTAAGGACAAGTAACCCACAGTTAAAAGAATCTTTAACTTTTTATTTTAAAGAAATCATACCACAACTCAGAACCATTGAAGTTGGAGTTTCACTTGTGTGACAGCCACACTTCCGGAGATTTTGCAAGAAATCACACCACGGGGTATTAACTTGGCATTCACAGATGGATTTCAAAGCAAAAGTCCATACTTTTCCTTAAAATCTTATTGGAAATCACTTTGTATGTCCAATGTGCATTTTTCTAAAGTAATGTAAAGGGAATTCAGAGTAAACAGCAATGTTCAATTGCTGTTATAACTCTCCACAGGCTGGCAATTCTTTGTCAATATGTAGGGTTCATCTTTGTATAAAACTCAGCCTTGAGTTTAGAAGTTTTGTGATAACGTTTTAGATCAGGTTGCAGAAAGGAAGTAAGAGATGTAGTGTACTTTCCACCAAAGTAATAGTCCCTTTTTAACTAAAATATTCCCGGACTTGGCCCCAGGTGAGTTTAATAAGCCTGACAAAGAAAGCAAGTGGTTGAAGGGCTGGTCTAGTGGTGTGGTGGTTGAGTTCACACTCCACTTGGGCAGCCTGGGATTCCCAGTTTCGGATCCCACGTGTGGACCTAGCACTGCTCATCAAGCCCTGCTGCAGTGGCATCCTGCATAAAATAGAGAAAGATTGGCAGAGATGTTAGATCAGGGCCAATCTTACTCACACACACAAAACAAGCAAGTTAAGAGGTTCAATTTAAAGAGATACAAGGTGGCAAATCAGATTAAATGAAGAAGACTCTCTGGATGCAATTTGCCCCTCCAAGGATGTTGTCATAAAAGGAAGTACAGAAAGTGTGACCAAAGGATAAAAATGATAAGGACTCCTGAGCTATACTGGGAGGTGAACTGAGAAATAGGGTTAATTTCAGGAAGCTGTAAATGTACTAGAAGCCCATGCAGTGGAGCAAAACTTGTCATCTGCTTGTTGTTCTTTCTCTCCCTCCCTTTTTTTTAATGTTCATGAAAATGTTCTAAAGGCACTTTCTGAAATTAAAATTATGAGCTCATTGAAGTCTAGTGACATCACTGAACTTTCAAGATTCAGCACAGATTAAATCACTGGGAAGTATTGAGAATTATAATGACATTTCACCCTTTGAAGCATAGATAACCTCAGTGCTGTTTTACACATACTGGAGATTCAAAAATCACTCCTAAAGTATAATGCTGAAATTACATCTCAAAATTGACCTGGAAAAGAGCATTTGATCTTTTATGTTTTCATCTTGTGGTTCATGGCAAGTGAGAGACTTTGGAACTCAGCATAATTGTAATTAACTGATGATGTGTGCTATTATTGTTACTGTATGTCTGCTCTACTGAACTTCACGTCACTTGTGGGTAGAGATTATATGTATTTTGTACACTGCTGTACCCTTAGCCAATTATGGTGATTGTATTATAATAAACCTTCAATACATATTTATTGAATAAATGAATGACTTTTAAAATAAATCAATAATTTCAAATAGTTGAGTGTTTCAGGTATATTAACTTCCCCCTCTACAGGATCAAACCCACAGAAGTAATGGGACATCAAAACATCACAGAATTTATCCTTCTAGGACTTTTCAGTGATGAGGATGTGAAAGTTGCCTGCTTTGTCGTGTTTTCTCTTTGTTATGTTGCAATTCTTTCAGGAAACCTGCTCATTCTCCTCACTATCAGGTGGAGCCGCCTCAGTGAGCAGCCTATGTACTTTTTCCTCAGCTACTTGTCCCTCATGGATGTCTGCTTCACCTCCACGGTGGCCCCCAAACTGATCACAGACTTACTGGCCCAGAGGAAGACCATCTCCTACAACGACTGCATGTCCCAGATGTTTTACGCCCACTTCTTTGGTGCCACTGAGATCTTCATCTTGGTGGCCATGGCCTATGACCGCTATGCAACCATTTGCAGACCCCTTCACTATATGGTCATCATGAGCAGACAAGTGTGCTATGTCCTTGTGATGGCCTCTATTATTGGAGCATTTATCCATTCAATCCTGCATGTATTGATTATTATTGAACTTCCGTTCTGTGGCCCCAATCAGATAGACCACTATTTCTGTGACGTATTCCCCTTGCTAAAGCTGGCATGCATGGACACCAGTTTGTTGGTCATTGCGATCATTACCACAACAGGGGTGATGTCCATTTTGACTTTTGTTGCTTTGCTAATTTCTTACATCATCATCCTGTCCACCCTGAGGACCCATTCCTCCGAGGGCCGCCACAAAGCCCTCTCAACCTGTGGCTCACACATCACTGTCGTGTTCATGTTCTTCTTGCCCCTCATCTTAACCTATGTCCCAACAGCTGATTCTGTCAGTAACGACAAGGTTTTGGCCCTATTTTACACCATGATCGCCCCCATGTTCAACCCTCTTATCTACACACTGAGAAACACAGACATGAAGAATGCCATGAGGAAAGTGTGGTGCCGAGAGAAACCATTTGAAGGGAAATGAAGCCTCTGGTGTTCAAGCCCTTAGGCAAATCCTGTTCTATATACAGAATCATTAATGTCACCAAATACAGCAGGTACAGAGGAGTGGTGTGTAGTCACCAAAAGTTGCAATGCCATTCTTGGATCAGCCATCTCAATAATGTCATGTAGCACGCCACCCCAAAACTTGTGGCTTATATGACAAACATTTAATTCTCACTTATGTGTCTTTGGGTAAGCTTGGGTTCAGCTGATCTAGGTTGAGCTTGAAGGGGGTTAAGTGCAGACGTCAAAGTAGATTCAAATATATTTCATGTAGTTCTTATCTTTTTCATGCATAAAATAGAAGATTTATCTTACCCTTTGCTGAAATTATAATTTTATGCTCTGTACATTAATGTTTCCCTGTACCATTAACTGTTATGGAAGTTCAGCATTGTATGTCTCTCTATACTATGTGGCAGACTTAATTTGTAGATTTTTCGTACTAAAGAATATACAATAAATACTGTTTTGAAGATTTGAATAAAATGATGATGTTGAATTATACCTCAAAACAAAACAAAACTGGTCACCATGCAAGAAGTGGACACATCAGAACACTGTCAAAATGAGGCATTCCTACTCAGTCACTATAAAAAGCAGTGTAATTCTAGAGGCTCTGACATGTGATAAATGTTTTAATATCATGAATATTTTAAATGAAAAAGAGATATGCTGCAAAACATAAAAGCTATCCTTACATATTCAATTCAGCAGAGCATGGAAACATGTTTAAATAATTTATGCTGCTCCAGGGACAGAAGTATAATCACTGGTTAGAAGAAACAAGGAGACACACTTATTGTTTTCCACTATAAAATAAACTAATTTATTCATCTGGAAAATGAGAAAGGTTGCCATTTATTTTTGTCAGTGAAGGCTTTAATCCAAGTCATACCTGCCTTCGTATAACACCAAGGTTATAAAACTATAAAGCTGGTAGACAATGTTGTCATCATACATCCATGAAACAAAATAGTGTTGTTGACCAGACTCATCCTTATTGAAACTGGAGAGAGTCTGAGTTCTCGTGATTCTTGGCCATTTATTTCCAAGGAGCCAAGAGGAGACTCTATAAGCTCCTTCGATAGGGATTGACTCTGAGGAAATTTGTGAACAGGAATATGTTTATAAAGTCACTGGTAGAAACTTGAATATTATTTTATACGTTCCACTTCTTGATCTTTGATAGTAATAAATATGTTAGCTTTTATCTTCTTGGGGACTTCATATTTTCAATATCACTAATATCTAGTGATAGTCCAGATTTTAGTGCAAAGATATGAAAGAAAGAGAATTGTGGAGAAAAGTTACCAATTGGATAACAGTTTTCTAAATTCTGTTCAAGTTTAGCTCCCTTTGTGTTAGTTAGCAGAATCCATGGGGCTATATATATCCAAGGGAGGGCTCTTTGGATTTCATTGACTCATAGACCTCTTGTACTCTAAGAACATCAAGTATCACCAATCCCAGTGTTTCCAAATCTAAGTTCCCAGATGTACCACTGACTGTATAAAAATTACCAGAGAAGCTTTAAAAATGCACATTTTGTATACCATTTAACCCTGGCCTACTGGATCAGAAACTCTTAGAATAGATACTATCATCTGTCCAAAAATCTCTCAAGATGCTTCCAATGATCAGAAAAGTTTGAGAAGCGCTGACGTAGGCATTATTTTAAAATTGAGCAAATGGGGGTGCATAGACATCCAGTGAGGATATGTCCAAGCTGGGACAATAAACATGGATTTGTGTGGTCCAGGGCAAGGATTTCTTAATTATGACTCCTAATTCAGATGTGTTTCTGCCTTTTGATCTTTCTTATCTTTAATTCTGTGAATGCATCAATGTCAGAGATCTTCTTTTTAAAACACTATGTACAGTCCTTCACATACATACACACATAGAGACACTTGCACAGATACACACTCTGCAGCCATAAACATAACCACGTGTAGGTAGTAACGGGAATAATCAGATTTAAGGAAATGGCAATAAAACAATGGCAAAATGATAATCAGGGATGTATTCATTTGCTATAGAAAAATAAAGCTCAGTTTTCACAAAGTAAATGAGGGATGTGTTACCAGGACAAATGTTGTTCATATAGGAAAGTCATGATTTTTGTCAAGAATGAGTCTCTCTGGAGTCCAGAGTTGGAAATTGGGATGCCAGTAAAGGAAGCCATGATACATGGCTCACCATATTCAGTGAAGCTGCTTGGTTCAAACATTGGAGGAAATATGGTTTCCCAATCATGAATCTCAGCAAATTGTATTTACCCTGTTGATTGAGTGACAGTCGCCTATTCATCACAGGTCACTTTGTTTGTCTTCAGATTTATTAGTTGTTCCTGTTAGTCATTTTAAATGTTAGGGACCACTGGATGCAGATGGCAAGTAAAGATTAGAGTCAGTTACAGAAGCATATTAATGAGATGTTACAATTAAAATGGGGATTTTAGAGTCTCTTCTTTTTTTTTCAATTTCCTTATTGTTTGCGTAAAGAAAATGAGTTCTAGAGAAAGGAAAAAGTTTTTCCCAAGACCAGAGGTTGAGAACAGGTCTTTTGTTTTTTTAAGCTTGAGTTTTCTCTCTTTCACATTCTGCACATACCTCCCTTCCCATTCCAACCTTACTAGGTTTAATTTTCACTGAGCTTTGGAGGGCTTGCATCAGAATGCTGTAGCTCAGATCTCTGTTAATTTTCATACAATATACACATATTGAGTATTTAGTATGTACTAACTGCAGTTCTGAACATAGAAAACAGCCATAAGTCCTCCATAGTAGACTCTCATTCTTTAAGGAAAATGATGAAAAAGGCAAACATGGGGAGAAGAAATTAGTGGTGCTGAGTATAATCATGCTGTGCTTCTGAGTTGAATAAGATTTTTATGGCCTAGCTATTTCAGAGAATTATTTGATTGTGAAATATTAGAACAAATATAATAATAAATAACAACTTCTATGTGTAGAGTGTGTTATTGTCTCATTTTTTCTGCAAAAAAATAACCTGTGAGGTTTTTATTGTCTTCATTGTACAGTTGAGAAAATTTAAGATCATCCAGCTTAAATTGATATTTCCAACTCTTTAACATTAGCCTTCTAGAAAACCTTCCTGACCCACAGTTTCCTCACTGCATTCTTTACTTCCACATTTCTCAGTGTATAAATCAGGGGATTTAACATGGGGCTGATAATGGTGTAAAATGCAGTCACTAACTTCTCCTCTGAAAAGATAGTATCGGGAAATGTATATGAAAGTACAGGGAACAAAAAAGATGATGCCCACAGCAATGTGGGAGCCAAAGGTGGAGATAGCTTTGCACTTGCTTTCTGCTGACTGCTGTCTCAGGGACACCACACTGATGGTATAAGAGGTTAGCAAGATAACAAAACTCTCCAGAGTAATGATACCTACTGTTGGTTTTCACAACACCACTAACAAAATATTTGTCTGTGCAGGCAGGTTTCAGCACAGAGTGGACATCACAAAAGTAGTGATAAATCTCATTGGGTCCACAAAAGTGTAGTCAGACTACCAGAGCCACTTGGATAAGGGTGTGTAAGAACCCAACTACCTAGTTCCCTGGCAAAATTTTATTGCCTCTTTCCTGGTTCATGAGGGTTATATAGTACAGGGGTTTACAAATAGCTACATAACAGTCATAGGCCATTACAGTAAGGATGAAGATCTCACTGCAACCAAATAAATGCCCCCCAACATGCACCCCACATAGGAGGTAGTTTTTCTCTTGGATAATAGGCCAAGAAGCATCTTAGGAGCTGTGACCAAAGAGTAACAAATGTTCATAAAAGACAAGGAATTGAGAAAGAAATATATAGGAGACTCGAAAAGATTGCCCTCATAAACTGGCAGCATGATAAGGAGGTTTCCAAGAAGAATGACTGTGTAGAAGAAAGAAAATACCACAAAACAAACTTCTTCAACATCTAGGTTCTTAGAAAGACCCTAGAAAATGAATTCAGTTGCATTGTTAACTTTTTTTCCTGGAATTAGTCTAGGAGGTCAAGATCCCAAGAGACAATTAAATTATCTGAAAGAAAAACATAACAAGGACTAACAACATTTACTTCTAACTCAAAACAAATGGAAAATCACTGTTGTTGAAAATGGAAAAAAAGCTACTTACTGCTTCTTAGCATGCATATTTCAACAAATTGAAATACACATTCTGATAATCTTACTTCCATATGATGGCCCATTCATCTACTCCAGAAGAGGAATCAAAGTCCAGTGAGATAAAGTTAATCCCCTAGTCACACATCTAACCAAGAGTCTCACCTGCCTTATCTTTTATTAAGGTTTTTGCATCTGTTTGTTTCTAAAAATTTACTTAGTTCTTCTTCTGTGTAAGGCACTCAACCTAATTTTGAAACAACTTCTGTGTCTGGTGATATGGTAACATTTATGTATCTGGAAAGATTTGTCTAAACTTTGACTCAGAAAGGTAAACGTATTTTTGCATTTTTAATTCTGAATACTGCCATGAGTGTTCAAGTAGTTGAAACTAGGTGACCTCTGCAAGTTCTTATCATGAAACTCAGATCTTTTTGTACAGGAATTTATGGTCCCCTATCTGATATGAAGCTCTTATAGTCAAAAGGTGTGTGGTGTAGTAGAAAGAGGACAAGATACAAACCTAATTCTGAGATAACGGTGCTATAACTCTAGATGAATAATTTCTGTCATCCCATTTGTGAAATGAGACCGTTTCAATTTCACTATCATCTATCATATTAACGATTATTTCTACCACGAATTAAATCAATTCTGTCAGCACAGAATAGCCATAAAATTCTGATAAGAACTCAGAAAAAGATAAGACAAAGCATTAACATAAACCTCTGGAGACAAAGAAAGCTCTGTTTGATTTGAAAGGAGGAGAGGGGAAGCCTCTGGTAATTTCTCCATCTTCCAACTCAGTGATTGAGGATTCTTCAAGAGTTGCTTTGCCTTGATATTTTAAAGATTTGTCTAAGTGAGAAAAAGAGAAAAAAATCTGCCTTTAATTTCACCATTGCTTCATGCATCCTTTTAATCTTTCAAGTTTCACGCTAGTCGATATTAGTTACCCGACTTAGGATGAATTAAGTATTTCGTTATTTGCTAAATTTAAAACTCAATCAATTCTTTCATTTAACACCATAAAACTAATCCAAAGAATTTCAGTAAACAGAAATAATTGTAACAGAAGTGGGAAGGGAAGAAAGTGAAAAGGGTAATAGGGCATATGTCTATGGTGACAGATAGTAATTGGTCTTTGGATAGTGAGCATGATGTAGTCTACACAGAAATTGAAATAAAATGATATATACCTGAAACTTATATAATGTTATGAACCAATGTTACCTCAATAAAAATAAATAAGTTGAACAAAAAAGAAGTAATCATTCTGTGATTGTTCATTGGATTAATGTGCTTCTATATATATTAGATATTAAATATTTAATATAACATATGATAAAATATCTCATTCGGGAGTATTTCTCTCTTGAATTTTAATTATTCTACTCTTTTGAAAATTCTACATGATTTGAAAATAGTGGCTTCAATAGTGCTATTGAGGTTCACTGCTTTTCTTTTTAATTGAATCTGCTGATTTCTGGACAACTTGATGGGTAGTTCATTTTCAGCCTATGTCTGAGATGAATCATAGTGCAGGCTTTCATTCCTTTACTTTTCGATTGTAGACCATTAAAGTTGACTCTTGACCACTAATATTCTTTCATATTTTTTCCTATTCCTACTCTTTCCTTTCCCTTCATTCTTGCTTTACTTTTTTTTTTTTTTTTTTTTTTTTTTTTTACCATTTCTACCCTCATCTAACCTCCTTCTTCCTTTTTCTTACAATGTCCAAAAAGTCAAACATACTCTTAGTTGTTCGTACTCTTAGAGGGAACTTATGCACTGCCCACTACTTGGTAGTAAGCACAGCTGATTTCTTGATCCACTGCACCTTTTAAGAGAGGCTATATGTTCCTTTTTCAAACCATCTGTAAATAGCTGGAGAGGAGAAAAATGTATCCATTGTCTCCCCTTTCCTACTGCCCAAAGATCTCCCCACAGTGGACCATTCTCCCTGCAATTTCTGTCTATGTCACTGGACCCTTCCTGCCGTTGTAAGAGAAGACAGAGTTCAAATTAGCATCGGGGTCACTCTTAGCAGGAGGCTAGCTTGATGGGAAAGCCATTGGGCATATTTAGGCTCAAATCATGTTGCACAGTATCTACCAGTTCAGCAACAACAAGGAATCTCTGAAGTAGGATTTCAGAAGTGCCCACATGGGTGTGAGCCAAGGTCCTATCAAGTCAAGCCCATTAGTAACTTAAAGATGGATAGTAATTTCCATAGGCCTCTTCATCTATGGTCATGGTGAAGCCAGGCCATTGGGAGAGTGTCTCAGGCTACAAGCAAGGCAAGTACAGGAATCTGGGTTATCCTTCCAACAAATGAAGTCCAGTACAGTTGACCCGTGTGCCACTTATACCTGCTTGTATTTTCTAATGATATTGGGGTCTTGTTGGAGAGTGAATTACAATTACCTTTTTCCATGAAAAGAGATGAAATCGGAGGTACAACTCAACTTCTTCAAGGAGGTGACCATTTCTAGTTTCCTCAGAAGACTTAACGTGGGTTAAAAAAATCAAGCTCAGTTCCCTACTACTGCAGCTGCTTTTAGGGTTATAACTGATGCTTATCAACTTACTTCTCCAACCATCCGGGCTTCTTCTCCCTCACATTCAGGTGTTATCTCTCAGTCGCTTAACAGCTCAGGTGACACTTTCACCCAGAATAGATCTGATTATTTCCTGCTTTGCCCTTGTCAGTGAATCCCACTGAAAACTAGCAGTCTCCCTAGTCACCTTATACGTGATTTGGAGTAGCACCACCCCCGATACAGTATGTGTTTTCTCCAAAATTTAAAAGCCCATTAAGTAGTATGTCTTTTTCCTAATGATAGAAGATAGAATAGAAAACTCCTTCTTTATTGAGACAATCTCTGCATCCCCAAGACCACTGGATTCCTAAGAACTCTACCCATGTTACAATCCCATGAAATTTCACAGCATTTATTTTCCACGTCCTGCTTCTGTGCACTTAGTAGGTTTATAAGTTACCAATTGCAATGTACTGGCAAACAATGCTAAGGCAAAAAGAGTGGCTTAAAATCACGAAACCAGGACATAAAGGCTTACAGTAAAAATAGTTTATTTGATTATGATTCAGCAATTTAGGTTGGATTCAGCTGGGTAGTTTTTCCACTGGTTTTACCTGGAAAAACTCCCATAGTTTGACTGGAGTAGATGTTCCAATGTGGATTCATTTATACATCCAGAAATTGGCTTGGGTGCCTCAGTTCTCTTTGATTCTCCAGTGGCATAGATTGGGCTCTATCACACCAAGTTGGTTCAGGGCAGTGTTTGTTTCATGAAAGCTAGATCTTCAAGGCCTCTCAAGCCACAATGCAGGAATTGTATATTACTTTTCACCACATTCTACTTATGTGGTTAAAAGGTTACATATGACATGTGTCACAAGGTTAGCCCAGATAAAAGTATAGAGAGATAGATTCCACTTTTTGATGGAAGATTTTGCAAAGTAGTTGTGACCATTGTGTACACTGGATTGTACAGGATACTTTCTAATTCTTCTCAACAGGCTATTTAGCATAATGGTATCAATATAGTGGCTCATTTTTGCACAATGTTCACAAGATTATATTCCCTGGGATTCTAATATGAAAAAAAAGACAAGAGATAACATGGTTCTCAGGCAAGAGTCTATCATCCTTGTCATGTGAGGTGAGTTCATTTTATTCTACTATCTCATTTGGTTGGAGAAGAGCTACAAATCAAGTGCTGTAGGCTCTGATACTTTAATAAAGTTAACATGGCACACTGAATCTTCAACTGGGTATACCACCTAAGTGATATCACAGTAGTACATAGTCAGATGAGTCATATGCTGCAATCCATCAGCGTTTTGCATGCATCATATCAATTAATTAAATGGTGATATTATAGGGAACTTGAATTTTTCAAATCTTTTGCGGTTAATTTTATCTCTGAAATTCCTTCCATCATAAGGTTTTGCTTCTGATTTTCTGCTTTGATTAGTGATTAGTGATGTTGACCGTCTGTTCAATATCAGTGGGCAATTTTCATGTGTTCGTTGGAGAAATGTCTATTCAACTATTTTGTCCATGTATTAATTGAGTTATTATTTGTTACTGAGGTGTAGGAATTCCTTGTATATTCTGGATATATCAAGTATATATTTGCAAGAATTTCTTCCTAACCAACGGGTTGCCTTTTCTCTCTGTTTATTGTGTCCTTTAATTCATAGAAATTTTTACTTTCAATGTAGCTCAATTGATCTATTTTTTCTTCTGTGGTCTGTGTTTTTGGTGTCATATGCTAAAAATTGTCACCTAAAGTAATATACTGAAGCTATTCTCTCTACTTTTTCTATAATTTCATACTTTTAGATCTTCTGTTTAGGTCTTTAACCTATTTTGAGTTTATTGTATATACTGTATAGGTTAAGGGTCTACCTTCATTCTTTTACATGCTGATATCTAGTTCTGCCAATATCATTTGTTGAAAAAACTGTCTTTTCTTCATTGAATGGTCCTGGTACCTTTGTAGAATGCCATTTGACCATTCATGTGATGGTTTCTTCCTGGACTCTATTCTATTCCATTGGTCTATGTGCCTGTCTTTTTGCCAGCACCACGATGTTTTCCTTACTGGAGCTTTACATTAAGCTTTGAAATCAGGGAGTTGGAGACCTCCGACTTTGTTTTTCTTTTCAAGAGTTTCTTTCCTTCGGGGTCCCTTAAGATTCTATATTAATTTTTCAGATATTTTTTCTATATCTGCAAAAATGTCATTGGAGTTTTGATAGCATTTGTATTGAATTGGTATAATTTTAAGTATTATTGACATATTCACAATATTAAGTTTTCCAATCCACAAAAATGTAATATCGTTCAGAATTAATACCACATATACATGCATGTACTGCATAATGATATTTTGGTCTATGAGGAACTACATATATGATGGTGGTCCCACAAGATTACTACTATATATCACAGTGGTGCCTGATGAGCAGGGCTAGGTCCTCACCTGGGATCCGAACCTGCAAACCCTGGGTGACTGAAGTGGAGTGAGTGAACTTAACCACTAACCTACAGGGCTGACCACCTGCTGCAGCCTTTCTTAACTCCACCAGTTACAACGTTAAATGTGGAATCTCTGCTGCCTGAACCCATATCAATAAGTTCAGCCTGATCAAACTTTATGATTCTTCTGTAATTATCCCATACTTGTAATACCTATTCCCATATATATTTCCCAGATTTCTGTCTGAATAAATTAGAAAACTCAAGCAGTTATTTTGAAGTGTAGTGCACCTCCTCATGTGTCACACTTTGTACCTTAAGTTTAGGGGCCTACTAGGACTTGTGTCTAGTTATAGGTCTGGAAACAAGGAGGGAGAAGAGGTGAGTCCTGAGAAAAATCAGCATTGTCTTTCACGGCAACTGCCTGAAGGGAAGCCATAACAGTTTCCTCAGGTAATGCAGGATTAATCCTTCAGAAATAGGGGGAGAAGCCAGTGTCACTGAAAGTGGAGAGGCCTCTTCCGTTAACAAAGAATATTCGTCTTCTTTCTGTTCCATCTTCATTGTTTCCTCATCCATCCAGTGATCTAAGCCAGAACCTGGGTTTTGTTTATTATTCGTCTTTGGAAAATCTTCATTCTATATCAAGTTCTTTTTTTTGTAACTCCTAAATGTTTCTTGAACCATTCTCTATCTCTCCATGTTAGTTTGAGTTTCCTAGATGCATAGCCTGAGGTGGGGATTTTTATGAAAGTGATATATAAGGAGAAAGGTTGAGGGAAGCTCACTACGGTAGAAAAGAAAGGATGTGGTCTCAACTGGAATCTAGCTTCAAGCTGGATCCATGGGAGCTCTGGAGTATACATTGTACTACAGAAGTGATTCCACCCTGAGGCAAAGGGACCAACATTTGTTACCCTTGCTCCAGTCATCCATTGGCCATTTTTGGGCCCTGGGATGGTGGGCATAATCACACAGGTGAAACAGCTTCAATTTTCTCTGATGCCGTTGTTGAGAGACAATGAGGCTGTAAGCTATTAGCAGCCCAAACACATAGCAGCTGGGTCCTAGGAACACTGGCAGTGCTGGATGCAGCAGTGTCCAACACACACTGCATCCTCACGGCAACATCAGAGTTTAGGCTTTCATCTTTTCATACCCAAATTATTGCAAAACATCCTAACTGCTCTCCTGCTGCCTCTCCTGACCCCTCCAATTCATTTCCCATACCATACCTAGAGTTGTCATTTTAAAATTCAAATCTAACTGCATCATTCACTAGCTTAAAAGACCTTAAAATATTTCCTCTGTGGTATTTAGCATTAAACCTTCATTTGAGTATGAGACCCCTCTTGATCTTCCCTGTTCCTGTGTCTCCAGCTTCACATCTTGCTATTACCCATTATTAAGTTGGTCCCCAGCATGTTGCTTGGCACACAGTGGGCATTCAAGAAATAATAGTTGAATGAATAGATGAACTAATGACCACAGCTATATTGAATGGATTAGGTTTCCTGAATACTCATTTTAACCTTCCGGGCTTTGTTATGTATTCTTTCTCCTAAGAAGGCTCTCACACTGACTGATGCCTATTCAGTCTGCTGACTCTTTTTCTTCCTTCAGATCCCATTTTTTTCTATGTCTTTTATTCTTGGAATCTTTCCTGAACCCCCAGGTCTTCATTGTGTGTTCCTCATGCATGCTTTCATACCACCCTGTGCTGTCACTATCTTAACATTTATAACAATATTGTAATTTTAAGCTCTCTTCTGGGTGTCTCTCAGTGGATCTTAGGCTCTGTGAAGGCAAGACTCGGTTTCCTCTTTAATCATCACTGAAGTATCAGCCAGTATCAGTGTGCCTGAAACAATCCTTGTGTTCAAAATATTTGTTGGTTAGTGAATGAAGGATGGAAGAAATAAATGGAATATATTTACCATGAAATTGTTTTTTATGTAGACAGAGCTACACATTTTTAAAAGGAGCTTTTCATAATGAAATGTTACCAGAAAGTATACCAATTTACAAAGAATTATAACAAAAACAGCCCACATTTATAAGATGATGAAATCTTGCTGAGCAGAGAGAATATCAAGGTAAAGCATTTCTTTATTCACTGAAAATTTCAGTTTCAATTTTTTCCCCATGACATAGTTGAAGTATGAGTAAAAAAAAATTTTGACGTCCCTCATAGATCTACCCTGAATTCTCCTATCAGGCTGAATCACATGAAGGTAGTAAAAAAAATTCCCTAGTTAGCAGTATCATGATTTGCTCTATATTTTGTTGACTTTATTCATCATCACTTATACTTCTACTTATTCATTCAATATTTATCATATACCAGATGTTATTCTTCTTATAGAAACTATTGTTAGTTAGCAGGAAAGTACTTACGGAGTACGACTGTATATTCAATAAATGGAAATTCTTCTCTGACATTAAGATATTCTTTTATTTGTCATCACTTTTTCTGATGGGACATGAGCATACGATGGTGACATGAGCAATACAAAATGATTCTGAACCCTACATGGAAATTTGGAAACATAATGTAATATTTGTCACTTAACTATTAGAGGTTAAATGGCACATTGATTTTAGATTCCTAAAGTATTTATATGCCAAAATATTGCAGTAAGCGTATTACCATCAACTGTGATATATAAAAAAGCAGAGTTATTAATAAAAATATTGCAGTTTGTTGTATGTGTTTAATGCATACTATATTATGTTATAATATATGCATATTATAATATTTATTATATATTATACATACATATATTGTGTCTATCAGCTCAGTCCCTAGGTCAATAGATGGTAACTGTTACAATTATCATACTTTTCTATCATCATTGCCCGGCAATGTATCATAGCAGTTAAGAGCATGTCTGAGAAATCAGTTAGATTCTGATTAGTGGCTCTTCCATGTATCTTTTTCCATACTTCGTCTTTCTGGCTGTCTCCTCTCCTGTAAAATGGGGATAATAGCAGCACATACCTCTTTGGATTGTTATAGAGATTACTGCTCAATATCAATATATTTTATTAAGTCTTTTATTTTATTTTTATTAGAATGAAAGATTATGAATCCATATACATGGATGAACTAGTAAAACTAAGCCCCATTTTGGTAGAATTTTCCAAATATGCAAAGAGCGGTGCTGGGTTAGATCTTTCTCCCTTTCCTTGCAATCTTTCTGCTCCTTTCATTGTAGAATCCATGATTCAAAGCAGTCCATTCTTTTTCTTTATCTCACAGATATTCTTTGCTGAGACCACCTAAGACATCCTTTTGACCATTACCTCAGTTGAATCAGTGTCAGGATCCAAAGATATTTATTTTTCACCTGAAAGAGCTTTCCTACTACACAATTTCCCAATGGCATTTTTCATCTGGGTATTTCTTAAGGCATAGATTAAGGGATTTAACATGGGGGTTATCATTGTATAGAATACAACAACTGCTTTATCAATTGATAAAGTAGCTGAAGGTCTCATATACACAAATATGCAGGGCACAAAGAATAAGACAACCACTGTGATGTGGGAGACACAGGTGGAGAGGGCTTTGCACCTCGCCTCCATGCTGTGGGTTCTAAGAGAGCGCAGGATGACCACATAAGAGACCAACAAGAGGAGGAAGTTTAACACACAGATGAATCCACTGTTAGCAGCAATGAAGAGGCCTGGAGTGTGAGCATCCATGCAGGCAAGACTGAACAAAGGATTCAGATCCCTCATAAAGTGATCTATGATATTAGGGCCACAGAAGGGCAATTGGAAGATGAAGAGGATCTGCATGGTTGCATGAAGAAATCCTCCCACCCACACTACTACGATTAGCAGGCCACACACCCACCGATTCATGATGATTCTATAGTGCAAGGGCTTGCAGATGGCTACATAATGGTCATAGGCCATCACGGTAAGCAGGATGACATCGGCACCTCCAAAGAAATGTTCCCCAAAGATTTGGGTCATACATCCATTAAATAGGATGATTTTCTTTTTATGGAGTGAATCTATGATCAGTTTGGGGGTACTGACAGAAGAATAGCAGGCATCAATAAAGGAGAGATAAGCCAGAAAACAGTACATGGGGGACTCCAGTAATGGGCTGACAATGATGGTGACTACAATGAGCACATTTCCAACCATAGAAATAATGTAGACAACAAAAAACACAAAAAATATGATTTTCTGCATCTTTGAATTCTCTATGAGCCCCAGTTGAACAAATTCTGTCACGTTCTTATTCTCCATGGGTTTTGTTTTGGGTAATCTTATTACCTGAAAAAGATCAGTTTTTATTAATGCAATCTTGAATTTATTAAACCTCTCCATCTAATAAATAATAAATTCCTAGATTTTATTGAGTTGTGAATCTTATGAGATTTTTTGACATAGAAAAATGTTCTGAGTTATTGAACCTTACTCAGATTATGTTCTGGATAAAGATTCTGTTAAGGGTATAGACGTGAGGAAATGCAGAAGCATAGAAGCAGGAGAATATCTATGTGTGCTTAATCAATCACCTGAGGTGACTAAGAGCTGACCCTGAAGTAGATTGCACACATAGCGGCAGCTAAGCTTGAAAACGGAGTTAGAACATGGATGTAACTGCTATGAATGCAAAGCTAAAGAATTTTCCCTTTAGTTTTAGGAAATGGGTAACCATGGAAGGCAATTGATAATTGAGTGGAAGGATGAAAAAGAATTTGAGGAAAGAGGAATCGTGGATATAACTATAGGAAAGATCTTTGTGTGTCTTGGATGACGTCGACTGAGGTTTAGTAAGAGGATGGAAGCCAGAGAGAGGAACCCGAATATCATGCTATTTGTAATAGTTAACATTAATTATAAGAGGGCATTGGTGAAAGAATGTCATGAAAAGATACAGGCGTTACTGTAAAATAATTGATAATGCATATTGTCTAAATTGAATAATAGCTAATAAATACATTTTTTAATTACAGATTGCTATGTGCATGCTATGGTAGCGACCTGTGTGGTTGGTATTATTTCATCCACATTGTAAATGCGGAAACAATCTCAGAAACTAATGTTAATAATAATAATACTGATAATATTATCTAAAATGTACCGAATGCCTTCTGTGCTCTAGGTATTTTTGCAAACATTTGGTTATTTAATCCTCACTATAAACCTATGAGAAGATTACTACTCTGGTTTTTATACTTATTTTACACATTAGGAAATAAAAGCATAGAGAAATTATGGATTCTGCCCAAGTTCGATCATATAATAAAGGACAAAGAGAGGATTAGTTCAGATTATACTTGTTAACTTTCCTTCCTCCAAATTCTTAATTCATGCCCTACATTACCATATTAGGATAAACAATGCTGAACTAGCGATCTCCTTTTGATATGACCCTAATAATTATAATTGAATTAATACTACTCAGAGACAAGTGTATATGAAGCAATTTCATCAACACATACAACGAGTAACATAATGGAATCCCCAAATATTAATAAAAATGTGATACTGATTTCAGTGAAGCTCCCTTTTAACTTTGCCTCTCCCTCAGCCTCATTTCCTTCCTTCCCAATCCCCCTTCACAGTGTGCACCCCCAGAATTTTCTGCAAAATGTTGAAAATAACTACCACACTGGTTAAGTGTGTTAGTTTTAGAATCAGAAAGACCAGGCTGGAGTTTTGTCTTTTCCGCTTGCTACTCCTTTTAACTGGGGAAGGTTACCTTGGCCCCTTCCATCCTTATTTCCTCATCCATAAAGTGAGAATAATGCTAACTACTTCACAGGTTGTTATGAGAGCTGATTGAAGAAATATATATGAACATACTCTCCACACTGCTATAGACACATAAGGATGTCCATCTATTATTGTGATTGTATATGCACCTAGGAAATGGGAAGAACTGACATTTTGAAGATAGTACAGAGAAACATTTAGCCATGCAATAAATTCAGGAAGATTCATCTCCAACTTTACTTTTTTTAAGTAAATTTATTGGAATTATAACAGTTTAAAAGATTATGTAATTTCAGGTGTACACTACTGTTCTCAATTCCTGAATATACTTCATCATGTTCACACCTAGTAGTCTAATTTTTATCCATCACCATACATAAGTTCCCCTTTGTCCCTTTCACCAACACTCAACACCCTTCCCCTCTGATAACTAGTAATCTGTTCTCTTTATCCATGTATTTGTTATCTTCCATATATGAGTGAAATCATGCAGTATTTGTCCTTCTGTCTCTGGCTTATTTTACTTAGCATCACACCATCAAGGTCCATCCATGTTGTTTCAAATGGGACAATTTTGTCCATTTTTATGGCTAAATAATATTCCATTATATATATATGTGTGTGTTATATATATATATATATATACACCACATCTTCTTTATCCATTCATCTGCAGAAGGGCACTTGGATTGTTTTGACATCCTGGCTATTGTGAATTGTGATGCAATGAACATAGGGGTTCATAAATCTCTTTGGATAATTGATTTCAAGTTATTTGGTTAAATACCTAGTAGTGGGATAGCTGGACCATATGATATTTCTATTTTTAAATGGAAAGACAACCCCAAAACTAGGAAAAAATATTTGAAAATTATTTATCAGACAAAGGGTTGATATCCAAAATATATAAACAACTCAACAAAATAAAATGAAGCAACATAATAAAAAATGAGCAGAGGAAATGAACAGACATTTTTACAAGGAAGATATACAGATGGCCAACAGACACATGAAAAGAGGCTCAACATCCCTAATTATTAGGGAAATACAAATCAAAACTACAATGAGATATCACCTTACACCAGTCAGAATGCCTATAATTACCAAGAAAAAACAGCAACAAATTTTGGAGAGGATGTGGAGAAAAAAGAACACTCATACACTGCTGGTGGGAATGCAAACTGTACAACCACTATGGAGATCAGTAGGAGATTTCTCAAAAAATTAAAAATAGAAATACCACATGATCCAGCTATTCCGCTACTAAGTATTTATCTAAAGAATTTGAAATCAACTTTACTTTTAAAGAAGACACAGAGACTTATTTTATCCATAGCAATTTATCCCAGGATGGGTGCTACATGTTTGTGCTTGGATTAAATATCTTGTGATTTATGTCATTTAAAATTCATGTTTATGTATTTTCCGTGCATGAAGTGTAATTGAATTCTATTTAATTCTTGTGATTAGTCTTGATTATTAAAGGAGGTGTCTCATGGCAAAAGTAAGCTGTCTGATGTCAGAGAGCTGGGCCCTACAATTCGCTTAATCTCTATGAGCCTCAAATTTTTCATCTGTAATATTAGGTAATGATATTTGCCAAGTAAATTTGAGGAATTGGGATGAGAATGAAATGCTCTATTGCTAAATTTGAAAAGTGTTGAAACATAATGATTACTATATATGAGAAGTTACAATCTTTAAGATGCATTAGCATTATTGAAAACTTACCATACAGTCTTAGATGGTCTTGATGTTTCTGGATGTTCAGAAATAATTCCATCTTCAAACTGACCTCCTCTTGGGATAAGAAACTTTCAATATGAAAGACATGACACATGAGGAAAGAGACGTTTCAGGTACTTCAATATCAAATCAATAGTTGTTCAGAAAGTGTTTTTCTAAGTCTAAATCTTCCCTTCTAGACTAAAGCCCGAAAAAGTTTTCACAGAAAACCTGCATTTGAATTTAGAATGGATTCATTTGAAACTATGTAGAAAAGGTCTTCTATGGGTGGCTCTCTTCCCATAGGTAAAAGGCAGAAATTGTGGAGGGAGCACCTTCAAATGGTTTATTACATCCATGATGTCTGAATCTTGCTCTGGAAATATAAACAACCAAAAGATATTTTCACCTTGCAATGCACGGATATTTAAAGAGGTTTCCATAAAGGCTGAAGGACCTAGTCTTGTAGTTGTTGCTTTGTCTCTCAGGAGTTAATTATCTGTCTTGATGGAAGGGCTTTGTCTTAGGAGTGGGTATTCTGGAGAGACACGTTTGAGGAATACCCAATTTTGAATGGAGAATTGTATCCCCTGCAATTGGAACCTAAACATGTGAGAATCCCCTTTCTCTTTCTGAACCTGGGTTTCTAAGAAAGCTAAATGTTATGTGAATAGCAAGACAGCATTAATTTCAGTGTGGAGGCTTGTTATGTAGTTAACCTGAAGGCTCATGTCACAGAGAGAACTTGTTATCTCATTTCCCTGCTTACTCCTGTGTATATCAACCTGCAGCTTCCCTTATCTCACCATCCTCCTTTCTACAAGCAGCTTCACAAGGCCAAACACAGGCTAGTGGGAAAGCACCAACCACCAAGGCCACAGTCTCCCCCTCCCTATAAGAAGCCACAAACCTTTCAACATTTAAAAACCCTTGCCTCTCATCTTTTGGGGAGATGATATGAATTTGAGGGTTCACTTTCGTTGCCTGGCTGACATCAACTGAAATAAAAACCCTTTCCTTGCCATAAGCCTGTCATCCCAGTTTTCATTTGGCCCCTCTTGTGTGGTTGATAAAGAGCCTGTGTTTGTGGCTGGAAAGAATTCTTTTACTGTAAAATGAGCTATAGTATGAATTGGATCCACTTCAAGGAAAATTGAACTAATGGCTGTTTTCTTCAACCCTCTTTTTGCAAGGCCCTTGGAATATATTATAGGAGAATGACAGGTTTTTCTTAACTTCATGCTCGCACATTTTAATCCAGCTCATGTATTAGGTCTGCAGAGATTAAATACATTCTCACATGTAGATATTCAAGTGGTCCTGACAGGATGTGATGGGCAAGGATGTGGTGTAGTAGCCAGGATTTTAAAGTCTGGAATCAGAAAAACCTATTAATGAGAGGATAGTTGTGTGACCTTGATTAATCCACATGAAGCACCTCACACAATTTTTGGCATGAGGTAAGTATTCCGTATGTGATTGTAGATGCTCATCTTGTGACTAGAGATGCATTTAGGATCTCAGAGGATTTACATCTTCTCCCCAGATAAGTTAAATAGTGTGGCTAGTATGAGATTGTATCCAGGCTCTCTGACTTTGGATTTCAAGTTTTTAACTACAGTACAGATTACTTCCCCAGTATCATCAACAGTAGTTCTACTCATCAGAGAAATTAGTAAAAGATGCTCAAGTGTTTGGTTCCTTCAGCATCTCAAGCCATCTTTTGATGAGAAGAGGGAGATAAAGATGTTAGTGATTTTCAGCCTGACCTTACCTAGAACTGGACTGGAATTTCCTTCAGATGATGGAGGTGATGTTCTGACTTCATTTTTTCCTCAAAAGGAGGAAGAAGCTTGAAACATCTTTAAAGGTCCTGCCTAGTGGTCTGGCACTTTTCTCTAAATATCCCAGAGGTCTGTCAGTGGTACTGCTATTTTGGATACATACATCCTTTGTGATTGAAATCCCAAGCACTTATACCACTGTATTTCCCAAGCATTCTTAATATTTTTTAACATTTTGTTTTCATTAGTTAGTTATTTTCGCCATCCCCAATGTTGTAATGTTTTGATAACTTTGAAATAATAGATGCTTTCACTGTGCAATTACACTTAAGGCATAAGATTGTGCAGACACAGTTGTTTTACTAAAATTTATTTCTTCCTTCACATTGCAAAAGATTTGTTACTGTACTAAGACATTCATGAGGGCTCCTTTACATAGAACTTATTTTCTTCCCAGCTGCTCCTTTTCCCGGTGCAAATATACTTTCCTCATACTCTCCCTTCAATTCTTTCAAATAATCAAGCTATAATTTAATTCAGGTCTGGATTTATTTTTTTGATTTTTGATTTTTTTGGTGAGGAAGATTGTCCCTGAGCTAACATCTGTGCCCATTTTCCTCCATTTTACATGTAGAATTCTGCCACAGCATGGCTTGGGAGCAGTGTGTAGGGCAATGCCCAGGATCCAAATCCATGAACCCCAGGCTGTGAAGCAGAGCACACAAACTCAACCATTGTGCCACCAGCCAGCCAGGGTCTGGATTTATTTTGAGAGATTTTCACATTAAAATCTTTAGGCCCATTGCAGATAGGATTCTGGACTTTCAGACTTTCTGTAATACTGAACTTGTCCAGTGTGCTGACATTTATCTTCCATGGATCTCATCCAAATGATTACATGTTGGTAGGAAGATTGGCCTTATAGTTTCTGGTTTCTGACACTGAAATGGGTATATAAGCTCACTAAAGTAGAAGGATAATTTATTTCTCCCTATTTGAGCCTAATTTGCTCATCTGTTCTCTGAAAGTTATGGCAAACAAGATCAGGTATTCAAGCTCATTCTACTTAATCTTCCTTCTAAGATCATATATGGTTCTGTATCTACCCTTCAAATTGATGATGTATTAGAGCGAATCACTCAAATACATGGAATGGTAGATAAAAACATAGAAATAAATTTTTAGGTCATAGGTCATGGCCACCTTAGTAGATATTGTCAAAAAGTGTTTTAAAGTGTTTGTACAAATTTACACTATTACCAGCACTATATAAGATTCCCATTTCTAATACTAGCAATCTGTTTTTTTTTCCCCTCTCTTTTCTCTTAATTGATCTTGCCAGAGTTCTTTGACTTTTATTAATCCTTTCAACAAAACTAATGGCTTTGGCACTGTTTTCTATTTAGGATTGTTAATTATGTCATTGATTCTTTTCTTTATATTGTTATATCTTTATTGTTTGGATTTATTTTGTTATTTTCTCAGGTTTTGATACATAAGATGCTCAGCTCATTTATAACCAAAATATTTTGTTTCTCATGATAGAAGTGATATTGCTACACTTTCTACAGATTTTAAAAGGACAATAAGAGAATATTATGAACATATTAAGGCCAATAAACTCAATAACTTATATAGAATACACAAATTTCTTGCACCATATATACTAACAAAACTCATTAAAAATAAGGAACATGGGCCAGCCCTGTGGTATAGCAGTTAAGTTCACATGCTCCACTTTGGTGGCCCAGGGTTCACTGGTTCAGATCCTGGGCTTGGACCTAAGCACCACTTATCAAGCCATGCTGTGGCAGGCATCCCACATATAAAATAGAGGAAGATAGGCACAGATATTAGCTAGGGTCAATCTTCTTCAGCAAAAAGAAGAGAATTGGTGGCAGATGTTAGTTGAGGGCTAATCTTCCCCAATAAATAAATAAATAACAGATAATCTCAATAGTGCTATGTCTCAAAGAAATTGCACTTCTATCTAGAGGTGGGAAACTGGCTGCCATAAACTGCACTCTCCAATGCAGTGAGGACAACTCCTCCACTGGGCCTCTTTACTTGGCAACCATCCAGTTCACAACCAGCAAAACAATTTTCTTGCTCAGTGACGTCAGCAGCATGGCTGAGTAAGTTGTTCTCTTCATTTCTCTCATTTTGAACTACAACTAAATGGGCACTCACTGACCAGCAATGGAAGCCCACAGAGCACAACAGGATGCCTGAGAGACACATGCAGCTATACATCTGAGGGTGAATGAACTGAGCCCCCAGGAAGTGGCAGAGATAGGTGAGCACACCTTGCTCTCCCCCTGTATCCCTGTGCATGCACACAAACACTTTCCAACGTGTTACAAGTGCCCAGAAAGTGGGAACACACAATGGGGTGACTGTAAGAGGAACAGGTGGTTAACCTTAGGTTGACCTCTTCGTCATTCTCTTGGTGGAGAGAGGGAGCCCACCATGTCCCTGTGCCATAAAGGAGCAGCCATAGCCTGGGTTTAAGCAGGGAAGCCCCACCAGCCAAGCTCAGTGGCCCCATGGACTGCAGATCATAAACAGGGACCTCAGCAGATTTCCACGCTGAGACAAAAACTCCCCAGGCACGTGTGAATGCTCACAGTGCAGCTGCAATCACAAAGTGGGAACATGTCTGGGTAGCTGTGGGAATAGGTGCGGCAGTTTTGAACACATGTGCTCTTACTTTCCTGGCTGGGAAGGTGAGCCCACTGTGCCCCTGTGCCATAAAGGAGCAGTTATAGTTTGGGTCCTAGCAGAGAAGACCCACAGGGCAAGCTCAGCAGTCCCTGGACTGCAGATCATAAAAAGGGACCTCAGCAGATTTCTGCACGGGGGCAAACATTTCCCAAGCACATGCAAACACTCACAGTGCAGCTGCAGCCCCAAAGAAGGAACGTGTGGGCAGCTGTGGGAATAAGCGTGGCAGTTTTGAACACACTCATGCTTACTTTCCTGGCAGGGAGGGGGAGCCCATCATGCCCCTGTGCTGTAAAGGAGCAGCCATAGCTTGGGTCACAGCAGGGTAGCCCCACCAGCCAAGCTCAGCGGCCCCATATAATGGGGATCATAAACAGGGACTACAGCAGATTTCCACACTGAGGCAAATGCTTCCCAGGTGAGCAGGAACACTCACAATGCAGCTGCACTACCAAAGAGGGAACATGTCCTGAGGGCAGCCTCAGGAACAGGCGTGGCAGCTTTGAGCCCACTAGTGATCACTTTATGGCAGGGAGGCAGATCTCAGAGAACCCCTGAGGTGCCAAAGAGTGGCCCTAGCCTGGCGAGGAAGCCCCGCCAGACAAGGACAGTCCACACAAGTGCCTGAATGCATCCCATGCTGCGGCAATCACCCATAATACTCCCACAGCTTCCAGCAGATGGGGTGGGGCCTGAAACACTGCTCCTGCTCCCTCATAGTGGTAACAAGGGAAATCTGCATCCTAGGAATACTGCAAATGCCCCAACAAAAGATTTGTTAATCAAACACCATGCAGTTAATCAAACACTGCAGCAACAATTCAGACCAGAAGGAAAAGGACAACTCTCCAGGAGCCAACACTGAAGACACAGAAATATAACAGCCTAAATGACAGGGAATTGAAAATAGGCCTCATGAGGAAACTCAATAACTTACAAGAAAACACAGAAAGACAATTCAAGGAGCTTGGCAATAAAATGAAACTCTTCACCAAAGAGATTGAAACTATATAAAAAATGAAGCAAAAATTCTAGATATGAAAAACGCAATGAAATAGATACTAATATAGAATCATTAAGAAGTAGAATTGATTTTTATGGAGGAAAGAATTAGTCTTGTTGAGGATGCAAATGTAGAAATTTTACAGGTGGAGGAGAAGACAGATCTAAGACTTAAAAAAACAAAGGAATTCTTTGAGAAATATCCAACTCGATTAAGAAAAGCAGCATAAGGATTTTATAGGTATCACAGAGCGAGAAGAGATGGAGAAAGGAGCAGAGAGCCTGTTCAAAGAAATACTTGCTGCGAACTTCCCAAACATGGAGATGGTTTCAGATTTACAGGTAAACGAAGTTAATAAAACACCCGACATTATCGATGTGAGAAGACCCTCTCCAAGGCATATAATAGTAAAAAATGGCAAAAGTTTGGGGTAAAGAAAGCATATTAGGAGTAGCAAGGAAGGACAAAATAACCTACAAAGGAAATCCTATCAGGCTTTCAGCAGATGTCTGGGCAGAAACCCTACAGGCTAGGAAAAAATGGAATGATATATTCAAAATACTGAAAGGCAAAATCTTTCAGCTAAGAATACTCTGTCCAGCAAAATTTTCCTTCAGATATGATGAAGAAGTAAAAGCTTTCCCAGATAAATAAATGCTGAGGGAGTTCATTGCCACTAGACCTCGTCTACAAGAAATAATTAAAGATGCCCTCACACCAGCAACAAAACGGCAAAGGTCTACAAAGCTGTGAGCAAGGAGATAGACAGACATGAGCAGAAACCTGTAGCTGTCTACAAGAAGAGGGAGGCAAAGGCTCAATTTCAACTTAAAAGAAAAAGGGGAAAAAGCATCAAAAGTAATGATAAACACTTAAACTTAGTCGTAATCTCACAAAATTAAAAACAGAAAAATATGTAACAGCAATTACTCAGAATGGGAGAGGAAAGGGAAGGAACCTGCGTTCCTTCCCTTATGGGGATAAGAGGCTATGAGGAAATGGTCTACTTCATTACCCATATCTTTCATACAATCCTCATGGTATCCACTAAACGAAAAATCAGAGCACAGCCACAATTCACAAAAAGAGAGAGAACTGAGAACTCCCTCTCAGAAAACCAGCAAAATGAAATGTCGGTCACAAATACAAAGGAAGATTAACAATGGAAACATAGAGCAACCAGAAAACAGGAGATAAAATAGCAGCATTAACCCCTCATATAAGAATAATCTTTGCAAGTGTAAATGGACTGAACTCTCTAATCAAAGGACACAGAGTAGCTGGATGGATTAAAAAACAAGAGTCAACAGTATACTGCCTCCAGTAAAGCCTCCTCAGCTGCAGAGACAAACATAGGCTTAGACTGAAGGGATGGAAGACAATGCTCTGCTTTGATTCATTCTCTTGATGAGTCACTTTTACAGGAAATTACAAGTTTTGATGTATTGAGTGATACTCAGTTTGAGTTATTTACAAACACACTTATGTAAGTTAATTTTAAATCAATTTGTTTAATGTAAAGAAATCTATCTGTAAAATAAGATGTATGCCATCTCCTATACAAGGAATGAGCATTAGCTATAAGGTAAGGAGAAAATCAATCAATAATCCAAAAGCTTATTACTCTCTATTTAAGTAGTGTGAGCTGTTGAACACTATGAGCCTGATAATTATAGCTTTGTTAACAAAATAAAATAGAAGTTAGGAAGCCTTATAGCAATACTAAAGTCATAGCAGGAACAAATTAAATTTTTCTCTTTGATGAAATTAGAGTTGAATGATCATTTGAGTTGAATTGCTTTCTCACAATATAGACCATTTTTTAATGCTGTGCCAATTACTTATTCACGATTCAAAATGATCTTAAAGATACAGGCTTGAATTCAATATTTGCAGGATTTGATAGCTTTTAAATAACTTTGCTGCAAAAGTATTCTGTGCTTTTAAGTCTCCCAGAGAGCCCAGATATGGTGGCCACATTGACTCAGACTATGGTCGAAAGTGTGCCACAGTGTTTGCATCCCCTTTGGGTGTCAGTTAATTCCTTAACACTTAGAAAACAGCTCTCAGAGTTAATTTTCCCTATTCTACATTCTATTTCCTCTAAATTATGTCCCAAGATTGTACAAAGTTTGCAAATTTGTGAATTGCTCATCAATTCATTAATGCAACAGATTATCACTGAGTGCTAAAAGAAAATTCTCTTAGAGCTCCATTCTATATCATCTTCTTTTATTGACTTTTATTAGCTAGATTGCATATAAAAATGACATTTCTAGGAAAAGGCACAGAATATGAATAAATCAAATGTGCTTGAGACATTTCATTTTATCTTTCCTTTACCATTTGTGATCATACATTTAGTGTAGCTTTAAATAAAAAGTTATGCTAGTGTGTAAAATGTAAGTAGGGGAAAATAACGAATTTATTGATTATTTTTCACAACTTCAGTCAGTTGACAGACTATGTTTTGCTGCATGCTTTTCAACCATTAATTCTTTCTTAATATGCCTAAAAACATTAGTTTTAAATGTCCAATTGCTGGTGTTTGTTCACGTGTCAAGGAAGATCATCCTTTACACAAATTAAACAATTCAAGTTGATGTGTTTTAAATAAATCGGCACTTCTGAGGATACCCTCCCAGTTAATTCTGGAAATTTTTCTAGATCATCCTAGAAGTAAAAAAGTGAAAAAATAGAAGCAGTAAATTTGACCCTATGGATAAGGCACAATTTTTTAAAATGTTAACAAAATGTGTTTTTCTTAATTATGTAAATTAAACTTTTATTGCTATCTAAATGATAATATTTTTAGAAAACACCTGATAATTGTAGACAGATTCATGAACTGGCTGTGCATTCTTAGCCTTCCTTTACTTAGAGAGTTAATTTTATCTAACATCCTTAATATGCTTGAGAGGGGATAGGAAGGTATTTCAGGAATTTTTAATCTCATATATATATAATTTTGTTTGAGAAAATTCAAAGGAGCAAAAATTGTTTTAAGAATTATTCAGGCTTGTAGTATATATTCAACATTATAATTGTGTTCAAATTAAATAGCCTTTCTTTCTTATTGGCAATTTCTTACTGTAGTCTGATTTTGGGAATCTTCAGAAGCTACTTCTCAATAATTGGTCTTTAAATTAATTCAACTTTTTAAAATTCAACCATGGAAATGAATGCCTTTGTTTTAACATTCCAGCTCTATTACAATGTGATCATTCGTTGTGTGGGTGACAATGTTAACTTAATCAGTAATAGGGCAATTTGAAGAAGAAATTTAAGTAGGAATTCATCGAGAAGCCAGGTATGTGGTTAGGGCAGAAATTGTATAATATGACAATTTAGACGTTTGGAAGACATCTGGTCTGGGTTTATCCTAAAAATTTTGACTTAAAATTTATAAAGAATTTTATGGAACACATTCTTAGTCATTCAGTGTCATCTTTTCAGAAGCATCAACACTCTAACAACTTAAGTGAACACCTGGTTGTGTCACCATCTGCTGCAATGGTTCTGATTTATTAATCAAATCCTGTTGGCTTGTTATCCTTTTTGATGATTTTGGAGGAGGTTCACACTATTTATACACATATACTTTCCCTTACCTTTAAGTTAAGAAATACATAGCCCTGAAAAACAGAAGGGTAAAAGAAATTTGACTTGCCAAGTGTAATATACAGAGTTGAGGGCAAAACTTTAATATAGCACTGCCTTCTACTCAGCCTTTTAATGACTGTACCTGCAGGTTTATTTGGTGCCTCATTAAAGTGTGTTGTTTTCATTGAATTAATCATAAGACTAAACATCCTTATGTTTTAAAATATTGGCACATAAATTTCACTAAACCACTAAAAACAGATAAAGAAGAAAGGAAATAATATCAAAATATTTAGACCAGCCTCTTGAAGAGGAAGCTCTCCATTTTAAAACATTTGTCTATAAATTCACTTACTTTTTATTTTTATGCCTCCTCATTCAGAAATGGATTTAATATAATGTATATTCCACTAATAAGAACAGCTTAAATTTCACATTTTCATGTACACGATTAAGCAATAATTTCACTATGTGACTTCTCTTGATTCTTTAATAACTTTTGAGTCAAAGAGAGTAAGAATGATATCCTTTGCAAGGAATTATTGTATATATTACATTAGCCTTTGGAAATAGGTATTACATGAATTTTCTTTTTTCTTTTTTTCTTTTGAAGATTGGCACCTGAGCTAACAACTGTTGCCAATCTTTTTTTTTCTGCTTTATCTCCCCAAATCCCCTCTGGTACATAGCTGTATATCTTAGTTGCAGGTTCTTCTGGTTGTGGCATGTGGGATGCCGCCTCAACGTTGCCTGATGAGTGGTGACATGTACTCGCCCAGGATCCGAACCAACAAAACCCTGGGCCGCCGCAGCGGAGCACATGAACTTAACCACTCTGCCATGGGGACAGCCCCGGAATTTTAATATTTATTATTGTTGATTAGTCAAAGGAATTCATGTCTACTGAGGCAGATATTGATCACAATTTGCTGTAGAGTTAATGTAAATCAGCTAGCAGAAGCATGTTCACACAGTCTTATTAGAGAGTCATTCTAATTGTTCATCTGATTTTTATTCTTTGAAACACTTGGATGAGGTCAATAAAACCTAGTTTCTTGAATAGAATCTGACCATCATTCTTCTCAGTAAATACTTTTAAATACGGGCTTATGAATTACATCAGTTCAGGTGATTGATGTATTCTATCTACACTGGACCACAGAAAAAAAGCAGTAATGTCTCTGCAATTATTCTCTTGGTACTTTCCCAAAACAACAGCATTGACATCCTCTGCTTTGCATTATTTTTATTTTGCCAAATTATTATTTGGATAAGAAACTTGTTCCTAATGATTTCTATCACATGCAGTCAGCTAATTGAGCAACTCATGTATTTCTTCCTTAAATCTGTCACTTGTTATTAAGTTGTATAGCTCTTCATAAATTTTCAATATTAACCCCCAATTAGATACATGATTTTCAAATATTTTCTCCCATTTCATAGTTTGACCTTTCATTTTGTTGATTTTCTTTTGTAGTGCAGAAGCTTTCTTTTCATTTTTTAAAATAGATATAGATATATATTTATATATGAAATAGTTTCTTGTGGTAGAGAAGCTTTTACAGTTGATGTAATCCCCATTGTCCTGAAGGGTTTTTTCTATGTTATCTCCTGGGAGTTTTAAAGTTTCAGGGCTTATGTTTAAGTCTTTAATCCGTTTTGAGTTCATTTTGTGTGTCTGGTGTGATAGAAGAGTCCAATTTCTTTCTTTTACGTGTGAATATTCAGTTTTCCTAACATCATATATTGGGGAGATTTACTTTCTCCATTATTTAATCTTAGCATCCTTGCCAACTTTCTATTCACTGCCTATGAGTGGGTTTATATCTAATCTGTCTATTCTGTTCCATTGGTCTATGTCTGTTTTTATGCTATTACCATGTTTCTATGCTACTGTAATTAAACCAGTGGCTTTGTAATTTAGTTTGAAATCAGAAAACCTAATGCCTTTAGCTTTATTTTTCTTGCTCAAAATTGCCTTGTCTATTCATGGACTTTTGTGGTTCTATGTGAATTTTAGTATTGTTTCTTCTACTTCTGTGAAAAAATTCCTTTGGGGCATTTATGGATATTTCATTGTATCTATCAACCACTTTGGGTAGCATAAACATTTTAACCATATTTAAGTATCCCAATTCATGAATGCAGGATGTCTTTCCATTTGTTTGTGTGTCCTTTAATTTTTTTCATCAGTGTTTCATAGTTTAAGTGTACAAGTCTTTCATCTCTTTGGTTAAGTTTATTCCTAAAAAGGTGTTTTATGTTACTATAAATGGGATTGTTTTCATCATTTCCTTTTCAGAAAATGCAACGTTACTATAAACAAAACCAACTGATTTTTGTATGTTGATTTTTTTTTAAAGATTTTATTTTTTTCCTTTTTCTCCCCAAAGACCCCCCGGTACATAGTTGTATTATATTCTTCATTGTGGGCCCTTCTAGTTGTGGTGTGTGGGACGCTGTCTCAGCATGGTTTGATGAGCAGTGCCACGTCCGCACCCAGGATTCAAACCAACAAAATACTGGGCCACCTGCAGCGGAGTGTGTGAACTTAACCCCTCGGCCATGGAGCCAGCCCCTGTTGATTTCTTATCCTGCAAGTTTTCTGAATTAGTTGATTAGTTCTAACAGTATTTTTGTGGAGTCTGTGGGGTTTTCTAGACATAAGATTATGTCCTCTGTAAACACTGATACTTGTACTTCTTCTTATGTGGTTGGGTGCCATTTATTTATTTTTCTTGCCTAATTACTCTCGCTTGGACTTTGAGTACTATTTTGAACAGAACTAGAGAGAGGGGGGTTCTTTGTCTTGTTCTGTTTTTTAGAGTAAAGCTTTCAATTTTTCACAACTGAATATGATGTTAGCTGTGGGCTTTTCATATATGATCTATATTATGGTGAAGTAAGGTTTTTTTATAACTAATTTTTTGAGAGTTTTTATCATAAAAGGGTACTAAATTTTGGAAAAGTTTCCTGCATCTACTGAGATGACAATGTGCTTTTTATTCTTCACTCTGCTAATATAGTGTATCACATTGATTGATTTGCATATATTGAACCGATCATGCATCCCAGGGATTAGTCCCACTTTGTCATGGTGTATGATCCTTTTAATTTACTATTGAATTCAATTTTCTAGTAATTTTTTTAGGATTTTGCATCTATGTTAACCAAGGATATTGGCCTTCTGTTTTCTTTTCTTGTGGATCTTTGTCTGGTTTTGTCGTCAGAGTGATGAGGAAATATTGGAGGTGTTCATCTTCTATTTAAGAAAGATTGATGTTATCTTTGTTTAAATATTTGATCGAATTCACTTGTAAAACTGTGTGGTCCTGGGCTTTTCTTTGGTGGAAGATTTAGGTTAGTGATTGTAAATACTGTCAGTTGTTGGTCTGTTAAGGATTTATATTTCTTCTTGAGTCAGTCTTGGTAGGTTGTATGCTTCCAGGGATTTATAATTTCTTCTAGTTTAACCAATTTTTGACATATACTTATTCATAATATTCCCTTATGATATTTCTTATATCTGGCATTAGCTGCAATGTCTCATCTTCCAATTTTATTTAATCATTTGAATCTTTTCTCTTTGTTTCTTTGTTAGTCTCCCTAACCATTTGTTGACTTTATTTATCTTTTAAAAGCACCAAAGCTTATTTTCATCAATTTTTTATATTGTTTTACTATCCTCTACTTATTTCTTTCTGCTTTAATCTCTGTTATTTCCTTCCTTCTGTTAACTTCAAGGTAAGTTTGTTCTGTTTCTGATTCCTTGAGGTATAATGTTAGGTTGTTTACTTGAAATATTTCTTCTTCTTAAATTTAATGCTAATCACTATAAACTCCCTTGTTAATAATACTTTTTGCACATTCCATAATTTTTGGTATGCTGTGTTTTCATTTTCATTTCTTAGATATTTTCTAATTCCTTTAGACTGCTTCTTTTGCCCAATGGTAGCTCAAGAGTGTGTTATTTAATTTCCATGTATTTGTATTTTTTTTCTATTTCTTTTGCTATTTATTTCTAGTTTAACTACACTGTGTTCAGAAGTGATACTTGGAATAATATCAGTCTTCTTAAATTTGTTAAGGCTTGTTTTGTGCTATAACATATAGTTTATCCTGGAGAAAATTCGATGTGCCCTTGAAAAGAATATGTGTGTTACTCTTATTGGTGGAATGTTCTGGATGTGCCCGTTAGGAACATTTCACCAACAGTGTTGCTCTAGTCTGTTTTTCCCTTATTGATTTTCTTTCTAGATGATCTGTCTGCTCTTGTAGGTGGGAGGTCAATATCTATGACTAATATTGTATTCCCATATATTCATTCCTTCAGATCCATCAATATAGACTTTTTGTATTTTGATGTCCTGATGTTGGATGCATATATATGTGTTATGATTTCCTATGGAAATGACCCTTTGTCATTTGTAATGACCTTCTTTGTCTCTTTTGTCTATTTTTTGCCTGACATTAGTTTAGCCATCTTGCCCTCTATGGGTTACATTTTGCATGGAATGTCTTTTTCCTTCCCTTCACTTTCAGTCTAAGTGTGCTTTACACTTAAAATGGGCCTCATTTAGACAGTGTATAGTTAGACTTTTTAAAATATTTTTTACAGCCATAGTTTCTTCAAAAGCTTAAAAATAGAACTACCATATGATCCAGCCATTCCACTTCTGGGTATTCATCCGAAAAACCCAAAAATACTAATTGAAAAGATATATGCACCCCCATGTTCATTGCAGCATGACTTACAATAGCCAAGATACAGAAACAGCCTAAGTGAATGAGTGCAGAAAGAAGATATGCCATACACACACACACACACACACACACACACACACACAATGGAATACTATTTTGCAATAAAAAGAATGAAATCTTGCCACTTGCAACAATATGGATGGACCTTGAGGGCATTATGCTAAATAAAATAAGTCAGACAGAGAAATACTTGTACTATATGATCTCACTTATATGTGGAATTTAACACAAATAAAACAAAACAAGCAAAGCTCATAGATACAGAGAATATACTGGTGGTTACCAGAGGTGAGGAGAGGCAGAGTGGGCAAAATGGCTGAAGGGGTTCAGAAAAAAATCATGTATTTTGCTATTACTGGAGAAAAACTATTTAAAAAAATCGTTTTCACTTAGATGTGTGTAGATATGAATGTGTCCATGAAAGTTGTATGTTAAAAAGAGAAATAAAATAATAAAGTAAGAGAAAAACACATTTTAAATATGTAAATATGCAGTATTAAAGACTATCATGTGGAATATAGCTAAAGTCTTTTAAAGAAATTTTTCATGATTGATAACATCATTTAAATTAATGCTTGCAAGTTTATAATAATATCTCAATTGAAAATCTTTTTCAGACAGAAAAAGACAATCTTCTTTTTTCATTAATGATACCAGTATAGCTACAAGAGTAAACTTGAAGATATCAATATGTGGCTTACTAATAAATATACTTGTATTATATAATGAATTAGTATAAAAATAGAATATTTTTAACCATGGTAGTAAGACAATAAGCTTTCCCTTGTAAATATAACTTTTAAAAATAAACTTTATTTTTCAGAATGGTTTTAGGTTTACAGAAAAATTATGGAAAAATTAAGGTGAGTTCCCACATATCTGCTCTGTCCCTCCGCAGTTTCCCCATTTACTGACATATTGCATTAATTTTGTTCATTCATTACACTGTTGAACCAAAATTATTACATTTGTATTAAAGTCCATTATGTTACATTAAAGTTTACACTATGGCATGCACTGGGTATTGTAGTTTTATGGGTTTTGGCTTATGCATTATGCCATGTATCTATCATTACAGTATCATAAATAGTAGTTTCCTTTCCCTAAAAATGACCTGTATTCTGCATATTCGTCTATTCTCCTCTCTCCCTGAACCCCTGGCAACTGCTGAATTTTTACTGTTTCCACAGTTTTGCTTTTCCAGAAAGGAAATTTGTAATTCATAACAGTTATGTAAATATTGCTGTTTTAAAACCTAAATATCCTCCTCAGTTTATCTCATTCATTGTTTTATTCTATTAGTATTTTAAAATTCAGTAACATTGATGGATTACTCTCTCTACTTCTCTACTCTCACCCTTCATTTGGGCCTTCTATGGTAGAATTAATGTATATAATTCAAAAGAATCTTTAATACCACTCCCCTCAAGTTAGAAGGATTCAAGTTAGGAGCATAATGTAGATTTTGCCAAAAGAATACAATTCTGAGAATAAACCCAATAGACAAAGCCTTCTTACGATCAAAGACTTATCTCAGAATGGTGAATTTCCTCATTGTTTTTACTGTTTGAGAAAGATCTAGGTAAACACATGGTTTATATTTGGAGCAAATGCTCAAGAATAGGAAGGGAGATTACTAGATTTTTTATTAGCCCTTACCAAATGAACTTTCTACAATTATTTTAATGTGGTATATTCTGCCAAGTCAGGAGGACAAGTAAGCTGAAGATCCATGATCAAACATGATGAGACAGAAGTGTCTAATAAATGAAAAACTTTGGAAGAGGTAAAAACAGCTAGGCTGTGGATATAAGCATAAGGGGAGGAGGTAAATCTAGAAGTAGGAAAAAACATAATTCAACATGATGAAGAGCAGGAAAAACATTAACTCAAAACTGGAAGTGATACTACTGAGGCCAGAGGCAGAGACACAACGGTGAGTGGTAAATAAGGCAATGGTCCTTACATATCAGTTAGTACATAGTGCTGTCTCTTCCTCTTCATAAATTTGACTCAAAACTGGACAATTTCTGTGTTTACATTACTTATTTTCCTGAAGGAACTAATTCTCATGCCCCAAGTTAGGATTGTAATAATTCCATTGTGAGAAGTTCTTATCCTCTATGAATTTCTAGGTCAATCCAAACTGTTAAGAAAAATTTGAAACTTCCATTCACCTTTTGTCATCTGAAATCAACTTCTTGCTCGATAACTTCCTCATGGCATTTTTTACTTCTGCATTCCTCAGTGTATAAATCAGAGGGTTTAACAAAGGTATTCCAATTGTATAAAACACAGCTATCATCTTATCCATGGGGAAGGTGATTGCAGGACGTGTGTATATAAATATGCAAGGACCAAAGAACAAAATGACCACGGTGATGTGGGAAATGCAGGTGGAGAGGGCTTTTCTTCTCCCTTCAGCACTGTGGTTTCTCAGAGAATACAAGATGATAACATAGGAGAACATCAGCATGACAAAACTCACCATACAAATGGCCCCACTGTTGGACACCAAAAGTAGATTGACCACATAGGTGTCTGTACAGGCAAGTTTCAACAGAGGCTGCAAGTCACAGAAATAGTGATCAATCACATTGGGACCACAGAAAGTTAAATTCAAGGTCAGATAAATTTGAGCAGAAGAATGCACACAGGACCCCATCCAGGCCACACCCACTAATGCACAACAGACCTGTCGGCTCATGATGGTCATGTAGTGCAGGGGCTTACAGATGGCCACATAGCGGTCAACAGCCATAAGAATTAGGATAAAGACCTCTAGGCTACCAAAGTAATGCAATGAAAAGACTTGGATTATGCACTCACTGAAAGAGATAGTGCTCTTCATAGAAAGAGCATCCACAATCATTCTAGGGGCTGTGGAAGTAGAGAAGCAGGTATCAGATAAGGATAAGTAAAAAAGGAAGAAATACATTGGACTCCCAAGTGCCTGGTTGGTCTTGATGGTAATAATAATCAACAGGTTACCCAGCAATGTCCCCACATAGAAAATCAAGAATGTGACAAACACTATTTTCTTCCTAACAGGATCCTGGGTCAACCCAAGCAGAATGAACTCAGTCACATTATTGTTCAGCAGCATGATTTCATGAATGAGGAGAAGGGATCAGTGTGAAATATATTATCTGCAAAAAAAGATCGAATTAATTCACAATGTGTTATGAGATATTATAGAATATTTTGAGCAAATTAATTTATGATACCATGTGGTATTATGGAATATTTTAAGCAAATACTCTTCATCAGGTGCATTCTAATTGTGATTTCTCTTTCTTTTTAAATTTTTCTTTTGGGAAGATTAGGCCTGAGCTAACATGTGCCACCAATCCTCCTCTTTTTGCTGAGGAAGAGTGCCCCTGATCTAACATCTGTGTCCATCTCCCTCTATTTTATATGTGGGATGCCTGCCCCAGCGTGGCTTGATAAGTGGTGCCTATGCCTGAGCCCGGGATCTGAACCCGTGTACCCCAGCCCGCTGAGGCAGAGCATGTATACTTAAATTTACACCACTGGGGCAGCCCCTGATTGTAATTTCTTAATGTCTCTTCAATACCTTATTCCTCAAATTTTATTGACTCATTCATTGGGTGTATTGAGCCTCAAATAAACTTATGAATGTGATATTTTCCTACAGCTCCCTTCAAATACAACCCTTTGTTAACATTGATATCATTCTAATTAATATTGTCAATTCAATAACTACAAAATTGAGATATTTCTTGTTTTCTTATTTCCTTAATTTTGTTCATTTTAATAAATCTTGAAGCCCACATATTGCATGATGTATTACTTGGCATTTAGGATATACATGACTGCCCTTGTATATCATGTATAATACTGAACAACTCACATACCACTCCCAACAAGATAAAGAATGTATTCTTTATACATTATCGATTCATATATTACATATCGTTATACACATTTATATGAATATATATTATTTAGAAATATACTCTGCACTTTCTCTCCCAGATATTCCATTTTGAAAGGAGTGACAGGAAGCTCTGATGGCCTTTAAATAATCTGCTGCAAACTTCAAGCAAGATTGTGATATTAGTTCTTGACAAGTACTGATGAGCAGAAATGAATGCTGTTTGATAGTTGCTAATATCTTAAGTACAACATTTCTATTTGAGTTTCTTCAATTTCTGAAAAACACCCTTTAGAGATCCTAAAATTACATATACAATTTAAAGGGGATATATTACCTGATAGTTCGTTTTCATAATTCAAATTTTTAGCTTAAGCATTATAGCTCTAGAGTGGTTGTCTGTTGGGGTGGCACCAGGCAGATGGTGTAACCAGATCATGATTGCAATCCCCCAACCCCATGTTCATGAAACAGAGCAGACAAGCATGTGGTTTTAGAAAGAGGCATGACGGATAGTCAGTAACTGACTTCTTTATTATTTTTCCTTTCTGTCTTAGTAAATTCAATGATCATTGAACTTTGGAATGTAAACTCTTTCAATGAAGATTTCCTTTTTCAAATTCAAAAAGAAATATTGTGACCCTTATTTCCAAGAGAAAAATCTTTTCTATAGATATTTATTGCCAAGTTGATGTTGGAAGTGACACTACGTGCAAGCAAAAATCTAAACTGAAATCTAATATATTTAAATAAAATCTGGAAGACTTACTTATCATATTGTCTTCCTCCCCAAACTTTGCCATACCTCCAACACATTGTCTTGGAAGTTGTGAGTTGACCAAAGCTCAGTCGAGGATGGACTAAATAAACACAGAATTACCCTTAGATAATTTTTGCCTCCTTTAGTAGATTTTCCTCTCAATACACTTGAAATTTACTTAGTCTTTCTTCAAATCAAAAACAACTCTTGGGAAAATATCTGATGAAGTTATTAACTTTGGAGTGCCAAGGATAAAAAAATCTTTTTGAGCTTTGTGATCAAGGACAAAGATCTGAAAATACAAGATAAGTGAGTCTTGGTATCTCAAGCATTACTATTAGGTTATCCTTTCCTTTATTCACTTAAGTGAGTGCTGTATCATATAATGTTAGCATTTTAAAATATGGAAGGCAGTGGAAGCAAGGTGATGGGGAAGTCTCGGTCTATTTAGTCAATGACTTTGATCACTGTCTTGAGTGTGTAGTTTTTGATTTGGATATTACTGATTCTATTAGCCTGTTCAATTCTAGGGCAAATATTTCTGTTTTACATTTGGATGTATATATATATACTTAAAAATTAATAATAATACGTATATGGTTTAGTTAACAATAATAGCTGTGGGTCTTAATCAAATATTTAATCAATAGTTTCATAATGACATTAAAAGTCTGTACTGCAATCTGCATTTGTAAAACTCATTTCTATCCATTTATGTTTCAAACAATCCAGACTACTTTAGTCATATGTTTATTAATTTCTTTGAAAAATTGTCTCTGTGGCCTCAAGTACATTACAAGGATCTCTTTCTGTGGAAACAAAAAGATTTTTAACCTATTTTATAATCTAATAACCTATGATCTAGAAAAGGGAGAATAGAATTCTCAAATAAGCACATATTTATTGAAATCTGTGTATAAACAGGGTATGTTCACAATGTAATTGAAACATACAAAGACTAGTAAATACATCAGCTGGAATTTCTGTAATGGAAGTAATGTATTAGCCAAGGATTAAAAAAAAAATAGTTGTAGCAGATCCAAACTCCTCGTACCTTCTCTTTTCTTACTGTAATGCCTTTCCATTTCTAGCTGCTTGAATCTCTGTGAGGAGGGAGATTCATTCTCCTGCCCCTTAAAGGCTTTCTTTACAGTGTTTCTTGGAATATTAGATATTGTTGCTTATAACACAAGAATAAATGTGCTTATTTTAGCTTCCTTCCAGGATTTAGAATATTGGAAAACTATTCATCCTTAGGATTTTATTCTCCACAATTCCAACCTGATGTCTTCTGCTTTGGAGGTACTCAGTGAGAGCTCTTAAATTGAATATTATCCACTACCCCTTAAAATATTTTTCTTCTTCTTGTTGTACTATACTGATTACACAACAGATTCATGACATAAATTTACTACAACCTTCCATCTATCGTGTATGGTAGAGAGACAAATAAGCCTCCAATTTATAAAGCCATAAAAAGGAAAAAAAGAACTGACATCAATTATAACTAACTTTTGAATTGCTGTACAACATGGAGTAGAAGATGTACTACAAACAGCATCACATGGTATGTAAGACATTGAAACTCTGAAACCCATAAAAATGATCATTTTAAAGCATTTTTTGAAAGAATCGTAGGACCTTAGGGGTACAAAGACAAGACATTTTTCATAGTCTCGTAATATGGATTTCTGCTTTTGAGTGTAGTATGTTTATGTCCACATGCCCATTTTTTTATTCTCTGGAGTAGTGTTAACACACTCTGACACAAAAGCAGTTTATAATGATCCATAGACAAAACAGCATCAGTAGCATAGCACATCTTCTTACAACTACTATACTCATTTCAACTCTTCAAACATGATAAGCAAACTTTAAAGTGGCTAAATTTAGCAAACCAATAATAAGAAAACTTATTGGTTTGAAAATGGGTGGGTAACAAAGAACTTCTGAAAGAAAATCAAACAGGAAAAGGTGGAATATACAGTGTGAGGCAGCTTCTTCTGTGTTTCTTTGTTTTATTGCAGATGCTACAGTGAAAAGCATTGCTTTCCTTAGGCACTGTCTCTTAAACTACCCACATCAGCCTAATCAAGTTACATTAGACTTCTATCTTGGGAAGAATACTACACTCACCTTTTTCTTCACAGAATTTACCTCTTTCTGTCAGAATATTAACAAGTTGCCCTGAGATTCTTTACCTCTCAATGTTCAAATAGAAGCATAATACAATCTACTTTCCTTGAACTCCTCACTCTGTGTAACTGAATCAAATAAATCCTGCTTATCTGTTCAGAAGATGTCCTGGAAAACAGCATATCTCAAAAGCAAAAAATTGTCATGAAACTTAATACCCATTATTCTTTGTTGCTATATCTGCTGGCCCAAAATGACATGATATTAATATTTCATCTTTTCCTCTTTCCAAATCCTACTAAAGACAGCAGAAGCCTTAGAGAGGGGCAAAGGTAGGTAAGATCACATGTGCAAGAACATTGGACAGGGACAAAGATTGCTGAAAAGGGTAGATATTTACTCAAAATATTTTCAGGAATTCCCTTCCCATACATAAGACATGTTATCTTTTACCTTCACATATGGCATGCTATCTTTCAGTTTTTAGCCTCTTCACTGTCATGTTTCCTCTGAGCTCTCTCTGAGAAGTAGTTACTTTACTTTTATTTTTTTAATTTTTATTTTTTTCATATGTGCATCATATTTCGAATTCTGTATACATTACACCATGTTCACCACCCGAACACTAATTGTAGTGCATCCCCTCACATGTGAGCCTAATCAATTACATCTCAGAAGTGTGTCAATTGAAAATTATAGATTTATGATATTTTAGAAGCATACATGGAGTAATGACTTTATAATTTGATATAGAAATTCTATTCATGGATGTCTCTTGGAGAGGGAAAAGCTGTCATTCTCCAGAAGCTGTATGAAAGTCACTACCTCCACTGAGGTTGTGTGTAACTTCTAACCAGATGCAATTATTTTTAACTTTCTAGAACCCAGAGGTCTTAGTGAGGACTTATCGCATCACACTACCTTACATCAAAATCTTTTGTGAACACTTCTACACTCTGCCATCTCTAGAAAATTTAATAAATCTTAATAGATGTAATACCTTCCACTATTTCTACACGGCAATGATGGCTTTTCAGGTACCTGATGCTTATAAAATATTTATTGTGTTCAAAAGATGTTTGCTCCCCAACATTTGTATGTTTTCTATTTATTTATTACATTAACATTAAGGCTCAAAAAACGTTGGATTGTTCTTTTTTATTGCTTTATCAGAATATGTGGAAATACTATAATCAAAATTAATCTGGTAATATGTTAGAAAATTATTTTGGATTATTTTGTAATTAATGATGTCTCTCTGCATAAAAAGATGGAGATAATCTGTCACTTACCTGTCAGGAGACTCTCTGAATTAGTGTCAAGTCTGACCATCCTTTTTTCATGGGCAGCCTTATTACAGAAAACTTAAAAAAATGTTCTTGTCTGCATTCCAGGGGGAATATTTTAAGAAATAATGATGTAAGTTCTTAGCATCCTAGAGAGTATTATTCCCTAAAGGTTTCCTCACTTTGCTAGTCAGAACCATCTTACCCGTAATAAATTTAACTTTTGATTTGTCTATTCAGCCTCCAAGTATAGCAAGTTAATCCTTCGTATGCTCATTACACACATAAAAACAAGGATTCAGAGCTGTTAGGTGCTTCAAACTGATGAATAGTATGAGGGAAAAATAAAAATCAAACAAATGAATGCTGGAGAGAGTGGTAAAGAACAGACAGAAAAAAAAATAGTGTCATTCCTAAGAAAGAAATGGATCACCCAGAAACGATTCTTCTCCCAATCAGATTCCTAGCTTAGCTTTTCCCTGGATTTATCAGTAAAACCCTTGCAGAAGAGAAGAGTGTGAGATAATATATTCAATGTGTTGAATGAAAAAAAATTGTCAACCAAGAATTCACTACCCAGAAAAGTGTCTTTGAAAATACAAATGACATATATTTCCACACAAACAAAAGCTTAGGGAGTTCAACGTCACCAGACTTGTCTTGCAATAGAGGCTACAGGAGATATTCCACTTAAAAAAAAGGGCAGTAAACAACAACCAGAACATATATGAAAGTATAAACCTCATTTTATATAGCTATTTATGAAGACAAATACAGCGTACTTTACTGCTTTAATGGTGTTATATAAATATCTCTTAATTTTAGTGTAAACAAAAAGGACAAAAGTTTTATGAATAACTATAACTACAAAAGTCATTTAATGAAGACATAGTATAAACAAATATATGTTGTGGTATCCATAACATAAAGTTATTATAAAGTGTGAGGGAAGAAGTATAAGTGTAGATATGATTGATGTTAAGATGTTATCACTGAAATGCACAATTATCACAATGAGATGCTTTATGTAAGTATTACGGTAGCCACACATAAAAATATTTATAGATGATATAAAAGAGAACAGTGGTGGCCAGCCTGGTGGCATAATGGTTGAGGTCACGTGCTCTGCTTCAGTGGCCTGGGGTTCATGGCTTCAGTTGCCTGGCATGGACCTACACACCTCTCATCAAGACCTGCTTTGGTGGCATCCCATATACAAGATTGAGGAAGATTGGCACAGATGTTAGCTCAGGGACAATCTACCTCACCAAAAACTTTTTAAAAAGTGAAAAATGGAAGGAATCAAAGAATATAACTGCAAAAAATGAACAAAATACAGAGGAAAACTGCAAGAGAGAAACAGAGATACAAATGATAATACAAGACACACAGCAAATAAGTTACAAAATGGCAATAAAAAGTCATTCTCTGTTGATAATTAGTTTTAAATGTATTTAGATTAATCTCTCCAATCAGAAGGTATAAAGCAGCTGAACGGATTAAAAACAAAAAGCAAGACTCTATTATATGTTGTCTATAATAAAACCAACTTTAGTTTAGGGACATGCATAGTTTGAAAATGAAGCTATGGGAAAAGTTATCCCATGCTGATAATAAGTAAAAGGGAGCAAATGTGGCTATGCTTATGTCAGACTAAATATTCTTTAGTCAAAAATGGTCAGAAGAGACAAAGGATATTATGTAATGATAAAAGGATCGATTCAAGAGCGCATAAAATTATAACTATATGCGTACCCAATATCAGAGCCATGGGTCAAAGTGGAATTCTCTAGGGAAATTGTAAAAACAATTATTTAACACTAAATGAACATGCATCATATTAAAATTAGTGGGATGCAGTTAAAGCAGTGCTTAGAGAAAATTTAAGTACTAGAAGTAAGCATTTAAAAAAATCTAAAGTCAATAGCCTAAGTTTCCATCTTAGAAAATTAGAAAAAGAAGAGCAAATAAATCCCAAACCTTGCTGATGGAAGAGAATAATAAATATTAAAAAGGAAATCAGCTAAATTGTAAACAGAAAAGTAATACAGAAAATCAACAAAGTCAAAACCTGGTTCTTTGAAAATAACAATAAAATTGACAAACCTCTCCCCAGGCTAATCAAGAAAAAAGAGAGATGACACATTGCCAACATCAAGAATGAGAGAGGGGGACATCAGCTCTCATCCTACAGACATGAGAAGCATATTTGAACAACTTCATGACATACACTTGACAACTTATTGAAATAGACAAATTCCTTGAAAGACATACACTACTAAAACTCACTAAAGAAGAAATGTATAACCTGAGTAGCTTTACATCTATTAAAGAAATTGAATTTGTAGTTAAAACCTCCATCCAAAAAAGGAAACTCCTGGCCCAGATGGCTTCAGTGTTGAATTCTACTAAACATTTAAAGAAGCAAAAGTTCTGATTCTACACATTCTGTTTAAGTGAAAAAGGAAATTTCTCAACACATTTTATGAGATCAGCATTCTGCCAGTAGCAAAACCAGACAAAAATGCTGCAAGAAATGAGCACTGAAGATCATTATTGTCATGAATATAGACGTAAAAATCTTTAACAAAACATTAGTAAATCAAACCCAGCAATAAAAACCAATATATCACAACAAAATAAAGCTCTGATTGTCTTTTATTCCCAAATTCTTTCTTCCCACCCTAATACTATTAAAATGAGAATGTCTACTCCTCGTGTATTAATTTAATTCAAGACAATTTTGAGCGTTTATTTAACTCTCTTTCTCCATGAATGAGAATAGCACACATGCTCAAGCATACCCAGGAAGAGTCAATTCTTCCACCAGGGAACGTTCTCCTTTTCCTCAGTATCTCTGGGTGCTTCTCTCCTGAAAGGCATCTCAACCTGCCCTGTATCATGGTTTTTAGGGGTAGTGCTAGCTTTGTTTTTGTCATTTTACTGAGCTTCTGGAGGGCAGGGCCTTTTGTTTTTGGCTTTGTTTTCTCAGAAGCTCTTAGCATGGAGTCTCGCCCATAGACAGACCTCAGTAAATGGCTATTGCCTTGAACTGGCCCATCTCTGATTTTGCTTAGCATTTCCTTTCCAGCTAGTGGTCTTATCAATTCAAAACAGCTTGGCAACAATTATTTTTAATAAAAAAAATTTACACCTTGGTGGATTTTCATTTTTGCTCATATTTCCTGCTTATTGCCATCCTGGTTCATCTTGTGACTCCTCAGTCCTTTTCTCCAATTTATCTGTTTTATTTCAGTCACTCATTATATATCATCTACCTTTCCCTCCACTAGCTTTCACTCATCTTTCAAATATCCGTGTCCTCCAGAGCCAGCTTACACTTTTCTTAAAGAGATTTGGAATTCATCTAATCTCTCTAACTCTTTGATTGTGTATTCACCTTCCTTAGCCTAAGTGTTTATGCATTCTTTTCTTGTCCTGCCCGTTTGCTTACTTAGGGAAGACACTATGTTGTAATTACTTCTTGAATAATAATTGCCACATTAGGAAAGTTTGAACAGTTTTTATCATCTCTGCTGGCAGAAATAGCTTAATAGATGTTCACAATATATCTATAAGCCTAGGCATAAATGAGTTCATCTCAGGTTGTGAAAAACAGTTTACTAACGTCAGAAACAAATCAAAACAGATATAAGGTTTAGAGGTCATTAGTTTTCATTAAACTTCCAAGGACACCTGTAAACAAGCTAAAAATACCTTCGGGGAATTATATGAAATGCCATCTTCAGTGATGTGCAATGTGGTAGTGGGAACGTATGAAGCTAAATACTAACTTATTTTTCCTAATCTGCTGGCCTCTCTGAATGAAAATGTAGATAACGCATTGCTTGGAATTATTAATAGAGGAGACACAAGAAGTTTTCTGCATAAATTCTACCTTAATATCTTGTCAAGGTCCACTTATGGTAGAGCCAAACAGAGTCTCGATTAAATAACTATCATTAGATATATTTTGAAAAATAATATAATACTGTTGGAGGTTTACTATGATATTGGTTTTTACATGAGAATGAAAAAGGCGAATTAGGGGAAATATAAAACTATTTGATGAGAGAAGCAGGATGTATAAGACATTAAAAACAGAGATTAGATTTTCTTCTCAAAGTTGATGTTTATCCATAAGACATTCCTTGAGCAAATGTGTCTTGTGTGCTTAACGCCAAGCACTGGCGTCAGCATCATGAAACTCATTCTCTTGGAAGATGAGCGTTCTTGCAGAAGAAAGACTGATGCACAAAATCAGATGGAAATCTCATAAAGGTGGTACAAGAATATCTGTAATAATTGAAAGAAAATATTATTTTGGCTAAGAGGTATGGAAAGTCCTGGTGGAGGGAGAATGTTTGAGATCATCTTTGAAAATGGGGTACATTTTAAATAGAAGAGCATTCCTAGTCGAGAGAAGCCACAGACAAGGATGAAAAGAGAAGAACTACGAAACTTGAATGGTAAACAGTGAGTTCAGTTTGGTTGGGGTTCAGGGAACAATGCTGGGAGACAGGCTAAAAACACAGCTGTGACTGCATATGGGGTTTGAATAATATTGGGGATAGCAACAATAATATAATAATAATAACTTCCTTCCAAGGTCATTGTAAGCATTGGGAATAAGAAGGAAATGTCCTTGTACCGTACCTGTTACTGAGTATGCACTCTGTAATATTTGCTATGACTGGTCTTAGGAGGGCAGTAGGTTGTTCCCTGTGTTTGAGAAGAGATGTGACACAGTCATGATCCTTGGAAGGTTGGAGCATGTGCCTGATGGAATGGAGTGGGGAGACACTTGAGGCAACTGGGAAATAATGAGAGAAAACAGGGTATGATCTGTGCCTGACTTCCATAACCCATTTCTGTATATAGCCTCTCTCTTGGTTGGAAGTCAGAGACAGATGATGATAAGAGAGGAGATGAGAGGATTTACTGTAGAGGGAAGAAGTAATGAAGGATAGAAGAGGCAGGAAACCTCACACGTCCTTACCTTTTATGAGAAATTCGGTTATTTTCTCATTATGTTCTATCCACATTTTACACATTCCACTTCAGAATCTAAAAATGCCCTGCACAGTGCCAGAACAAGTGATGATGAATCTGAGCCATTGAGATAAATAAGCAGCCCATTTACCTAGTGGAAGAATGAAGAGAACCCAGGTATCTTGGATCAGTCTTCTCTTCGTAAATGGTTGCTTCAGCGTTTTTTCCTCATATTTGTGCAAATTTATCAAGGTTATGCAAACCTTGATAAGTGAAATAACTGGAATCTGTATCAAGCACTTTGTTCAGCAATTTACAAGAATATCTCAACCTTATTTGAAAGATAAGAAGACTGATTTTGGGAGATCAAGAAATGAAGACAACAGCTACTCACCAGTATGCAATGAAGCTAAGATTCATTCAAGTCTCATCATTAGTCAGCTAGAACTCTTAACTGTGATGCTATATTACCTCTATTCATTCAATAATAATAATAAAAGAGGAAAGTTTGCTATGATAGGATGCTTAATAAAATGTTATTTCTTTTGTAAATGAAGAAAAGAGTATTGGTCAGGTGTCTATTATGGTTAGCCTAGCAGATATTGGTGGCTTGCTCTAGTGCTACATGCTGTGTAATGCATGTGATAATTTTTTCTTGTTGTGCCCTCTTGGCAACTTTAAGACGTAGGTATAATAATCTCCATTTTACAGAGTTAAAATCTGACAGTGACTTCCTTAGGTTCACCCATACTTTGTGGCAGAGGTGGGCTGTGTACCTAGGTCTTACTCATCTCTGGTCTTTCCACTGTACCATGCTGCGAAGAAGTAGCAGGTTAATAAAAACAGCACTCAGTGTTCAACTTTTTCATTAAAAAATACAAACAGAATATGTAAGGGAAGATCCAAGATGGCGCCGTGAGTAGTCCTCTTTGTCTCTCCCCCTTCAAGTCTACAATTATTTGGACACTTATCGCTTGACAAAGGATATCCAGACAGCATCTCAGGATGTCTGAGATACCCATGCGACTATACATTGGAAGGCGGACGGACTTTCCTCCGGGAGGATGTGGAAATAGGTGAAAACTCTCCGACTCCGACGAGCAGCCTAGTACTCGCAAGCGGCTTTCTTCCAACGGACACCCCCAGAGGATATACACACATCTAGGGCAGGAGCGAGCACACAACAGAGGAGCGACGGTGGAAACAGGTGACCAGAACCCTACCTAAACCCCCCGCAATTACTCCTAAACGCAGAGGGAAACTTTGGAGTTGCACACCTGAGCCCGCGGGGAGAGTCTCTCCCCGCCATTGGCGGGGAGACCCCGCCTGGTGTGCGCGGCGCCCGGAGGATCCCAGAGAGAGTTGTGGAGGGTACGGAGGTCTCCCAGCTGCCGTTGCCAGCCCTGTGGGAGTAGGGATTGCTGGAGATCTCGGAGAGGACCGGGGCTGGGGGAACTTTCAAAGGCCGGCTCTGCGACCCAGAGGGGAAGCGCCGGAGTTCCGCCCGGGCAGCAGACAAAACTCTCTGTCTGCCATTAGCAGAGGGGCCATGCCGAGCATTCACGGCTCCGGGAGAGGCCCGGAGAGAATCCCAGAGGGCGGGGCGACCCCCAGCTGCCGTTGCCCACCCCGTGGGACTAGGGATAGCCGGAGATCTCGGAGAGGACTGGGGCTGGGGGGAGTTCCAGAGACCCAGCTTCGTAGCCTAGGGGGAAACCCTACAGGCTCACAGCAGCCTTAGGGAAAGCCTCTGCACAGCACCAGCAGAAGGCACCCAGCCGCCAGCCACAAGGCTGGAAGACCCCGGGGCAAAAGCAGCATAGCTAGGTGAACTAACCACAGACTGTAGAAGATGCCAATAGCTCTCCTGCAACCCATAGAGGACAAGTGAGATTTTGTGGGTACCGACAGCAATGGAGCGACAAATATAAGTGATCCCACCCCTGGCCGCTGGAAAAGCCCATAACACCGTTGCAGACCCCAAGGAGAGAGCACATCTAGGTGGGCTTCAACAGTAGGCACCAGCAGCCTGAAGCCCCCCTGTGACGGCCCCCACGGCAGAGGAGGGAATCCAAAGGGCCACTGTGGCTACGAGGAGGGGCACAGGCCCAGTAAGCAACTGTGGACAGGGTTCCTGGTTGGTGCAGTATAAACAGCTGCTCCCCCACCGCAGCAGCTGAAACAAGTGAAAGGAGCAACTAAACTCTATCTCCATGTGGAGGCACAAATCAACAACATCAAGCAATATGAAAAAATACATTAAATCTCCAGAACAGAAAGAAAGTAACAAATACACAGAAAACAATCCCAAAGGAAATGAGATATATAACCTAAATGATGTTGACTTCAAAACAGCCATCATTAAGATTCTCAATGAGTTAAGAGAGAATTCTGACCGACAACTCAACGAGTTCAGGAGCTATGTCACAAAAGAGTTTGATACGATAAAGAAGAACCAAACAGAAATATTGGAAATGAAGAACACAATAGAGGAGATTAAGAAAAATCTAGATGCTCTGAACAGTAGGGCCGATAATATGGAGGAAAGAATTAGCAATTTGGAAGATGGCAATATAGAATTGCTGCAGGCAGAGGAGGAGAGAGAAGCAAGACTAAAAAGAAATGAAGAAACTCTCCGAGAATTATCAGACACAATTAGGAGATGCAACGTAAGGATTATAGGTATACCAGAGGGAGAAGAGAAGGAGAAAGGGGCAGAAAGCCTATTCAAAGAAATAATGGCTGAGAACTTCCCAAATCTGGTGAGGGAGATGGATCTTCAGGTGACAGAAGCCAATAGATCTCCAAACTTTATCAATGCAAGAAGATCAACTCCACAGCATATAGTAGTGAAGCTAGCAAAAGTCAATGAGAAGGAGAAAATACTAAGGACAGCCAGGCAAAAGAAACTAACCTACAAAGGAACCCCCATCAGGCTATCAGCAGATTTCTCAGCAGAAACTATACAGGCTAGAAGAGAGTGGAATGATATATTCAAAAATCTGAAGGACAAAAATCTACAGCCAAGAATTCTCTACCCAGCGAAAATATCCTTCAAATACGATGGAGAAATAAAAACTTTCCCAGATAAACAAAAATTAAGGGAGTTCATTGCCACAAAACCTCCTCTTCAGGAAATCCTCAGGAAAACCCTCATTCCTGAAAAATCCCAAAAAGGAAAGGGGCTACAAAACCAAGAGCAGAGGAGATAAGTAGAAGGACAACAACAGAGAGTAGCAGCTCTTGATCAGAACAGATTAAACCATGGGACGAGAAACAAAGGAAACTGAAGAAAACCGGAAAACAAGACACAAAATGGTAGTGGTAGGCCCCCACATCTCAATAATCACTCTAAATGTAAATGGATTGAACTCCCCAATCAAAAGACACAGAGTGGCAGGATGGATCAAAGAACAAGATCCAACAGTATGCTGCCTCCAGGAAACACACCTCAGCCCCAAAGACAAACACAGACTCAGAGTGAAGGGATGGAGAACAATACTCCAAGCTAATAATGAACAAAAGAAAGTAGGTGTTGCTATACTAATATCAGACAAGGTAGATTTCAAAGCAAAACAGATAAAGAAAGATAAAGAAAGATAAAGAGGGACAGTATATAATGATAAAAGGGACTCTCCACCGAGAAGACATAACACTTATAAATATATACACACCCAACACAGGAGCACCAAAATTTGTAAAGCAACTCTTAATAGAACTAAAAGAAGACATCAACAACAATACAATAATAGTAGGGGACCTCAACACACCATTAACACCAATGGACAGAACATCCAGACAGAAAATCAACAAGGAAATAATAGAATTAAATGAAAAATTAGACCAGATGGACTTAATAGATATATATAGAACACTTCATCCAAAAACAGCAGGTTACACATTCTTCTCAAGTGCACATGGAACATTCTCAAGGGTTGACCATATTTTGGGAACCAAAGCAAACATCAATAAATACAAGAGAGTTGAAATAATATCAAGCATCTTTTCTGATCATAATGCTATTAAACTAGAAATCAACTACAAGAAAAAAGCAGAGAAAGGTGCAAAAATGTGGAGACTAAACAACACGCTTCTCAACAAACAATGGATCATTGAAGAAATTAAAGAAGAAATCAAATTTTATCTGGAGACTAATGAAAATGAGAACACGACATACCAATTCATTTGGGATGCAGCAAAAGCAGTCCTAAGAGGGAAATTCATCGCAATACAGGCTCACCTCACTAAACAAGAAAAAGCTCACATAAGCAACCTCAAACGACACCTGAAAGAACTAGAAAAAGAAGAACAAAGAAAGCCCAGAGTCAGTAGAAGGAGGGAAATAATAAAAATAAGAGCAGAAATAAATGATATTGGAACAAAAAAGACAATAGAAAGGATCAATGAAACAAAGAGTTGGTTCTGCGAAAGAATTAACAAAATTGGCAAACCCCTAGCCAGACTCACCAAGAAAAGAAGAGAGAAATCGAAAATTAATAAAATTAGGAATGACAGAGGAGAAATCACAACAGATACCAATGAAATACAAGAGATCATAAGAGAATACTATGAAAAACTATATGCCAACAAATTGAACAACCTGGAAGAAATGGACAAATTCCTAGACTCCTACAATCTCCCCAAACTGAATCAGGAAGAAATGGAGAATCTGAATAGGCCAATCACAAGTAAGGAAATAGAAACGGTAATCAAAAACCTCCCCAAAAATAAGAGTCCAGGACCAGACGGCTTCTCTGGAGAATTCTACCAAACATTCAAAGAAGACTTAATTCCTATTCTCCTCAAACTGTTCCAGAAAATTGAGAAAGATGGAGAACTCCCTAACACATTCTATGAAGCCAACATCACTCTGATCCCCAAACCTGACAAGGACAACACAAAGAAGGAGAACTACAGGCCGATATCACTGATGAACATAGATGCAAAAATCCTCAACAAAATTTTGGCAAACCGAATACAGCAATACATCAAAAAGATTATACACCATGATCAAGTGGGATTTATACCAGGGACACAGGGATGGTTCAACATCCGCAAGTCAATCAACGTGATACACTACATCAACAAAATGAAAAACAAAAACCACATGATCATCTCAATAGATGCAGAGAAAGCATTCGACAAGATCCAACACCCATTTATGATAAAAACCCTCAGTAAAATGGGTATAGAAGGAAAGTACCTCAACATAATAAAGGCCATATATGATAGACCCACAGCCAACATCATACTCAATGGACAAAAACTGAAAGCCATCCCTCTGAGGACAGGAACAAGACAAGGGTGCCCACTTTCACCACTCCTATTCAACATAGTACTGGAGGTGCTGGCCAGAGCAATTCGGCAGGAAAAAGAAATAAAAGGAATCCAAATAGGTAACGAAGAAGTAAAACTCTCGTTGTTTGCAGACGACATGATCTTATATATAGAAAACCCCAAAGAATCCACAGAAAAACTATTAGAAATAATCAACAACTACAGCAAAGTAGCAGGGTATAAAATTAACGTGCATAAATCAGTAGCATTTCTATACACTAACAATGAACTAACAGAAAAAGAACTCAAGAACTCAATGCCATTCACAATCGCAACGAAAAGAATAAAATACCTTGGGATAAACTTAACCAAGGAAGTGAAGGATCTATACAATGAAAACTACAAGACTTTCTTGAAAGAAATAGGTGATGACATAAAGAGATGGAAAGACATTCCTTGCACATGGATTGGAAGAATAAACATAGTTAAAATGTCCATACTACCTAAAGCAATCTACAGATTCAATGCTATCCCAATCAGAATCCCAAGAACATTCTTCACAGAAATTGAACAAACAATCCTAAAATTCATATGGGGCAACAAAAGACCTCGAATTGCTAAAGCAATCCTGAGCAAGAAAAACAAAGCCGGCGGAATCACAATCCCCGATTTCAAAACATACTACAAAGCTACAGTGATCAAAACAGCATGGTACTGGTACAAAAACAGGTCCAAAGATCAATGGAACAGAATTGAAAGCCCAGAGATAAAACCACACATCTATGGACAGCTAATCTTCGACAAAGGAGCAGAGGGCCTACAATGGAGAAAAGAAAGTCTCTTCAACAAATGGTGCTGGGAAAACTGGACAGCCACATGCAAAAGATTGAAAATTGACCAGTCTTTTTCACCACACACCAAAATAAACTCAAAATGGATCAAAGACCTAAAGATTAGGCCTGAGACAATAAGTCTTTTGGAAGAGAATATAGGCAGTACACTCTTTGACATCAGTTTCAAAAGAATCTTTTCGGACACTGTAACTCCTCAGTTGAGGGAAACAATAGAAAGAATAAACAAATGGGACTTCATCAGACTAAAGAGCTTCTTGACGGCACGGGAAAACAGGATTGAAACAAAAAAACAGCTCACTAATTGGGAAAAAATATTTACAAGCCACTTATCCGACAAAGGGTTAATCTCCATAATATACAAAGAACTCACACTGCTTAACAACAAAAAAACAAACAACCCAATCAAAAAATGGGCAGAGGACATGAACAGACATTTCTCAAAAGAAGATATGAATATGGCCAATAGACACATGAAAAGATGTTCATCATCGCTAATCATCAGGGAAATGCAAATCAAAACTACACTAAGATATCACCTTACACCCGTTAGATTGGCAAAAACATCCAAAACCAAGAGTGACAAATGTTGGAGAGGCTGTGGAGAAAAAGGAACCCTCATACACTGTTGGTGGGAATGCAAACTGGTACAGCCACTATGGAAAACAGTATGGAGATTTCTCAAAAAGTTAAAAATAGAAATACCCTATGACCCAGCCATCCCATTACTGGGTATCTATCCTAAGAACCTGGTATCAGAAATCTCAAGAGTCCGTTGCACCCCTATGTTCATCGCAGCATTATTTACAATAGCCAAGATGTGGAACCAGCCTACATGCCCAGAAACTGATGATTGGATAAAGAAGATGTGGTATATATACACAATGGAATACTACTCTGCCATAAAAAAAGACAAAATTGGCCCATTCACAACAACATGGATGGACCTCGAGGGTATTATGTTAAGCGAAATAAGCCAGTCAGAGAAAGACGAACTCTGTATGACTCCACTCATAGGTGGAAATTAGTATACTGATAAGGAGATCTGATCGGTGGTTACCAGGGAAAAGGGGGGGTGGGGGGAGGGCACAGAGGGGGAAGTGGTGTACCCACAACATGACTAACAAAAATGTACAAGTGAAATCTCACAAGGTTGTAATCTATCATAACATTAATAAAAAAAAATACAAACAGAATATGTAATATATCCCCTTGTTAAAAGCGTGGCTCATTACTTATGAAAATATTACAAGAAAATAAAATGAAAGACAGTTATTGCCCAGGAATATAAACATGATAATCTTTAACAATTAGTAAATCTGATCCAGTAATAAAAACCAATAAATCACACCCAAGCCATGTTCAGCCAAGTAATAAAAGTCTTGTTCATTTGAAAAACAATCAATGTAACTCACTGCATTAATAGACTAATAAGAAAAAGTATATGATTGTATCAATAGACGCAGAAATAGTTTTCAACAACGTTCAACAACCCTCAGAAATTTGGGAACAAAATCAATTTTCTTAGCCTAATAAAAATATCTATAATTAACCAATAGCACACAATACTTAATGGTGAGAGACTAACTTACTTTCCTGCATGATCTAAAACAAGGCAAGGGTGTCCTTTTTCACCACTTATTATCCAACATTCTTCCAGAAGTCCTAGCTAGTGTAAGAGGCAAGAAAAATAAATAAAAGGCATATAAAGTAGAAGGATAAATAAAACTCTTCTTATTTCTAGGCAACAAGGCTGCATATGTTAAAATCTCAAAGAATCTAAAAAATATATTGGAACTAATAAGTGAGTTTATCAAGTTCATAGAATACATTGTCCACGTACAAAATCAATTTCATTCCTATATACCAGCAATGGAAAATAAAACGTAAAATTAAAAACATTTACAATAAAACCTATTTGCAAAGAACTTTCATGAAATATGTGCAAAATCAATTTGCAGAAAACTACAAAACAATAATGAAATATAGCAAAGAAAGTTTAAGTAAATTTAGAGCTACACATTGCCTTTCCATTAGAATATTCACTATTGTTAGGGTGTCAATTTTTCCAATCTGTTGTTTAGATGCAATACAATCACACTCAAATTCCATGCAAGCTTTTTTTGCAAATATCAACAAGCTGATTCTCAAACTCATCTGAAAAGGTAAAGCAACTAGAATAGCCAAAATCATTCTAAAAGAGAAAAACAATGTTGGAGGACTCACTATCCCATTTCAAGATTTACTATAAAGTTACAGCAATGACACTGTGGTATTGGTGGATAAGGTGTATACACTAGGATCAATGGAACAGAATAGAGAGCCCATAAATATACCCATCCAAATACAGTCAACTGATTTTTTGACAAAAAGCAAAAGGTAATTTGATGGAGAAAATATAAAGTTTTAAAGAAACAGTGCGAGAACAACTAGACATGCATACGCAGAAAATAAACCTAGACCCATGACTCGCAATTTACAAAAAAATGTAGCTCAAAATGCATCATAGATATAAAAGTATTTTTTCAAGTTGATTTTAAAGGACCCAGGAGTATATATGTAGATCCTTTTTGCTAAGGGAGAAGGTAATCCACAGAGTAGAAGAGATTTTTGAGTAAACAAGTATAGGTAGAAAGAATGGGAAATTGATGCCAAAAGTATGTAGGAAAAGAGAATAGGAACATGGAGGATCCCCTGGAAAAAATTCAGACATCTAAAGGAAATGTAAAATCATGAATTAAATCAAGATTGAGGGAGACAGCTAACAGGCAAAGCACAAAAGATTAAAAAAAAAAGTAAATGAATTGTAGGAAACAGATCATAAGTAGATCTCCCAGAAACCTTTGGCAATTTGCACTTTACAGGCAAAGTAAACATACAGTTTGTGTTAATTTTCAGTACCTTGGGCTATGACCTTTGGTTATTTTTATACTTTTATTATTTTAACCTTTTAACCATTAGATAAGATAACCAGGAAAATTTTAACGTACAGAATAATGAATGATTATAACGTAAGCTCTCATATAACTCTTAGGACAAGAAAACAGTGTCACTATCCCTTCACAGTAATACATTCTTTCCCCCTGTAAATGTGACCTCTATCTCATGACAATGACTTATTTGCACTGTAACTCTTCTATGCCCCAGTTTCTTCTGTGAAATGGGCTTCATAATAGTATGTATTGCATAAGATTTTTGTTAAGCAAAATAAGCTAAATTCCATCAGTCAGTTCATGTCTGACATAGAGTACATGTTCACTAAATAAAACTGCTATGATTAGTGGAGCTCAGAAAGCAAAGCGGAAGCAAGTGTTAGTTTTGACTATATATGTAAAAAGAGGAAAGGCTATTGAAAATGATGTAAAACTGGAGCAAAATCACAGAATATTCATCTCCACTATTGACAATTTATTTCAATGTGCATTTTGTAACTCCAAAAGACATGAAAGAAGGTCAATAAATCTGTAACTTTCCAGAAATTCACCTTAAATGGAAATACATTAAAGAACACATGCATCTCTTTTTTTTCCCCAGAGAAATGATGAAAACACTATGTAGGGATGGATGGAAATAATTTCTTAACATAAGGACCAGAATGAGAGGTTTCCCCTCAGATTTTAACAAAAGGAAAAAGAAACTCAAATTGCATAAAAAGCAGATCTCAGTCACCAAGGAGTTTTTAATGAATGGGAGTCACCATTTTTACTAAGCATTTATAATCCAGTTGCAGAGTTGCCCTGGAAACTTGGATCTAAAAGGGTGCTTACTAGTGAACTGATTACTTGGGGATGTAAAATACTTAACCTGAGCTAAGTAAGCAACACCTTGGGAGAAATCAAATGCACTTTTAGGATATAAACTTGACCTAAAATTTTACTTAGCATTTGAGCCTTAAAACCCTCAGGAATAATGTGATGATACACATGTAGAGTCTATATAAACCATGATTTGACTTGTATGGAAAACAAAGTTACCTTCCTGTCTTCAAGCTTTTTTCTGTGGGGTGACTTGACATTATTTATTTGATTTGATAGTATGGCAGGTGACCGTAGTTACTGAAATGGTATAAATTTTGTAATTTTTATGTATAAATTGAGTGAAATTGGAAAGTGAAACTCATCAGTAGCACTCACTGTGCTGAGAAAAGTTCAAGTTTGAGAGTTGCAAAGAAATCATCTAAATAGTTAAAGGATGGCTGGAATTTCAATGAATAGAGAACAGAAAAGACTATGAAAGAAGAATAGATTCAAAATAAGTGCATAGAAAAATGTGAGTAAATTCTTTCTTTCTCCCTTACCATTATCTTGCATAAATATGTGATATTTGTTGAAAATATATATTTTAACTACTAGGTTAAGACAACATTGATTAGCAGCTAGTTTAAAAAATGGGCTTTACTATTCTATAGTCTAAGACATTTTTCGATTAAGAAAGCACTAAATTCAAGGAGGATCTGGTGGTCCAATGAGGGGAGATGACATGTTCTGGAAAAATAAGATCAAAGTCATATAAGAATACTGCCTATTTTATTAGATGACTGCGTATAGAAAAGGACAGACTATTACAACTCCAAGGAGATGATCATTAAAACATTCACTAAGAAGAAAGTAATTTTAATTCTGAAAAAGACGTCATGATCAGAAGGATTATTGAAGGTAATTGAGGCTTGTGCACTCATTCTACAGATGTGAGACTTTTGAGCCACAAGTATACAAGGTCACAAATATAAGAAGTGGTAATTTTAGGGCATGCACACACATATTTTTCCTCCTACCTATTTTTCTTACCTGGTCAGTAGCTGGATGCAATATCACAACTCATGCTTGAGAGAATAAGAAATATATTGCTTCTTAATGAGAGAATAAGAAATATATAGAAGTATGAAAACTGTACATTTGTTACTTTCTAGAGTTGGCTTCAGAATCCTGAACTGACTCGGTTTGTGGTTTTTCACAGAGACTTTAGCCTAAATTATAGCTCTATGTTTCCACTTACACATTTCCATTTAAATTTGAATGGCTAAGATGAAACAATGATCTATTCGAAAGGTAGCCTGGTTTTTTCTATAAGGTTCAGAAATGAATGCCAACCTCAGAGTTGGGACAGCCAAAGTTAATGTTAAGTTTATCTTGTTTCTTCACTTTTTCCATTTTGAGAGGAAGTATAGTGGAATGGCTATAAACACAGGCACTAGAGTCAGAAAACTCAGTTTATAAATCCTAGTATGCTAAGCACTCGTTGTGTTACTATGTACAAGTTCCCTAACATCTATAAACCTAAAGTAATTTGAAGTTAATTTGTTTTGTGAGCATTAATTTTAATACAATAATACTGTCACATGTACAGTGTTTTTTTTAAAGGTCTTTCTCTGGCCAGTCGCAGTGACCTAGTGTTAAAGTTTGGCACATTCTGCTTTGGTGGCCCAGGCTCAGTTTCCAGGCACAGACTTACACCACTTATCTGTTAGTGGCCGTGCTGTGGCAGCGGCTCACATACAAAAAGAAGAAGATTGACCGTGGATATTAGCTCAGGGCAAATTTTTTTCAGAAAAAAAAACCTCTCTCATCTATGATCAAAATTGAGTCTAAGAACCAATCTGAATTACATAGATAAAAATATATTTCCCTAGGTTTCAAATGAAGAAAAAACTTTTTGAAAGAAGTTAGTTAATTTTCAAAGATCATATCTGAAGTTAGGGGCTGAATTAAGACATATAATCAATGATGGCCTCAAAACTACAATGAAAGATTAGCTTGGACTCAGAGTTTTTTAAAAATGTGAAAAGATGTGGCAGTTAATCATGATAGTCCTATGTCTGTGAGGAAATTCAATCAAGGAGGATTGCCAGGTAGATTAAGCATAACAGTGGCCTTCTGAACCAAGACAACTGGAGATTCAAATAAGAATTTTAGCAAGCTCTTAATAAATGCAGACATTTGATGAACTGGTTTTGCCTGAGAGCATTCCCGGTTTTCATGTACTTAGAGACTTAAAATATGTAAAAGCCTTAATACACTTGAGGGGGAATAAGGAATATATTTCAGGTATGTTTACTGAATAAGTCAAGCCCATGGTATATTCAGCATTATTATTTTATTCAAATTAAACAGCCTTTCTTATGCATTGACTAATATTACCGTAGTCGGATTTTGGAAATCATCAGAAGCTATTTCTCAATAATTTGTCTTTAAACTAATTTAAATTCCTAAAATTCCACTATGGAAATAAATGTATTCGTTTTAGAATTCTATCTCTACTATAATGTGATTATTCATTGTATGGGTGACAATACGAACTTAGTAATGAGGAGAGTTGAAGAGGAAATTTAAGTAAGAATTTATTGAGAAGCCAGATATGAGGTTAGGGCTGAAAATATATGCTATGAAAGTGTAGACATCATGAATACATCAGGTAAGGATTGATCCTAATTTCTTTTAATTTGAGATTATAAAAATATCTGATGGAACACATTGCTAGTCCATTAGTGTTGTCTTCTCAGCAGCATCCAAGACTCTACTGTGGATTGATCAAAAGCATTCATGTTGACTAAGGCGGACACTGATCACAATTTGCTGCAAGATTTAATGGAAATCATTAGTATATGTTCACAGTGAGAGTCATTAGAGTCATTGTAATTGAATACCTGATTACTGTTCTCTGAGAGACTTGAATGAGGCATACCAAACCAAGTTAGTTCCTTGAATATAATTTTTTGGTCACTCTTCTCAATAAACATTTCTAAATATAAGCTCATGAATTATATCATTTCAGGTTATTTATGTATCCTATATACACTGGACCATGGAAAAAAGCAGTAATGTCAATGTATTTATTTTCTCAGGACTTTCCAAAAACAGGAATATTGAAATCCTCTGCTTTGTATTATTTTTATTTTGCTACATTGCTATTTGGATAGGAAACTTGCTCATAATGATTTCTATCACATGCAGTCAACTAATTGGCCAACCCCTGTATTTCTTCCTTAATTACCTCTCACTCTCTGACCTTTGCTACACGCCCACTGTGACACCCAAATTAATATTGACTTATTGGCAAAAAAGAAGACCATTTCTTATAGTAACTGCATGACACAGCTGTTTACCACCCATTTCTTTGGAGGCATTGAGATCTTTGTCCTCACAAGGATGGCCTATGACCACCATGCAACCATCTGCAAGCCCCTGCACTACACCATCATCATGAGCAGACAAAGGTGTAATGCCATCATCACACCCTGTTTCACTGGGGGATTTATACACTCTGCCAGTCAGTTTCTTCTCACCATCTTCTTACCATTCTGTGGGCCCAATGAGATAGATCACTACTTCTGCAATGTGTATCCTTTGCTGAAATTGGCCTGTTCTAACACACACATTATACGTCTCTTAGTCATCGCTAACTCTGGTCTAATTGCTTTGGTGAGCTTTGTTGTCTTGATGTTGTTTTATTTTTTTATATTGTACAACATCAGGGTACATTCTTTGGAAACTCGAGGCAAAGCTCTTTCTACTTGCAGTTCTCATGTAGCAGTTGTAGTCTTGTTTTTTTGCACTAGCATTATTCATTCACATTAGACTAGCCACAACTTTCCCAAAAGATGAAGCATTGGCTCTTTTTTATACCGTCATTGCCTCCATGTGAAACCCTCTGATCTATATCCTGAGACACATGGAGATGAAGAATGCTTTGAGGAAAGTTTTGTGTCATCATAAACTCTTGGAAGAAAAGTAACTTTTCAGAAGATTTTCTGCATTTCATGCCATGGTTCCATGAAACCATGACTATAAATAAGATTTATCGTCACCATCTTCCTGGCCTTACTGCTTGGCAAGCTAAGGGAACAAAGAGGAAGCATATAACCTCTGGAGATGTATGCTTCTACACTGAAACCTCATGAACAAATTGAACATTATTTTTACTCATACTTTTCTCCCTCTGACTTATCATTAAGAATTGTGCTCACATAATATGAATTAACCAGAGGATATTATAAGTATAAAAATTGTATCACCTATTTGTCATTGTATTGAAAAAATATAAAACAGATCATGTATTTTTCACATCTTAAAATGCTGAAAAGCTGAAAAAATCTTACTTTCAATTTTTAAACTTTTACTCAACTAAAAATACAGAAAATTGCACATAATCATGCATGTACAATTCATTAATTATCATGAACTGAGCAATATTCTACAATCAGTAACCATATTGAGTTAGAAATTAACAGTATACCTGAAGTCCTTCTCATTTATCTTTCTAATTAACACCTCCCAAAGGTAATTAATATCTTCATCTCTAAATTGTTTAGTTTTACACATTGTCATATTTGTAGAAAAATAACGATACAGATTGTACTCTTCAGTGTCTATCTTCTCTTTATTATGTTTATGAGATTCAATCCTTATGCTTTATGCATTTTCTGAGTGTTTTCAGTGATTTACAGTATCTCATGGTTACATTAATATGTAACAAATAATTTATCCATTCACTTGCTGCTAAACATTTTGTAGTTTCCCATTAAAGGCCATTATGAGTAGCACTGTTATGAACATTTTGGAACATATCTTTTGGTGAATTATGTGTTCTATTATTTCTTTAACATGCTTTATATTGTAATTAAGACAAAATTTTAAGATAGCGGTTGTACAGTTGTGTTAATACTCTCCCCTAACATATTCCTGACATAAAGTATATTAAGTAAAAAATAATTATCAATAAAGAAACACTAGTGTGACTTCAATAGATGGTTTAGAAATATGTAAAACTTCTGGTGCTTCTACGATCCATATGATGGGCACGTTATGTAATGATTAATGCAAATCAACTTGTCAATAATAGATAAAAAGAAGAAAGCTCTGATAAAGTATATACAATGAAACTGAGAAAAAATCCCAGGAATACAGCGTTGTATTACGTTAGAAAGGTTAAGATATCAGTAATCAGAACTGGGAAATTTTAAAAATAGGATATTCAGTGGAACATGTGAAGTTGATTGACACAATAAGCAAAACTGAGAAAATTCTTTATTTATGTCTCCAAAGGAAAAAAATATATTTTGGTGGGCTACAAATAAGGACAGTGGTTCCAGATAAAGAAGGTATACTATAAGTAGATGCTAAGGCTAGATTGCCACATAAACACAAACACATGTACACATATATATGCACAAATGTAGTATAGAAAATAAGGTCTTCCAAAGGCTTCTATTTCTCTCATAATTGGAATAAGCATCCTTGAATAGAAAATGAAAAAAGATGGAGAAAATATTAAATTTTTGTGAAAAAGTATATAATCACACAGCAAAAATTACTGACATAGGAGGAAACTATGTTGGAAACAACTGTTACAGAGTATGTCATTCAATGATTACCTTTATTGCAGTTAGAAGACAAAATACAATACGATATATCTATTATATTAGAATAAAAATTAATTTTAAAAGCATGATTTAAGAAGATGAATCTCAAAATTGTCCATGGTGTTAAAAAATTAAAAAATAAATAATTTAAGAAATAAAAAAGAATATTTTAATTAGAGATTCAATGGATAAAACAGAATAGCTATATCTTAAGAAAGATCCAGCAAGTGGAAATTATATAATAACAAATTAGCAGAACACAGAATTAGAGAGACAAGAACATGGAAACAATTAAAGATATATTAAGAGATTATAAATGAAGTAAAAGAGAGTGACATATGAATATCAGACTCCAGGATTTGGGTAATAGTGAGAAAGAATACCTCAAGAAATAATAATGTATAATTTTCCAGAATTGAAGAAAATAAACCTTAGAAAATAATCACGGGAAAGAAAAAGAGTTGTTCTCAAAAAGAATCATAGATACGTGACTACTAATTAATAATAATTTGCTTTGGTAAGAGTAGAAGACAGAAGAAATAAATTACCACATTAAAATACTAAAAGAAAAAATGTCACCCCTGACATTCACGTTTTTTGAAAAACAAGAGTAAAACAAAGAGTTTTCAGTACAACAAAACAACAATAAAAAGCAGAGAGTTTACTACAAACCTGCTCTCACTAAAAGAATTGTATAGAATGTTTCATAACACAAGAAGATGGCTAAGAATGAAGATAGGACATTTCAGAAGAAATGGGGAATGAGGAAAATGGAAGTTTTATATGTAAATGTAGAAAATGTGTTAAAAGTAAAAATCTTGTCTAATTTGTGAGATAAAATACAGAAAAAAGAACAAAAATTCTGGTTTACAACATCATGCAAATTCGAAGAGAATGATCAGAAAAGAATGTTCCAAGAACCTTATAGTGTTCAGTAGCGGGGTAAATGTTGATCAAATTCAGACTTGTTAATGCTCATGTGCAGACATGATTTCTTATAGATAGAATAGTAGGAAAAAGATAGCAGGTAGAAAGGTGGATAGATGGATGAGATAGATAGATAGATCTATAGATGACAGATAAACAGATTAAATGTATTGAAGGAATGAAAGGAGATCAATCCATTTAAAAAGCAAGAAAAGAAGGAGGGAATAAACAAATTGGGGAAAGTAGAAAGCAAGAATAAAAAATCATAGAAGTCAATTCAAATATATAAGTTAAACACAATCAACACAATGGACTAAATCCTCTAGTGGGAAAACAAAGATCATCATTAATGATTAAAATACAATCAGATGCTTTTACAAAAGATGCATGTAAACTATGAGACGTGAAAAAAATAAACTTAAAGCATGAGAAAGAGCAGGCAAACGTGATAGCATTTGAAGCAGTGGTGCACATACAAATACACACACACGCACACAAGCAAACGTGAAAAAGTAGGCAAGTCATTAGCAATTCTTAAAATTATTTAATATTGGTAGAATTTGCAACATGGAAACATTTACAAATCCTAAATTTGTATGGGTATAGAAGGGCATAGAGGATATGATCCAAAATAATATGTAGCATTGATGGTGAGTACATGTGGATTATCTAAAAAATTTGTCTTGTTTTTTGCCACATATTAATGTTCAACAAGTGTCAAAGAATCTGCACCACACAGACAGATGATCTAATGACAATTCAATTAAAGTAGAAATCAAGCACAGAAAGGTAACTGTTACTCATACATATATGGTAATTTTTAAACAATTTTTTATAAAACTACTAAGCCAAGAAAGAAATCATAATAGAAATCAGAATATGTTTAAAGATAAAATTAATAAAAATAGTATATATCAAAAAAGTATGTAATGCCTAGTGGGAAATTTCTAGCTTTAAAATTCTCAAAACTGTTAAAGGAGAAACATACTTTGCCATCTTAATAGATGATTTGTTATAATTTAACTGCAAATGGAATCCAAAAAATATTACCTATAAAATTTCACATCAAACATTGTGTTGAAGGGTGAAATACTAGAAGTTATTCCTTAGCATTCAGGAACAAGAATTGAAGCTTATCGTCACCAGTTCCAATAAATACTACTCAGTATTGTACTGAAGGTCCTAGCCAACATAAGATAAGCAAACAAGAAAAAGAAAGTTTTAAGTATTGAACCAGAAATGAATGGGATACTATTTCTATAGATCTTGCAGATATTAGTAGTCGAAAGAGAATATTATGAACAACTCTGTGGCAAAATTGAAAGAGGCGAAGTTGTGGAGAAACTGGAACTCTCATACTCTGCTGGTGGAAATGCAGCATAACCACTTCTGAAAATATTTTGGCAGTTTCTTAAAAAGTTAACATACTCTTACTACGTGACCCAGCAATTTCACTCTTTGGTATCTGGCCAAGAGAGATGAAAACATATGCCCACACCAAAACTTGTACTTGAATGTTTATAGTAGCAGTATTAATTATGACCATCAACTGGAAACAATTCAAATGCCCACCAACTGGGGAATGAATATACGAATGAACTGGTATATCCACATAATGGAATCCTATTCAGTAATAAATATGAGTAAACTACCAATAACGCAAAACAACATGAACTTATAAAACACTGTTGTGAAGGAAAAAGGTAGGCAAATTTATATTTGGCTCCTGCAAAGCAAATTTCCTCCAAGCATAGGCATAAAAGAGATGACTCCTAGGATTCATTTATGCACATGCCTTTACCAGCTGTTTAAAAATATTTCTTGTTTACTCTTGAGTCATATCAGGTAAAGAAATTGTACGTGCAATCAAAAGACCAGACAACATCCCTGTGGAATGAATACATGCTTTTCTGTGAATTCAAGATAGATATCTAACTCTTGATTCCCCTTGCAAAACAATAGGATTTCTTCCAGAAAAGCAATCCTGAAGATAACTTCAGAGATTTCATCTGGCTTTATTTTGAATCACTGGTTTATAGTCTTTCATTCCATCTCAGATTTATATTCCAGAGAAGAGTTAGCACATGGAGCACCAAAGGTGGAAAATATGCAAAGCAGATATTTCCCTGACGAGCCGAAAACTAACCTGATGTCAACTCAGTGGGACTCACTTTGATAGTTTTTGTTTTAGGCTCATTACATACTGTTTATCATTTGTTCTTTTTAATTCTTACTGTAAGTCTATAAATTTAACTGTGGTATAAAGATTTGAGTAAGAGTAGCATGTTTTAGTGATGTTTACTTATAATTACATATTGCAAACTGAATTGGAGCAGGAAATAAAAATAGCATTAAAGTTTTGAAATGTTCAAGTTACCACTGACTTTTGAGCATCCAATCTATAGAAAACTTCTACCTTTCAAATGATAATCCTCCTAAATAAATTAGGTTTACCAGAATCAACCAAGGTAAGTTAATAGAATGGAAAGGAAACCTGTTTTGTGGTTATGTACCAGGTACCATTCTAAGGAACTTCACATCATTATCTCATGTATCCCTCATTATTTTCTCTAATAACATATCAATATCAGAGTGTTATATATGTGGATTCAGAGGTTTAGATAGATTAAACGTCTTTCCCGAAGGATTCTGGAGAAAGTAAAAACAGTTCACATTGTTCTTTATTAAAAGTTCTTACTAAAACTTTACAGAAAGTAAAATGTTTAAAACAATTATTTGGAGTAAAGTTTGGCAATTGTCTAAACTTATGCTGGATGATAGATTTTTATCTCCTACTAATCCAGAAAGAAATTTTTGACTTGATGGCAGCTTCTATGTAAACCCAAATATTAAAAATGGACCCTAAAAATTAGCCCGGCATAGGGATTTATTCTTCTACCTAATGGCAATTGTATGCAGGTTGGAAACATCTAAGGACCGATGATCTGTCTTGCTGGATGGTCACTGTTATATGGACAGAGTTTGAATCAATGCAGTTTGTTCTCCACTTTATTTTACACTACTCAGCTTCTCTAATTCTTTCTATATCGCCTTTATAAAAAAACGCTTACACATTCATTGTATATGCCTTTAATGTTTTGAAAGTTTTCCATTAGTCAATGTAAGGTCAATTTCTTCCTTTACTATAATTCCACCTCTTCAGTTTACTCATGAGATTGATTACATTATTGTCAGTACCTGTCGCAACATCTAATTAGTAGTTAACCTTTAATTTTCTTAAGAATATTTAATTAATTAACAGTAAATAATTCCTCAACTGTACTGGCTGGGATAGTAAAAACTATTATGGTCAAATTGGAGGCAAAAATTATCCAAAATAATTTGAAATCATAGAAGTGCTTATCTAAACCTTCGTTTTTATAAATGTGAAGATAGATTTTCACAGTGATTTGGCAATATCATTTTTTGTGCTGTAAGTAATATGAAATATAGATTCAAATAATTCCAACCACTGCTGTCCCCCTGATTACTTGTCTCCTCTGCTTTCATCTAAAGGAGGCAGTGCTGGACTGGGTAAAAATCAGACCCAGTTTCTATGAGCTACCATTTGTTAGTTCTCTGATTTGGGAAATTGACTCAGTTAATTTAGATCAAATTCTCTTCTATTATTTAAGTCTTTCTAATAACTATCCTCCTTATTTAATAATTCTCTTTAAATCAACTCACTTTTATACAAATTTGTTTAAATGGAAGTTACATATTTTATATGACAGATATGACTTTTAACTCTGTGACAATAGATTTTTAATTAATCAGACAAAATTAATATATTTTATTTAGGTACCATTATCTGTGGATAATCTGAGAATGAGACTGTTGTCTTTTTGTTAAAAATGGAGATTAACAAGTCTTACATATTAAAGATATGGTATACCCAAATCAAAATCTTATCCCTCATGTAATAAGATATATTAAACTAAAATTGTACTAAAATAATGTGTTTTACTCCCGTGTCTTTTTGTTAGCTAAAATAATTTCAAGTATTTTCAGTAATATAGCTACATGGTTTTGGTAATGCCAGACTGGTTGATCTCTACATAGCTTTGCAACAAAAAATTCTGTGTTTTTAAAAATCTGTGTCTGTGGTACCTTTCAAACATGATCTAGGAGTTACATAGAAAGGCCCTCTGGATCCCACATAAGCCCCCACCAATGGGGAGAAAAGCACTTAGATGGAATTCTCCTCTATAGTACATTCCTTTCAGTCCTACATATTTCATGTCATACAATCAAACAGAAAATGGTGTATGCAAATTCATGGATCAGTCACTCATTCATTCAACACATAATAGTTGAATACCTACTGACCATAAAGTATGCTTTATTATTGTTTTGTAACATCATTTAATGACTACATAGTAAACATACAAGCATATAAAAGAAATAAAAGGAATGGAATTCAAACATAGTCATACAATTTAAGTTTTCTCTTTCCTTTACTTATTGTACCACTAATTTTAACAAATGTTCAGTTTACCACAGAAGTATTGGCTTTAACACTTAAAAGGTAAATAGGAGAGATGCATACATTATACAATTATTTTTACAATGTCATTCATTAGCAAGCATTCTAGTGTTTGCAGTTATATATTCTAGTCATTTGGCTTTCACAATAAGATTAGTTCTCAGGTTGATAAGGTTGTTTCTTTCCCTTGTGGCAAAGGAATTTACCCAGTTTGCAAATTAATCATGCACTCAAGAAGTTCAAAATTCAGGCAAATACATCATAAGTTTATTGGTATTCCTTGCTCGTGTGCACACAGAGAAAACAAGGAGGTATTTCCCTTTCTGTTCGAGAAAGAAACATGACATAAAATGAAAACTTCACTATGAATAAAAAATACAAATTTAAAATAGCCATATATCACATACCCAGAAATAAGTAAATAAGTGATTATTTTCCTCTAAATGTGATGATTAATAGTAATAGAATTTTCTCAATTAGGAAATAGTAATATGTTAATCATTAAAATTTAAAACTGGAGAACACTGAATAAAATACACATTTCATTTCATCAATATAACAGAGCACTTGAGTAAAAATGAAAACTGTAAGGGAGATAAATTAGCAATAATTCCGAAGAAGAAATATAACCAATATTAACAATTGATGAATTAGTTTCCATGATTTGTTGATAGTTTTTATATGATTGTAATTTCACTGCAAATATTTTCATCCAAATACATTTTTTTCTTTCAGATAGTAAACTATTTGTGCATAACAACAATAAACTCACCACATAGGAAATCAAGAAAATATCAGTATTCATTCTTATAGGCCTTCCCTCTGACCAGAACATACAAATATTTTACTTTATACTCTTCTTGTTTTGTTATCTTGTCATCTGGTGGGAAACCTTGTAATCCTTATCCCTATTCGACACAGTGCCCTTTTTTTCACCAACCAGTGTACTGTTTCCTCAGCCCCTTGTCCTCTATGGACATCTGCTATACCTTCTGTCTGACACCCAACTGATCAGTGACCTGTTACTGGGAAGAAAAAACATCTCCAATTATAATGGCATGTTTCAGGTTTTTCCACACACCTCTTTGGCATCATCGAGGTCTTCATCCTTACAGTCATGGCAGTTGATCCCTATGTGGCATCTGCAAACCTTTCCGTTACATGCTTATCATGAATAGCAAAAGATGCAATCTTCTAGTCTCAGCTACTAGGGCTGCTGGGGCTGTCTATTCCTTTTCTCGGTTTTCAATGATGATCCATTTGCCCTTCTGTGGCCCCAGCAAAATTGATCACTACTATTCTGAAATTTTCCCTTTGCTGAAAGTCATGTTTAATGATGCCTACACCACTGATGTCCTTGTGTTTGCCATTTCAGGAATGGTCACCTTGGAAACCTTTGTTCTCTTATTTGAGTCTTACACTATATTATTCACCTTAAGAAATCACTGAGCAGAGAGAAGGCACAAAGCCCTCTCTACCTCTGGATCTCATACCTCTGTGGTTGTTTTATTTTGAGGGACTTCAATTTTGCCTACCTCAGACTCCCTACCACTTACCCTGAGGCCAAAATATTTGCTGTAGTTTACACCATCATGGCTCTTTTTGTTCACTCCCTCATTCTTTACGTTGAGAAATACAGAGACGAAACAGGCCATGAGAAAAGTTTGGTGTGAAAAGATCTTTTCAGATGAGATACACAATTGAATTTTTTCCTATTCAATTATTAAGGAGTAAAAGTGGACTCGGAATCAGAGAGCCCTATTAGCTTTCAGATCACTGTTGTTCACTTTATAAAAATCAGAGATGATGAGCTGAAGAATTATAAGTAAAGTGACAATTTCACTAGTGGCTTTGAGATTGGGTAGGAGCATACATGCATCAAAAATATTTTAGGCTAATGTAACGATGATAATGTCAAATAGAGTAGGCAATTCTGAGGCTGAACTTGAATTTTAATCATTTGCATATGAAATTTATACTTGGAGACTAGGCAACTTTTTGGCATTCTGTGGAAATGAAGTATATTGAAAGTGTGATTTGGAAATTTAAAAAAATAATATTTTTTTATTATTGGGCTTTATTTCCTCACAAGATGTTCAAATAAATCTTGATATGATGGCACTGTGAAATTATGTAATGGAAAAGTTCACAGAAATCATTCAGTTTAAAGAGTGAAGGGAAAAGGGTGATCAGATCCATTCTCGGGGAGTTACAGCATCCTCTCCTCATCTCTCTTAAAGTGTCCTAGGCAGGCACAAAGGAAATGATGACAACTTATTTTTCTACTATAGTGTTTATTACATCACATATACTCAGAATGTGGAAAGACAGGTTGAGAAATTTAATAGATCTTATCCCTTTCCAGTAAAGTTCAATTATCTAAGTGACTACAAGACTGCATTTGGGAAGAAACTGCACATACCAGCTTGTCCTGATACATAGACATTAGAAATGAATTCAATCTCCATCCTCGTGGACAAGCAATATGCCCAAGTGAAATTCTTTAAAAATAAATTTTCTTTTACCATAATTCTTTTTGTATATATTTTAATTCCTCTTAAGATGAGAGAAAAATATAAACAGAAAAATACAACAGTTGTTGATATTAAAAAACATTCTACCCTTGTACATGGATAAAACAGTATTATTAAATGTTCTGAAGAGTTGATTTCTAAGAAAGATTTCCCAAGGGAGCCAGAAAAAAGATAAGAAAATATTTTTGTGGATTTCTATGAAAAAGAACAGACAATCATAAGAAGGTGGATAACAGTTTAATATTAAAGATAGAGTTATTTGAAAAACATGAAAATTATTTGAAAACTTAAAATGCAATAGAATTTGAAAAAATAATTTCAATAATAATGCAAAATCAATGGGAAGGGAAATGAGAGAAAATTATATGACAGACAAATTATAATGGATTTAAATTAGAGAAGAATTATATAAATTACAATTCAGACAAGTTGCTAACACTTACGTTGTTATAATATTCCTTTCAGTAAGATTTTTGCTTAAAAACTTGATCGCAAAGAACATGTGGGCAGTAAGCCAAGCAAATGTGAAGGTGTCTTTCACTTTCCTGCAAGAATGAAAGACAATAGAACTAAGAATAATGTTTATCATTCTCCGTCTTTTTCTTTCAAGACCTGTAAACTGCCACATTGCTGTTTAATACTTGTTATAGGGAAGTGGTCTAATCCAGCACAATATTCATTTCTTTATTAGTAGCTTATCCAAATTGTAACTCATATAACAGAGCCCCAAGGATGTCTGCAAGAACAGAGAAGGGGAAGCACAGAGAGAATATCATGAAAGTTCTATGTTAAGAATAGGATGAGGCCGGTCCAGTGGAGCAGTGTTTAAGTTCGCACATTCCACTTCGGCGGCCCGGGGTTCACCGGTTCGGATCCCAGGTGTGGACGTGGCACTGCTTGGCATGCCATGCTGTGGTAGGCGTCCCACTTATAAAGCAGAGGAAGATGGGCACGGATATTAGCTCAGGGCCAGTATTCCTCAGCAAAAAGAGGAGGATTGGCAGCAGGTAGCTCAGGGTTTGTCTTCCTAAAAAAAAAAAAAAAAGAATAGGAATATGGTACAAATGTTCAGTTATAAGAAGAATAAACTTCTGAGGATCTAATGTACAGCATGATGACTATAGTTAATGATACAGTTTTGTATACTTCAAAGTTACTGAGAGTGGATCTTAAGCATTCTCACCACACAAAACGAGTTAAATACGTGAGTGGTAGATGCGTTAATTATATTAGTCTTGGTAATTTTTCTAAAATGTTGTAATGTATATGTATATAAAATCATCACATTGTGCACTTAAATTACTATAATTACGTTTGTTAATTATTCCTCAATAAAGCTAAAAGAAAAACCAGGTTTCCTTAGGAATGTAGGAAATGGATTATATAAAAATAAAGTACTTAGACTTCCTTTCAAATGAATTCTTTGGAGGCCAATCAAACTTCACTCTTTTGATGTATCTGATGTGGTTTTTAGGGTTATCTTACATGTTTTTCACATATTTAAATTTTGAAACAGGATAGAAAAAGAAGTTTGCAAAACAGAGAGAAGGCTACATTGGAAAAATCCCTTTAATGTCCACATGAATCAAGACATAAAACACTGTCATCATCTCCAATGTCAATGATAGGTCACTTCCTCTCTTTACTCCTTCCATTCCTTTGGAATTAGCCATCCTACTGACTTTTGGTAATCACTTCCTTGCCTAGCAACTTTGGGCAAATCATATGTCTTATGTGTTATATCTTATCTGTTGACAGAGTCTTCTCCTGTGTAAGAAAGGACACTCATAGTGCCCATCTCACTGAGTCCTTTTGAAGATTAAATGAGAACCCTTAGCATATGATCCACAGTAAATCATCAATATGTACTTGTTATTTATTCTGCTCACAAAACACATTGGAAGTCAACTCAATCTTTGTTTATAGATGTATTCATCAGCGACGTACTTATCTATCAATGATATGATGATCTGAGAAAAAATCAGCACATACCAAATATCATACAGATCAGGAAGATGTGGCTAAGACTCAAAATTAAATTTGTGCTAGCACTTCTTAATATTTCAAGGCAGAATGTAAGAGTCTGTCTGTCCTCAAGAAACTTAGGACCATGCAATTAAGCATGTATGCAGTTTACTTTGGCATAGATTAAAATTGAAATGTCAGAGTCAGTGAAACCCTCTGTTTTAAGAAATGATATTGTGAAATAATTACTGAGTATACTGTGTATCAGGAATTGTGCTAAATGTATAACATTTTGCTAAGTATATGGCTAAGTGAATACATGTTGTTTTAGATTTTGATTGTATATTACTTATTAGGTTTATAATGAACCCAGAAGAGGAAACTGAGTCAGAGAGGAATTAAATAATTAATAATATTAATTAGTAAGTAAATTAATTATTAAGTAAATATTAATAGTATTTAATAGAGTTATTGTGAAGATTAAACAAGATTATACCTATAAAGTGTTTAGAAGAATGTTAGGTACACGGGAATGCTAAAATTGGAAACTAATAAAAGAATGATTAGATCTATTGATCGCCAATGTGATTAAGCAACATACTGATGTCATATGCTTATTCATAGCAAAACCACAGTATCAACCCAAGCAATTTCAATTCATTATGTTTAAGGTTTCCCAAACTTTAACTTTAACAATGGTAGAAAACCCAAAAGTTATGCAAAATCTTAACTGAAATGTATTTTATAAATCACTAAACCTTGATTCATCATTTTACAGATGGGGACCCTAGAACCATGAATACAAATTCCTAAATTGAGTGAAGAGCTATTCTGGAGAATGAATTAATCTCTTTTTTTCCTATCCATGTTCTTGCATAGGCACTCTTTGTGGCTGTGATAGCATTGTTCATGTTTGAGAGAATGAAGAGATTTAGTGGATTTTCTCACATATATAGCTTTCTTACCCTTTATAAATGACCTACATATGTAGGAGGGAGGGACTGATTGAGCTTGTACTTTTTGTTTATCATCTATGTTTTCATATATAGAGAGAGTTTAGCTTAATTTATTATCTCCTTTGGTATATGTATATCGAAATATTCTGATTCAAGAACAATAACTTTGAAGGTTTTGAGTTTTGCATAAAATAATTAGTTAACTGTGATAAAGCAGGGTTTTTAACACTACATTTATTATGTTGCTTTGACTCTACATCTTTTATGTGTTAACTCAGGCTCTAGACTTAGAAAACACTGATTTCAAGTTCTGGTTTGCTAATCACTAGTTAAGTGTTCTATGTATACTTTATCAGGAAAGTCTCAACTAATTTTTAACGTATCTAAGATATTATTACTCTTGTATCTGCATCAGACTGAACTGAAACTGCATTCAGTTGCATAATGTTTTATTTTTTTTCAAAGATCTTATTCATCTATTTTTAAATTTGAAACTCAAACTTTCCAATTTATTTAGGAGAGAAATGATTTTTCTACATTTTAGATAAGGAAAAGTCAGAAGGAAATGAACTTAGGAGTTTACACTTAAAATTGATGACTGAATCAAGATTAGAGACTAGAGCTCTTCTCCCACTCTAAAATTGAGAAAGTAGAAATACAGGTGGTGGTGTACATGTGGGAAACTGCAAGTGTATGGGGAAGTGGAAATGAAAAGAGATTACCAAGAAGGAAAATAAAACGTCACCTATGGCCTTGAAGAGTGGAGAAATTGAAGATTCAAATATGTATTTGGCAAAGTTATTTGGTTAGAAGTTGAGCGAACATTTAATTAGCAGGGAAATTAATTTTGTAACAAATGAAGACAGAATGATTGGCTTTGCTTGAATATTCTAACGGCCTTAGTTTCTTTGGAGGCTTAATTTTGTGTATAAATCAAAATTTTCTTGTTCAGCTTTGGGGAGGGTAAAAAACTTGTCTTTTGTTTTATCTCCATGCATATGATTAAATTAATGTTATTGTTTATGTCCATTCAAATGAATAAGTGACTACATTAAGAGTTGATGAAACCAGTATTTTAAATATTATTTTAAAAATAGTCTTTATTTATTTACAGGTAAGGAAATCTTTTCATTATATAATTGGAAAAATAAAGTATTCCTTTTCAATGACTTCTCTATAAGCTATTCCTAAATCTTAAAATTGCAACATAGAAATAAGTTCATTTGTTTTAAAGCTCCATGACAAAGGAATTTTTTGTTTGGAAGGTGACACAATTAACTTGATCTGTAAAAGAGAGCTATGGGGAGAGCATTTGAAAATTAATTGACAAGAAAATGTAGCTACAAGATTAGAGGAGAAGATACATTACAAAATTGAAAGAAAAGTTTCAAATATTAATGATGCATTTTGAAGTCAAAATTTGTAGTAAACACCATTAGTCCGTGTGGTTATCAGTTCTATGTAATTTTTTCAATAGCGATGAGGTTCAAATTAAGTTAGCAGAAGCTATGATCAACCTAAGCTGAATTGTCTGTATTTTTGTATATCAAATTCTCTCGATTTAATATAATTGCTAAATGAGAAAGAGATTCAAACTACCGTTATTCATTATATATATTTTCTATATACTTTTAATTACAATTATTCTATATAAAACTAGGGAATTTGATTAGTATCTCAACGTTTTCTACTTGTTCAAAATAATTTTATCATTTAAAATATCATTTTCTATAATGTAGTCATATTTACTGGACTTTATTATTGTCAGCTTTAGATTACTGATTTGTAACACTAACATTGAGAAAATAAAATTAGCAATTAATATTTCTATGTTAATGAAGCAATGACCATTTATCGATTTGAGGTTCACAACTATTTTGTGACAAAGTGCAGAAAAAGGTTTCCTCGTTTTTCACATGAGATACCTTAAATTCAAAGAAATTAGCCAAATTCACACTCTGATAATTAATAGTAAAACTGGGTGCCAAATGTTTATCTTTACATAAATTTTTACTGTAAACTTTTCTAAGAATTATGCAGTATCAAGATTCTTTATGGGTTTGGGCAAAAAGCACAAATTGGACAAATAGAGAATATAAACTCATTCTCTCATTCAAACCACTGAGAAGAAATTAATTTGCAAAATATAGCATACTGAGTCAAGAGCAAAACCATGAAGATAAAACTGCCTTCTCCCTCTCTTATTTAGTTTTAACTAATGCTTTATTTTCTGGTTCATTTATATACACGATTTTTATTGATGTGCCTATAGAAATCAATATACTCCTAATATAAAATAGCAGCATTTTACTGCCACAAATAACTAAGAAAAAGATAAAGAAGCTTTCAAAAAATTGTTCAAACCAATTGCAGAGACCTCTTGCAGAGTTTCTATTTTCCACTTTGTAAATATATATGTATCATCACAGAAATATTTTCTTTTCTACCTCATTTTAAAATTATTATGAGGAGCATATATTGCAATAGTGACCACTGTTAAGCTTTACATTTGCTTGTATATTATTAAACAAAACTTTGTATGACTCATAATTGCATCTTTAACAAATTTGAATTTTTAAGGATCCAGAGTAATGTCCTTTCCAAGGACTTAGTTGTATAGTCCTTTAGAATAGGAAAATATTTAGCAACTTATAGTAATTTTTAGAGTTTTTTGTGTGTATTTGAGGAAGATGTCCCTGAGCTAACATCTGTGCCAGTCTTATGTGGGATGCCACCACATCATGGCTTGAGGAGCGATGCTAGGTCCATGCCTGGGATCCCACTCTGTGAACCCCCAGCCACCGAAGTGGAGTATGTGAACCTAACCACTAAGCCACCATGCTGGCCCCTATACATTTATAAATACTTGATTGAATGTATTTTATTAATGTCAAGATTGAACATAGTGTCCTGAATGATTGACCTAAGAAAATCATTATGAGAGTAACCAGAAAAAAATTATTAAATATCAGATTTTTATTTTCTGAAACACTGTGATCATGTCCCTTAAACATAGTTTAATGAAGTTAGTTATTGTCAATTTTCTGCATGAGCATTTCTGATATTGACTTATGCATTATGTCTTTTCAGGGGACAGGTAGGCATTTTTACTGCACTGGACCACAGAAAATAGGCGTAACATCACTGTGTTTATTCTATTGGGACTATCTCAAAACAAGAACATTGAGATCCTCTGCTTTATATTATTTTTATTTTCCCACATTGTTATTCGGATGGGAAATGTGCTCATCATTTTTTCTATGACATACAGTCAGCTAACTGACTACCCTATATATTTCTCCCTTAATTGCCTCTCACTCTCCAACCTTTGCTACACATCACAGTGACACTCAAATTAATGACTGATTTACTGGCAGAAAGGAAGACTATTCCTATAATAACTGCATTATACAGCTCTTTATCCTTCACTTTTTGGGGGGCATTGAGATCTTTATCCTCTCAGGCCTGGCTTATGACAATTATGTAGCCATCTGCAAGCCCCTGCACTACACCATCGTGAGCAGATGAAGGTGTAATGGAATCATCGTAGCCTGTTGTCCTGAGGGATTTATACACTCTGCCAGTTAGTTTCTTCTCACCATCTTCTTACCATTCTGTGGGCCCAATGAGATAGATCACTATTTCTGTGATATGTCTCCTTTGTAGAAAGTAGCTTGCACCAATATCTACAGAATTGGTCTCTTGGTAATTGTTAATTCAGCTCTCATTGCTTTGATGACTTTCATGATTTTGATGGTGTCTTATTTTCTGATATTATACATCATCAAGGCTTACCCTGCAGAGAGCCACACCAAAGCCCTTTCCACTTGTAGTTCCCACATCATAGTTGAGGTTCTGTTCTTTGTGCCTGTTTTCCTCATTTACATTGATCAGCCACAATTTTTCCAGAGGGCATGATGTTCGCTCTTTCCCACACCATCATTGCCCCAATATTCAACCCCCTGATCTACATGTTGAGAAACTTGGAGATGAAGAATGCCTTGAGGAAAATGTGGTATCATCAATTGTTTCTGGAAGAGAAGTAACTTACACAGTCATTGTAACTATAAATTTTTCGCACTTAGTAACAGCAGAGGCCAGATGAACCTTTGTGAAGGAAAGTACATATTGTTCAGACCTTGCAATAACCTTCATCTCTACCACCATAGCTACTTTATATTTAGATCAATGAGTAAGAACTTGGGTGGCTGGGAAAAAAGGTTGACTGAGAGCTCCAAAACATATAATCTGGTCTACCATCATTGATAATTTCCTCTGCAGTGTACATCATATAGTGAGCATTTATAGGACTCAGATATTTTCATATTTTGTCCATGAAGTCTGTTCATATGTCTCTTTTTCACACCTTTCATCCTATGCTTTCTAAATCCCTAGGCCTCCAGTGAAAATATCAGCAATTACCATGAACTGGAATAGAGCTATACCTCTAGTTATCTCTTGGTCTATACCAAGGCAACAACTAACTGCACTGGTTGAGGTTTAGCTAACTGAGAAGATTTTCCTTAATCCATGTCTTTTTAGGGACATTTATATTTGGGGATGTAATGCTACCACATCCCATTTCTGTTCGCCCCAAATTTTCATGTAAAACTAAATATAAACAGATACAATCATATTTCCTTCTCAGCCAACTGCTCATAAGGCCACAACTAGTGACAGAGGAAGGAAGACAATTTGGCAAGAGTCTCATGAACGTTTCTTGAGCCTACCAGACCTTAAGAAAATAAGCATAATTTTGCAGGAAAATAGCTCAGGTGAGGTTATTATATGATCTTCAGGCAATGAGAATCTGTTCTCCTCTGGAAACGAGGAGGGAGCTGATTTTGTTTGTCTAGAGGTTTCAGGGAAATTGGGCCATCAAAATTCTCATGTTCACCCCAAATGTCACTGTCTTAGATTGCTGAGTCCCATGTTTTTTCAGGCCTTGTTGTTAACATAAGAGATTGTAGAACCCGTCCTTTCAGTCTCACGTCCAGCTGTGCCATACTCACAGTCAAATCCTAGGCCTCATTTTCATTTTAAAGGTCTTTGTTTTGGCTTCTGGAGAGCAGAGCTGCACCACAAGATTTCATGTCTTACAGTACTCCTTAAGTTTCAGGGGGCCAAGTATAACTATCCTATTGTTTATATTAGGGTTCTGCTCCCAACATCGGAAGTCAGACCACTTCACAATCCTTATAATTATGTTATACTCATACATCATTCAAGCTCCACAGTCATTGCAGTACTCAGTACATCAACACTGTTTATGGGAAATAAGTAAAATGAAATTTTGTGAAAAAAATAAAAATTTCTTTATAAAAAATATGAGGCAGCCACTTGTGATTTGTTGTTCAGATCCTGGGTGCAGACCTACACACCGCTTGACAAACCACACTGTGGCAGGCGTCCCACATATAAAGTACAGGAAGACGGACATGGATTTTAGCTCAGAGACAGTCTTCTTTAGCACAAAGAAGAGGATTGGTGGCAGATGTTAGCTCAGGGCTAATATTCCTCAAATTAAATAAATAAATAAATATATAAATATAAGGTTAAAATTGTTATAGCAGAAGCACTATAGTTTTCTCTCAAAATACTAACTTATATGTTCTTCTAATTAACAAATCATTATTTTTCCCACAGAAAAGAATGACCAACATGGTTTTCAAAGTTATTCCAACTATGGATGCCCTGAGACAACCAAATTCCTCACTTCTCTCCTAAATAAGTCACTTTACTCTCCTTATCCAGTCCCAACCATCACCTATGCATCATTTTGAGGTATGCTCAATTCTGTCCCAATTCCTTGCTCATATTGTTCACCTCAGCGAGAAAGTCCCTAAGTTATATCTTGCATAATCACAGACTGTATGCAACTCAAGCTTCACTTCAGTTATGAAATACTTTCTAGATATTTTTAACCATCTGTTATCTATTGTATATCTTTTTTTAATTGATTTCCCAAATTACAAAAAAAAATCTTATTTCTTTTAGAGGAAAGTTTTCTAAATTTTACTTAACACAAATTCTTATCATAGTATTTGTAAGAGGAAGGCCTACAAACATTCACCTGGTCTGAGAGTTAAATCTGTCAAAAATTTTATTTGCAGGTTGCTACTGCAGGGCCTGGAGGAAGGGGTGGGCCACTCAGATGTGAAGTGGCACAAGAGAAATATTCTACCCATTGTTCAGTCAATTTATTCTGCAGTACAGCAAACTTCAAAACCTGATTCCCATCTCTCTGACCTTAGGCTTCTTTTTCATTTTCTAGTTTTACTTCTGTTCAGACCCTATTCCTTACTGTTTCCTCAGAATTTGTTTCAACATAAAGGAAATGGCCTATCAAGAATGAGTGTAGTTCTCGTCAAGATGGCGCTGTGAGCAGACGTTGAACTCACCTCCTCCCATGATCACAATCAGGTTACAACAATTTTTGGAAGAATCACCCTGGATTGAAAACTGAAAACTGGATAAAAACCCCCACGACAAGGGACAGTCCTGACAAAAGCAGAAGAGGCAGTAACTCCGGCCAGAGAGGAAAAAAGCCACCTTTGGGAGCAGCGGAGCTTCTCAGCTGGCCAGGCGGGAGACAACCTAAGGTACGCAGCCCTCCCTGGAGGAGTGAGGTCTAGAGCGGGGGCAATACTGCTATAATCATCCTTCAGACTCAACCCAACTGAGAGGGGGGTCTTACTGTCTGGCTTTGCTGGCTATTAACTGCAGTGAGGACACCCCAGAAAAGCTATTGGCTGAAAGCAAAAATGATCCAGGTCTTAAAGGGCCCACACACAAACTCACTCATTGCAGCAACCTAAAATCACCAGAGAGAAGGCTGACTGTCCTTTGGTGAAACAAGACTAACCTGGTGGGCTCTGGGGCCATCTTGGTGAGAGGAGGATCCTCTCCTGAGACTGAGACATTGGTGGGGGCCATTGTTCTGAGCTAGTCCAGGCTTGCTGATAAGGACACTGGTAGGAGCCATTGAGGTGCCTCCCTTGGGCTGTTAGCCCAGGGATCTGCCACACCCACTAGAGCACAGATTTAATCCAGTTCAGCCAGGGCAGGCAACGTACCCTAGGGACTGGCCCCACCTAACAGCAAGCCCTCAGGCTACTTTTCAGCCTCCATTGACTGAGTGCCTTGATCCTCTACAGGCAGGCAAGAGTGTCTGCCTCTGTGGGGCAGGGCCTGTGTGAGGACCAGGTGAACTGTGGGGGGCATTGCGGCAGAGGTGGGGGCCTCTGCAGTGTGGCAGAGGGGTACGCTCCAGGGGGTTGAGAAGAGTGCACAGACCAAGACTGTGTTGACAGTGTATGAGGTCCAGAGGGGGGTGAGGCTTATCAGCCGCAGAAGACTTGTGCTTCACAAATGGCCATAAAAACGAGCAGCCCCACCTTCCAAAGCCTGAAACAACTGAGTGCCTCCATGCCAAGGGCTAGCCCCACTCAGGTGCACTCCTAAAAGAACTGACATTAGCTTTGTTGGCCTCAGGCCTATCACAACTGTACACCCCTGAGCCTAGCAACCAGCTACACTGGGTACCAACCCAATTAAGAGGACACTTGCAATAAGAGTGTGCTAATAGACTTTGTAGCCAACAGTGCTGAGGCCCCTCCAAACCGGATTTACAAACAGCTGGCCAGGGAAGGAAAGATCAGACTCCCTGTGTACCTGCAGTGGGAGAAAACCTGCCACAGCAGAAGAACACAAGTAGCCAACAAAGGGGTCACTCCTGGTTCTTATGGTCTGGTGATGAGAGGGAAGCACACTGTTGGGCCTCATAAGGCATCTCTTACATAAGGCCACTTCTCCAAGATCAGGAGACATAGCCGACTCACCTAGTACAAAGAAAATAGCACAGAGAAAGAGGCATAATGAGGAGGCAAAGGAATACTTTCCAAGTAAGGGAACACTACAAAACACCTGAAAAAGAACTAAGTGAAACAAAAACTAGCTACCTCCTTGACAAGGAATTCAAACAAAATATAATGAGGATGCTTACAGATATGCAGAGAAGAATGGATGAACACAGTGAGCACATCAGCAAAGAATTGGAAGATATAAAAAAGAACCAATCAGAAATGAAGAATACAATACTTGAAATGAGAAATTCACTAGAGGGACTCCATAGCAGTGTAGAGGAAACAGAAGAATGGATCAGCGAGCTAGAGGAACGATTAGAGGAAATCACCCAAGCAGAACAGAAAAGAGAAAAAAGAATTAGACAGAATGAGAACAGTGTAAGGGAACTCTGGTACAATATCAAGTGTGCTAACATTCGGATTATAGGGGTCCCAGAAGGAAAAGAGAGAGACAAAGGGGCAGAAAATTTATTTGTCAAAATAATAGAGGAAAATTTTCCTCACCTGAGGAAGGAAACAGACATCCAAGTTCAGGAAGCACAGAGAGCTCCAAACAAGAGAAGCCCAAAGAGGCCCACACCAAGATATATTATAATCAAAATGTCTAAAATAAAAGACAAAGAGAGAATCCTAAAAGCAGCAAGAGAAAGGCCACAAGTGACATATAAAGGGAAGCCCATCAGGCTGTCAGCGGACTTCTCAGTCGAGACCCTACAGGTGAGAAGAGAATGGCATGACATATTTGAAGTGATAAAAGGAAAAAACCTACAACCAAGAATATTCTATCCATCAAGGCTGTCATTCAGAATAGAAGGAGAGATAAAGAGCTTCCCAGACAAGCAAAAATTAAAGGAGTTTATCACCAAGAAACCAGTTCCACAAAAAATGCTGAAGGGACTTATTTAAGTGGGACAGTAATGACCACAAATAGAGATAAAAGAAAAAAATTATTTAAAAAACCCAAAACAACAGCAAGAAAAAACAGGCAATAAAATCACTTGTAAGGTAAAAGTATGGTAAAGGCAGCAGATCAACTACCTGTGAAGGTAATATGAAGGTTAAAAGACAAATGTACTAAAATTACCTATTTCAATGATGAGAGAGTAATGGATATACACACACTAAACAAAAGATTATATATGATGTGAAAAACATATAATGTGGGAGGAGGGGAGTGAAAAAGTAAAGCTTTTAGAAAGATGTCAAGCTAAAGAGTCTATCTACTCAATATAGACTTACATGCATAGTATATTAAATAGGATCCTCATGGTAACCACAAACTAGAAACCTATAACAAGCAGGAAAAAAAGTAAGACAAAAGAAATCAAACATATTACTAAAGATAGCCATCAAACCGCAAGTGAAGAGAGCAAGAGAAAAAGAAAGGAACAGAGAAGAACTACTAAAACACTCAAGAAAAAGAAAAAGTGACAAAATGGCAATAAATACATATTTATCAATAGCTACTTTAAATGTCAATGGATTAAATGCTCCAATCAAATGCCATAGAGTGGCCAACTGGATAAAAAAAAACAAGATCCATGTATATGCTGCATACAAGAGACACACTTCAGACCTACAGACACTCACAAACTGAAAGTGAAAGGATGGAAAAAGATATTCCATGCAAATGGAAAAGAAAAGAAAGCAGGGGTAGCAATACTTATATCAGACAAAATAGACTTTAAATCAAAAACTGTAATAAGAGACAAAGACGGGCACTACGTATGATAAAGGGAACAATCCAACAAGAAAATATAACACTTGTAAATATCTATGCACCCAACGTAGGAGCACCTAAATATATAAAGCAATTATTAACAGACATAAGGGGAGAAATAGACAGTAACACAATAATAGTAAGGGACTTTAACACTCCACTTACACCAGTAGATAGATCATCCAAACAGAAGATCAATAAGGAAACACTAGCCTTAAAGGGCACATTAGACCAGGTGGACTTAGTAGATATATACAGAACATTCCATCCAAAAACCACAGAATACACATTCTTTTCAAATTCCCATGGAACATTCTCCAGGATTGATCACATATTAGGCCACAAAACAAGTCTCAATAAATTTAAGAAGATCGAAATAATACCATGCATCTTTTCTGACCACAAAGGTATGAAACTGGAAATTAACTACAGAAAGAAAACCAGAAAAGCCACAAAAATGTGGAGATTGAACAAAATGCCACTGAACAATGATTGGGTCAATGAAGAAATCAAAGAATAAATCTAAAAATTCCTGGAGACAAATGAAAATGAAAACACGACATGCAAAAATCTGTGGGATACAGCAAAAGTGGTTCTATGAGGGAAGTTTATAGCAATTCAGGCCTACCTCAACAAAGAAGAAAAATCCCAAATAGACAATCTAAAAGTGCACCTAAAGGTACTGGAAAAAGAAGAACAAACAAAGCCCAAAATCAGCAGAAGGAAGGAAATAAAAATCAGAGCAGAAATAAGCAAAATAGAGACTAAAAAAGCAATAGAAAAAATTAATGAAACCAAGAGCTGGTTCTTCAAAAAGATAAACAAAATTGACAAACCTTTAGCTAGACTCACCAAGAAAAAAAGAGAGAAGGCTCAAATAAATAAAATCAGATGAAAGAGGAGAGATTACAATGGACACCTCAGAAATACAAAAGATAATAAGAGAATATTATGAAAAGCTATACTCCAACAAATTGGGTAATCTAGAAGAAATGGATAAATTCTTAGAAACATACAACCTTCCAAAACTGGACCAAGAAGATGTAGAAAATTTGAATAGACTGATCACCAGTAAGGAGATCGAAACAGCAATTAAAAACCTCCCAAATAATAAAAGTCCAGGCCCAGATGGCTTCCCTGGTGAATTCTATCAAACATTCCAAGAAGACTTACTACCTATCCTTCTCAAACTCTCCCAAAAAATTGAAGAGGAGGGGAGGCTTCCTAACTCCTTCTACAAAGCAAACGTTATCCTGCTACCAAAACCAGACAAGGACAACACAAAAAAAGAAAATTACAGGCCAATATCACTGATGAACATCGATGCAAAAATCCTCAGCAAAATACTAGCAAATTGAATACAACAATACATTAAAAAGATCATACATCATGATCAAGTCGGTTTCATTCCGGGGATGCAGGGATCGTTCAACATCTGCAAATCTATCAACGTAATACACCACATTAACAAAATGAAGAATATAAATCAGATGATCATCTCAATAGATGCAGAGAAAGCATTTGACATGGTACAGCATCCATTCATGATAAAAACTCTAAATAAATTGAGTATAGAAGGAAAATACCTCAACATAGTAAAGGCCGTATATGACAAACCCACAGCAAATATCATTCCCAATGGAGAAAAACTGAAATCTATCCCTCTAAGAACAGGAACCAAACAAGGATGCACACTGTCACCACTCTTATTTAACATAGTATTGGAAGTCCTAGCCAGAGCTATCAGGCAAGAAAAAGAAATAAATGGGATCCACATTGGAAAAGAAGAAGTGAAACTGTCACTCTTTGGAGATGACACGATTTTATATCTAGAAAACGCTAAAGACTCCACTAAAAAACTTTTAGAAATAATAAAGGAATACAGTCAAGCTGCGGGATACAAAATCAATGTACAAAAATCCATTGTGTCTCTATACACTAACAGCGAAGTAGCTGAAAGAGAAATCAAGAATACAATCCCATTTACAACTGCAACAAAAGAAGAAAATACCTAGGAATAAACTTAATGGAAGAGGTGAAAGATCTGTACACTGAAAACAATAAAACATTGTTGAAAGAAATCGAAGAAGACACAAAGAAATGGAAAGATATTCCGTGCTCTCGGATTGGAAAAATTAACATTGTTAAAATGTCCATACTTCCTAAAGCAATCTATAGATTCAACGCAATCCCTATCAAAGTTCCAACAACATTTTTTACAGAAATAGAACAAAGAATCCTGAAATTTATATGGAACAACAAAAGACCCCGAATAGCAAAAGGATTCCTGAGAAAAAAGAACAAAGCTGGAGGTATCACATTCGCCGAATTCAAATTATACTACAAAGCCATAGTAACCAAAACAGCATGGTACTGGCACAAAAACAGACACACAGATTAATGGAACAAAATTGAGAGCCCAGAAGTAAACCCACACGTTTACGGACAGCTAATATTCGACAAGGGAGCCAAGAGAATACAATGTAGAAAGGAGAGTCTCTTCAATAAATGGTGTTGGGAAAACTGGACAGCCACATGCAAAAGAATGAAAGTAGACCATTCCCTTACACCATGCACAAAAATCAAGTCAAAATGGATTAAAGACTTGAATGTAAGACCTGAAACCATGAGACTTCTAGAAGAAAACATAGGTAGTACGCTCTTTGACATTGGTCTGAGCAGCATATTTTCAAGTCCCATGTCTGACCGGGCAAGGGAAACAAAAGAAAAAATGAACAAATGGGACTGCATCAAACTAAAAAGTTTCTGCACAGCAAAGGAAACCATCAACAAAATGAAAAGACAACCTAACAATTGGAATAAGATATTTGCAAACCACGTATCAGATAAGGGGTTAATATCCAAAATATACAAAGAACTGATACAGCTCAACAACAAAAAACCCAACAATCCAATTAGAAAATAGGCAAAGGATCTGAACAGAGATTTCACCAAAGAAGATATACAGCGGGCCAACAGGCATATGAAAAGATGCTAAACATCATTAGCTATCAAGGAAATGCAAATCAAAACTACAATGAGGTATCACCTCACTCCTGTCAGAATGGCAATAATTAACAAGACAGGAAACAACAAATGTTGGAGAGGGTATGGAGAGAAGGGAACCCTTGTTCACTGCTGGTGGCAGTGCAAACTGATGCAGCCACTATGGAAAGCAGTTTGGAGTCTCCTCAGAAAATTAAGGATAGATCTACCATATGATCCAGCTATTCCACTGCTGGGTATTTATCCAAAAAACTTCAAAACACAACGGCATAAAGATCCTTGCACCCCTATGTTCATTGCAGCATTATACACAGTAGCCAAGACTTGGAAGCAACCTAGGTGCCCATCAAGGGACGAATGGATAAAGAAGATGTGGTATTTATACACGATGAACTACTACTCAGCCATAAGAAATGACGAAATCCTGCCATTTGTGACAACATGGATGGACCTTGAGGGTTATTATGCTGAATGAAATAAGTCAGAGGGAGAAAGTCAAATGTCATATGATCTCACTCATAAGTAGAAGATAAAAACAACAACAGCAAAAAAACCACATGGCATTGGAGATTGGACTGGTGATTACCATTGGGGAAGGGGGGAAGGGGGAGTGCAAAAGGGGTGATTAGGGTCACATGTGAAGGGATGCACTATAATTAGCTTTCCGGTGGTGAACATGATGTAATGTATCCAGAATTTGAAATATGATGTACATCCAAAAAAAATAAAAATTATAAAAAAATGTAAAGAATGTGTGAAAGTGGACTCTTGGTTTGTGATCAAATTCCTTGGAATATAAAGGATTATTAACCATGGCATAACTCTTTTTTAATGACTTGAGAGGAATGAAGCCACTTTCAGCTGTACATTGGACAACTTTTCTTTGGGGAATTGTCTCATCCCATAAACAAGTGAGAGGGAGGATTGGGGTTAGAAACTCTCAGGTCATCTATTTAAATGTCACTTGCATATTAAGTAGAAATTTTAATAGGTACATTTCCACTCCTGAAACCACAGTGGAGACACAACTTTTTTGTAGAAAAGAGCACTTTTCAACTTAAATGCCGGTGATGATTTTATTTACTTCTATTTTCAAAAATGTGGAAAGAATGCCTCTCTCTATAAAGAAAACAGGAAAATCCTAGAACAAGGATTTGCATGGGCTGATTGCATGGTGAAATTCATTAATCTTTAGAAATGGAATTAAGCATTTATTCTGACTGCATTAAAAATACTGAATGCCACATTTACTCAGGGATATAGGAAGTCATCTAATGAGATAATCACCCGGTAAGTAAAAATTCAAAAACCTATAATAAATAAATATTAACTTTCAAATACATATATATATAACACAACAATTTCATCTATTAAGAGACTTATTTTATTTGTGCATTTCTCTCTTTCCTTCAAGTTCTGCAGACATTTTGTATAGTAACTTTCCATTACTTAAGTACAATGCAAAGAATAATTTGTGACACATGCCATAGCAGATGTCAAAATGAAGCAGACTTTATATAAAGATTTTTGGAAATCCATGAAAGAAATTAATGATAGCATTTGTGTCATATATGGATGTATGAGAGAAAAGTAAAAGTAATTGGCTAAATCAAGTGAGTGGCTCTCATTTTACAGAGAAGAGAAAAAAGTAAAGAGAAAAGAGGTACAAATTAAAAGAAGTTGAGAGAATGCAGTAGAGTGGAGATTCATCGTTCTCCTTCTACCTCCTTTGCTAGTCTGTATAATAAGACACATGCAGTGAGTAATTATGAGCATGAAATGTTACAATTCAGAAAAAATTAATATCAGAGGACCCTGCACATCAATACGGAACAAGTTTGATGAAGAAGAATGAGAATAGTGTGAAAAGTAAGAAAGAACGGAGAAACAATTAGTTCAGCTAAGACTTGGTGCTGGTGATAGGATAAAACTTTGAAACTGTTGGCAAAAATTCAGTACAACCTAGACTTCTTAGGTGAGACCACTTGGTTGCAGAAATAAATAACAAAAACAGATAAAATATCCCTAGAATAATTCTAAAATTGGTTTGAACCTGACAACAAAATTATCAGTATCCAGATAGTGAGAAAATAATAAAAAACATGCCTAAAAATAGTCTTTAGAATCTATCAATATTTATCTAAATTGTATAGAATACTTGGTTTCCTTTTTCCAAAACAGATAATAAAACGATCATTGGGCTTGTGTTAGTATTAATGATCCAATACATGTAAAATGTTTAGAACTGCATCTAGGTTATGGTAAGCATTAAATAAATATTAGATATTAATATTATTTATCTTTTGTATCTGTGCAAGACCTCTAATAATAGCAATCAAGTTGACAGGAATTATTATAGCTTTCATTTTTCTCTTAACATTTTGGTGTACTTTTGTTTATGCTTTTTTCCATTATTGGGTACCCAATCTCTACATAATGATGTGAGGAAAAGCAAAGCGATAGAGAAGATAATTTGTGCCTATCATATGCTATGTACCTGGTAATTCAACCTACACAACCATGGAACATTCATATTACAAATGCCCAAATTAAAAAGGGAGAAAATGATTGTCAGACAGCTTAATTTTCTTACTCTAGATCCCATGACCAGATCTCTAGTCTGGTATTTTTCCTGTATCCAAAGTTGATGCATTGACTGTGATGGCAAATTATCAAGGACAAGAATACAAAGCATTGTCACTGCCTGACTGTCTGAAGAACTACCTTGGAGGAATTAAATAAGAATTAATTTCTTGGACGTTCATTATTATTTCAATAATGGGATAAGTGGAAGTATTTTAAAGAGGGTTAAGGGGATAAAATTTTATATAGGTTTAAAGAGCCAAGGAAACTTTCCAGACATATATGAACAAGGAGTGGATTTTGAGCATGGATCTGAAGGGAGGAACCAAAATTTTAGTGTATAATCTAGCATGATATGTCAAGTGAATTACAAGGAATAAGAAGCTATTAAAATAGAGGAAGAATACCTCTCTCATACTGAAGGAGGCTAGCCTGGGTGGTTATGTGATACGTTACCATCAGGAACAAGATGTGACTCAGAGCAGGAGGGAGCCTGAATTATAACCCCCAAAAGGTGCTTTAAATTATCTATTAGGTGCAAAAGGATGAGGAAAACATTTTGTTAGTCCATACATCCTGAAAAATTATTATTATATTTTTAAATCAAGGAATGGATCTTTCACAGAACTTAAGAGTTCTTGAAAAAGATTGGTACAATCCTTACATTTTAAGAAATAGGAAACAGTGTCTGGGAAAGACTGGACTCCATGGCATATGACTTAATATAGCAAAGACAGTTTAAATAAAAAAAAAATCTCAGCCTCTAATGTAGTTCTTTGACTAGATGTAAAATTAGGATCAAAATATCATTGCCCCATTTGAGATATTCTACTGGGGCTAATTCTTCCTACCATATGCATGTAAGCTGTACCTTCCAGGATTTTCACAGGTTTTGCAGATTTAAGGAAGATGAGATGACTGATCAATTAAGAAGTGCCAGTTTTAGTTTTTCTATTTCTGTTTCATATATTTATTGTGTGAATGTTTGTAAAAGCAGAGCATGTTTATGCAATGTTTCCATCTTTGAAACTAAATCTAAATAATGAAGTTCCATTTTCTTTCTGAAATTTAGTTTGCTTTTCTAAATTTAATCACCATGAATGTCAAGTATTAAGTTGGAGGGCTGTCAACGGGAAACATTCAACTAAGGGAAAAAGGGAAGCAGCATATCATTTAATTATTTGCCCATTTTGTCAGTTTAGGATATAGTTAACATGAGAGAGAGATAGCTAGAGAGACAGAGTGAGACACAGGCAGAGACAGAGAGAGAGAGAGAGACAAAGAGAGTTTCAAACTATCATGCCAATTAATGAAATTTTTCTAATTGTATTTTTTTCCCAAAAGAATCATGTTTATCTTCAAGGACTGTATGAGCAAAGCATTAATGTCACCTTAAATCCTGGGAAAGGACTCAATGTATGCTTATAACTATAGAAGCATATTGGCAAATTAATTGGAAGTGAGCATACCCACAGTCTAAACTAAAGCTATTTTTACAAATAGATTTATATATTGTTTTCTGATTATGGGCACACTAAGAATATATGTAATATTATGAATAATATGTCTTGGGATGCACTATTAATGAAATTGTTATTTATAAAGGAAGTAATTCAGATACCTTTAAAAAATAAGAAGAGAAAATAATGAAATAATAATTTATTTATCAACTCATGTAACCCTCAATTTATCCAAAATCAATTGAAGCCCAATGCATGTCAAGCAAGTGCTATTCTCACCTGTATGCATTGTTCTAGCTTAACTTGTAGGCAGTCTTTATTTCTCAATTTTACACATTTAAGTAATATTATTTTTCCATCTATTTAAATCAAAGGAAATGTCACAGCCACTTAGGTTCCACCTAGTGTCACGTTTTCTTTACTGCTCTCTATAACGTTGGTAAATATATAATGGGTTCAACTCAGCATCAGGAGTATGATGAGGCAAAGGAGATACTCACCTTGTGGGGAAACAACTCAATAATCCAGATAATAATATTTGAATGAAATATTTTAAAATGCAAATTACACAATAAAAATATCAAAGTTTTAAATAAAGACAGGATACTATATGGGAATTGTACAATTCACCTCATTCACTTCACTTTAAGTCTGGCTGTTTCAACCTATCAAGCAAATCAGTTACTCCTGAAAAAGAAACACATCCTCCCTAAGCTCAACCTTGCATCTCATACATAAGATGATTGTGCATCTCTGTTTATGACTTGAACAATTGTAACTATTAGTACTATTCCCTTTCAGTGTAGACAATAACCTACCTGTTAACTTATATGGTAAGCCTATCCATACAAAGTTCAGAATTAATTACTTTCAAACATAGTATAGAAAGCTGATTAAATAAATGAATTTATTTCTACAGCACTCTGAGTTACAGCATGCTTAGCCAATATTTTTCAGGCAGACCTGTTTAGTCTTAACTACATTAGACCATGGAAAATACCAACAATGTCACTGAATTTGTTCTTTTGGGTCTTTCCCAGAATAAGAAAATTAAAAGCTTGTGCTTTCTACTATTCTTACTTTATTACATAGCTATTTGGATGGGAAACTTGATCATAATGATTTCTATTACATGTAGTCAGCTAATTGAACAACCCATGTATTTCTTCCTTAATTACTTTGCTGTCTCAGATCTATGTTACACCTCAATAGTGACACCCAAGCTAATCATTGACTTACTGACAGAAAGTAATGTGATTTCTTATTCTAGCTGCATGGCACAGCTTTGTGCCATGCACTTCTTTGGAGGCATTGAGGTCTTTATCCTCACAGTTATGGCCTTTGACCGCTCTGTGGCCATCTGCAAGCCCCGGCACTATACTCTTATCATGAGTAAGCATAGGTGCTATGTTATGGTCACGGCTTGCTGTAATGGAGCATTCCTGCATTCCTGTGTCCAATTTGTCCTCACCGTCAACTTACCTTTCTGTGGTGCCAATGAAATATATCACTATTTCTGTGATGTGTATCCTTTGCTGAAACTGGCCTGCATGGACACATACACTGTTGGGATCCTGGTGGTTGCCAATTCGGGCATGATGGGTTTGGTGACATTTGTGGTCTTGATGCTGTCTTACTTTTTGATATTATATACCATCAGGGGTTACCCTGAAGAGAGCCACACCAAAGCTCTTTCCACTTGCGGTTCACACATCACAGTTGTGGTTCTGTTCTTTGTGCCTGTTCTCTTCATTTACATTAGACCAGCCACAACTCTCCCAGAAGACAAAGTGTTTGCTCTTTTCTACACCATCATTGCTCCCATGTTCAACCCTCTGATCTACACACTGAGAAACACGGAGATGAAGAATGCCTTGAGGAAAGTGTGGTGCCAGAAATCACTTTTGAGTGGAAGGCAAATTGTCTGAAGGCATGTTCTCGCCTCACTACATTCCTTATTGAAGGGATATTTGGTTCCCCTTAACTTTATTAAGCCATGAACTTTGCTCTAAAAAAAACAAGCACAGATACAGGCGTCAGTTCATTAACACTATAATTCACTTTGAAGTACTTCTTTATTGATTTATGTTTCTTATTTATATCTTACCCTAGCTATTTGAGTCATCCTTTTCTTGTTCAAGATCTGTTACACTTATTTTTCATATATTTTTCCTGTAGATTTTATCTGTTAGTTACTACCCGGAGGACACTTTTCTAATCCTCCTATACTTCGGTTCCATGAATAACTCTCCAAATGTACCCAAGCTAACAAATATCGATCATCCCAGACCTAAAGGGTCCATATGACCTGGTTATTTCCATATCCTCCTTTCATTTCTAATCGAAAAGGAGCATTAGAAATTTAGAATCATATTTTCCACTTAGTTCATGATTTTCCATATTTGTTGGAACAATTTAAATAACAGAAAATATTTGTGTAGGTTTAAATAATAAAAATATTATTTAAGAAATAAGGGTTATAGAAAAGTTGGAAGAGTTTTTGTAAGATGATTTTAATGAGATCATATTAAAAAATCATAAAACATTAGTAGTTGCAGAAATATTTGCTATAAATATCCCATTTATATAGCAATGAGAAGATGGTATTGATAATAAGTAAGGTAGCTATGTAATTTATTATTCAAAATGAGCCACATTTGAGTGTAAAAGTGGGGTCTACTAATAATTATGCTGAAATAATAGACATAAAATGAGATTGCGTCAGAAAAGTAGGATGCCTGGCTACTTTTAAATGTCTGAGAAGTATGGACAGCCTAGTGAAAAGGTTTGTGGCAGTGATATTATGGAATGTCCATATAATATTACTTGGAGCGAATGGAACTGTGAAAACAAATGTAAATGCTCGTACTGAAACTACTTTATCTAGATTCTGCTGCAATTTGGTTTTTTCCATGACCATCAAAATGAAAACTACAATTTCCAATTTCTACAGAAATTCTGTACACATGTATATGCACAGGTACCTATGGAATTTAAAGTTTTTCAAATACTTGAATTAAATAATTACGTTTCCTTTAACTATTCAGTAAAATAGGGAATCGTTGAATATCATGAAAATAACCTTATGGAGTGGAGTAAGGCATTATATTGCTTTGGTTAGGGAGAATATAACAAACATAGATTGAATATATAAATGAATATATAAAAAGAAAGGCAAAATAATGCCATAGCACGGTGGATGATGAAAACTTTGAGAGCAGTGCAAATGGATAAATTAGAGAGTTGTCCTTAAAAGGGGCACAATTGTACAGGTATTAAAAAATGAAGAGAATTGTTACTAGGGCAATTGATAACCTTATTCAATCTTCAATGAAATTACTATTCTGTCTACATCATGATATATGCCAGTTTGTCCTAGTTGATTAAAGTAACTCTTGAAGCAATGAGAAAATTATTAACAAATGTTTTGGTTTTAATACTTTATTTTGGATTAAACTCAAATTTATTGTCTAAAAATGATTTTTGATTAAAAATTATTGAGTTATTGAAAAGATAAACTTATAACAGAGATTATAATTATGATTCAAGTAATTTCTTATCATGCTCAAAATAAAAAATATGAAGTTAGGAGCAGCTGACAACTAAGCATGCAGATGAATAATATCTTCCTAGTTAAGGGACCCTGGAGAGGTAATTATACTTTCCTTCTTTTCCTTCTTCTTCCATAAAATAGAGATAATAGTATCTATCTCATGAAGTATTTGTGAGGATGAAAGTAAATGAGTATTGTTCTTAGAAAAGAAACTGCTCAAAAGTACTTTGTTACTGTTGGTACTATCTCTAATATCTCTAAATTACTTGTGAAACGTTTGAATTGCGGTTTATCATAGACATTTCATTTTATACTTTAAAAATTTTCATAATATTAGAATTATAAGCATAAGGATTTTGTGTCTTGCATCCATACTTGTTTCAGCAGCATTATAATAAAATTTCATTTCAATGAACACAAGGTATATGTGAGAATTTTTTTCTTAAATAGTTCTATAAACTTTAGTTTTGAAATAATGATCTAATTATCTGCTTTATTTTACACATCAGTAAAATGAATCTCAGAGGATTAAAATTTTTCTAAGCATCATATTGAAACGTAGAGAGGCAGTTAAATAGGTAAAGAAAAAATCTCATATAAATTGATAGCAACTGTCAACATTTTGTCAAGCTTGTCAGCAAGGGGGAAGTCTTCATAAAAGCCAGATCAAGATTTCAGCGGTGGTCCTGACATGTATAGGAGAAAAAGTAGAAGATAGAGTTGGATGAGATTTTTAGACTAGATATAATGAAGGAATGTCTGGTTAAAATTTTTAAGCAAAATATATAGCTGGATGAGTGAATTCAACTTCTGCAAAGATGCTTTTAATTGCACTAAATTTCTTCAGAGAATTATTCAAATATTTTCCTCCCCAGAAGTTCTCTGAAGATTGTCAGATATCCTTCCCAAAATATGAGAAAATGTTTCTTCTTTGGAAACTTCTTTGATTGATGCAATCTTGAAAGATTTTTCACCAAGAAAACAGTTTTCTCATATTGTGATTTTGTAATAAATCATTATTTGGATATGCTACTTAGACATTTTTAGATTTGGAGTTGGATCATTTAGGTTTGCACTTGAGCTTGATATATATTCCAAACGCAAGCCCTGGCAGTAATATCACTATTCTACTCTCTCTCTCTCTCTCTCTCTCTCTCTCCCTTTATACATATATATATATATATATATATATGGATGTATTCCAAAGTATGTTAGGGATGACATTTTGCAAACAGATCCCATAGTAACTTGCTCTTCAGAGCAAGATGCCATATAGACTGTGGGACTAGGATTTACAGATATATGATGTTCAGATTAGATCTGTGTGTTCTTTTTAATTGGGTACAATAATAGTGGCTCACAAATAGACAAAGACCCTCTAATATTTGGTGAAACATCTAGAGCTATAGGATACAAGGCCAGGTAATTCATTTCAGAGTAGAGTTTACAAATGTTATTGTTTCTATTTTCCTATGATCATTTTTTAATGACATTATTATCATTTATAACTTGAGGCCAAGTAATGAGGGCTTGATGACTCTCCCTGGTTTAGCCTTTCAGTACCTGCTGGATCACTCTTCTTTCAACACTTTTCAATGTGTTAAAGTTATTGACTTGCTGTTGAAGAAGTAAAATTCTTGACTACCTCAGGCTGGTACTCAGTAAACTCTAATTTTCCTGAAAGGATTCATAGACATTCTTTTCATAAGTGAAGTGTTGTCTTTAACCTTCAGTCATAGGCTTGTCATATCTAATTAAGTAAAATTTACCTTTAAATGAGGGGGCACTGACATAGTCAAAAATAAAAGCTTGATTTCTCCAATTATGTCCTGGCAGGAAGGACAGTGACTGACTTTGAGCCTACACAAATACCTATTTTGCCATCCAAACTAAGTGAACTTATCATATTACCTATAGAATCAAGACAGATTCAATCATTAATCCTACTACTTTCAAATATGATTTCATTGTTTACAGATGCATTGCATTTAAATGGAAAATTTAATGCAAATTCACTTATCAAAAGGTAGTTGTGACTTTTTAAACCTTAACCTATTGTAAAAATATTCCTCCTAGTTCTTCTATTTAAAGAATGTTCTTAAAGCTCCCTTAATGATTAAAAAATTGGCTTGGGTTACCTAGAAAACAAAATCAGAGGCAAAATTTGTGTGCTAACTCTCTATTCAGAAACATAATTCAGAGAAATAGATGTGAGGGAAAATGACAGTGAAACAGATGGAAGGAGATCCAATACAAAGGAAGGTGTTATAGAGCTAGTTACAAGTTCACATCAACCACAGCTTGTTGATTGGGTCTCAAAAGGTAGGTAAAAACAATTCTGCACATTGAAACCATTTATGGCAGCATTAAAGTGAAATGGAATTTACCTGCCTGTGTTTCTCCTGCATCTTGGAATTTCTTACTCAATATTCACCCCACACAGATAACTCCCATGGGTTTCTGGGTTGCATCATTTGGTTCTTTTAATGAGTCTCAGACTGAAGACCTCAGATCCCATAGCCTCATGGATTACCCAACTTTAGAAGTGGTGGGAGGACCCCTCAAAACTCCAGGCATGATCAGCTTTGCATACAGTGCCAAGTTTGTATTCTTGGAATTTCACCAGCAGACAGTGCACAGATTTGTGGAACAATGGCTCATAGTCAGTGGACTGATATGTGCTAGCTGGACATGCTAAAGTAGGTACTGTTACACCTTCTCGGGGCAAGAGAAAAACTCAATTACATGTTAATAAAATGCTGATTTTTCAAAGACAATCATAGATTTCCCAGGAAGCTTGAATGAAAAAGGGACATCATGAAATAAGCCAAAAAAAACAATGTGGTAATGAAAGAGTTTCTTACATTCGGAGAGGGAAGAGGTGATTCGTTGGCAAGGGAATAAACTAGTTTTAAGAGAGAAAAAAAAGAGACAAACATTATAAGAACATAAAACACTTTGACAATGAAGAAAGCTACTCATTAAAGCCAGTAAGAAGTACAGGAGGAAGATTTCCAGAAGATAATGAAACCCTATGTTTCTTAGTGGCTAACCTTTAAAAAATGTATGGGATTCAGCTGCTGTAAAATATATAGTGTAAAACAGCAATTGCATTGGCAAAAAAAACTGATAAATTTACAATTTGTTAATAAAAGTTATGATCATCAATGTTGAGAAAAATTAATTAATATAACATTATAATAATCCCCTTTGTAAAAGAACACCTTTTTTTGAGGACATGGACAGGGCTAATCAAGCCACAGCATGGCTTGATAAGCAATGCATAGGTCCACGCCTGGTATCCAAACCTGTGAACCCTGGGCAGCCGAAGCAGAGTGCACAAACATAACTGCTATGCCACCAGGCTGGCCCCAAGGATACGTTCTTAGTTGTTAAATCTTCTCAATTTCCTCTCTATGAGAATGTGTAACTCAGAGACTTCCATCACTAAACCTATGTTTTCTGTCAAATATTATTTTAGGATTATTTTAAACCTGAATTTAAATAGTAAGTGAAAAATATATTTGACTTTGAAAAAAGTAATTTATTTTGAGAGATTTATATTTTCATTAATTTTGTAGCAAAGCTAGTCGTGGTTTACTCCTTGATCATATATAGCTAATGTGAAACAAGTTACACTATAATAAGTCCAGCCTCCATTACTTATCAAGTAGGACAATAGAATCATCTCAGAGGCATATTGAACTTGTGAGGAATCAAATATATATCTTGAGGAAAATAGTGGGTAAAGAAGATAAAGGAGGAAATAATTTAAAACTTAGGGAAGGTTGTGCACTGACCAACATTACAACCAATATTAGAGTGTGCATAGGATGTGAGATGCTATTTTCTTACCTTTTTATGATGAGATACCTCTAATGGTACATGTATCTTGCAGAGATGAGTGGTTGAATATGACCTTTATTATTTACTAGTTGTGTGATATTGGATAACTTTAACTGCACTCAATGTTCATCTCATATATTGACTTTGGAACCCAATGCATATAAGACGCAACTTTACATTTTAATAATGACAATATATGAAAAATACACAAATATATATAAAGATAAATATCTGAAAGTTCCTAGATTTTCTACATACTAAGTGTAACTAGTCAGGATGAGAAAACATAATGGAAACATACATTCTGAATAACAAAATAAATGAAATATCTAGGAATAGCAAGCTATACAAGAAGATTTCAATAAATTGATCCATAACATGCTTTTGGATGAGAGAACTGTTATAAAGATGTCAATTCCTACCAAATTAATTTACATGTATTACTGCAATCAAAATCCCAATAGAGTTATTTTTGGAATATGAATAAAACATTCTAAAGTACATCTGGAAGACAAACAAGCAATCATAAGTAATATATTTTTAGGGGGAAAAAAGAGTGGATTAGCTTTGCCAGAAAGTAAAACAAAACAGAAAATAACAATAATATTGTTAATTTGTTTCTACTACTAGTGTAGTTTAGTAGAAAAAATAGATATGCCAGAGATAACGTAGAGAATATAAAATATGATGCTGATAAAGACGGCATTACAAAACCAGAAAGAATGGAAAAATTTTCCAATAATTGGTGCTAGATATTGGTGTTGGGTAGGAGAGGACTGAAGGAGGGAATAGAGAGAAACTGTTTTCCTGAGTGTATTTTTCTACATACAGGGGCTGCAATTAGAGTCACACTATGGGCTTCTCTCTCAAGCCCTCAGATTCTCCCTCCCAGAGTAGGAGAAAGGAGATACTTGATCAACTATTTTAGAAGAAATAAAGTGCACGTGGCTCAGGGGTCTCCTCTCCGTTTTGGATGTGCCTGCCTGCAGAGAGGCTGGGTGCAGTTTTGCTCTCTGTTCTGTGGTCCTTTAAAGAGGCAGTTCTTAGGGGATGCCCTTAGGGGATTCAGTGAGGGTCCAGCATGGCCCAAAATTGGGTATGTGAGACAGCTAAACCTAGGGGTGAAATATACTAGCAGAAAATTTGGCTGTTTATCTAAAATTACATGTTCTAATCAGGTTGAGTTAGAAATAAAGAAGACAATACCTGCTCTCCTCTCAAACAAGTTACTTTACTATAAAAACTATCTGTATTGTAAAAATAATGCTAAATAAAAAATAGATATAGTTACAAAATGTTGACTAATTTCAAGTTCCTAGGGCTATAAAGAGAAATCCTGGAGTTAGGAAAAAATCACTGGTCTATAATTCACAAATAAAAAAATGAGTTCCTTTTATTACCTGCTATCCAATATTTTTGAATACCTTTGTTTTATATAAAATAATTTAAAGATTTATGTTATGAAATAATTATAAAATGGGTTGACATAGGAGGTTTTAAAATAAAGATTTAAAAGTACAAAGGCATATACACTGTCAGTGTCTTTTGCCACCATACAACCTTTTTCAGCACTACAAAAACCAAGGGAAAAAAAGAGAATTTCAATAAGACATCTTAATTCGGAGAGCTTGTTTGTGATTTGACTATTTTTATATAAATCAGCTATTTATTTATAAGAAGAGACTTTATGAATAGCAAATTTAGCACATATTGAAGCTCTGTTAGAAAATTGGAAAATGAGTATGTGAATAAGCCTAAAATAATTGACCCAGTACTGTACTATGTTTTGTGATTTCTGGGTGTCTCAGCTGGCTAATTGGACCCAGAGTGTAATTTATTCTTGTCCACAGTCATAGCTATATTAAGGCAAAATATATTGAAGTAGAGAAATAATTTAAAAGTAGTATGTATCAGCAAAATGGTAGCATTTAACGTTCAAGTGGGTCACTCAACCATGAGAGTGACTCCTATAAGTGATGAGAAGCAAAGCTATATGAAAAGATATTCATATATTAATTCGTTAAATATTTATTGAGCTGCTAATACATGCTTTTGGATGAGAGATCACTTGCCTATTACTAGGAAATTAGCAGTGAAATAAATATGACAAGACACCTACTTCCTTGGAACTTAAAATTTACTGAGGAATGAGAACAAGGCAAGCACATAAGGAAAGTAGTATGAAAGAGGAAAACCGTTAATGGAAGCTGTTAGGCTTGGCTTTTACAAGTTCTGACTGATTCTCCCATTGGCAGGAGGGAATCAAAGAAAGGAAGTGTGATGTAAAGATGTCAATTCACATCAAAAGATCATTGATTTTCCTTTTCATTGCACCAAACTTTCCTTATTATATTTTTCATATCCATGTTTCTAAGGGTGTAGATAAGAAAATTGAGCATGGGGACGATAACTGTGTAGAAGAGTGTAAACACTTCATCTTCTGGTAAGGTTGTGGCAGGTCTAATGTAAATAAAGATGTTGGGTGCAAAAAACTGGATTACAGCTGTGACATGGGAACTGCAAGTGGAAAGTGCTTTGTGGAGAGTTTCTGCAGAACATGATTTCACATTATATAAGATCATAAAGTAGGAGGCCATCAAAACCGAGAAGATCACTAGCCACATCAGACTGGAAGTGGCAATGACTAAGAAACCGATCTTGTGTGTATCAGTGCAAGACAGTTTTGATAAAGGATATATGTCACAGAAATAGTGATCTATTTCACTGTGGCCACAGAAAGGTAAAAAAATACTAAGAAGAAACAAGCCAAGGAAATCCAGTAACCTCCCCACAAATGATGCAATGAGATTGAGATACACCTTTGCCTATTTATGATGATGGCATAGTCAAGTGGTTTTCAGATGGCCGTATAATGGTCATAGGCCATTCCTCTCATAATGATGACCTCGACCCACCCCCCCAAAGAATTGTGTGGTAAAAAACTGTTATGCAATTTTTGTAGGATATGACGTTCCTTTCTGCCAGTAAATTGGTCATGATTTGGGTGTCAAAGTGGAGATGTAGAAGAGGTCTGAGAGCGCAAGGTAATTAAGAAAGAAGTACACGGGTTCATTAATTAGCTGACTGCATGTAATAGAAATTATGATGACCAAATTTATGAGCCTAATCACTAGGTAACAAAGCAAGAAAAATAGAAAGCAGAGGATCCATACTTTCTTTTCTTACATAGACCCAAGAGAATAAAATCAGTAACATTATTCCTAATTTCCGTGGTCTGATGCTCAAGAAAGTTATCTAAAATTACAAAAGTAAAGAAAAAAATCATTGATGAGAAAATGAAAATCTAATATGTAAAGTGACACTAATGCGTTTTTTTAAGACCTCAGCCATTTTGAGATCCATTGACTCACTCATTCATTTAACAAAATACTTTTGAATATCTAGTCCCAATATTCTTCTAAGAACTGAGGATATAGTGATAAATTAGACAAAGTTCCAACTTTTGTGTAATTTAAATTCTTTTATGAGAAAGCAATAAAGTATACTCATCAAGAATAAAACATTGTAATACAATTAGTGTTAAGTAGGGTGAACACACAATGTGTCATTTTAGGGTATAAAATGGAGATTACCATAGACATTACCTGAGGGATTGGGTCAAAGTGGTAGCATAGGCAAATGCTGAACTCATCTCCTCCTACAAACACAACCAAGTTACAACTCTTTTTGGAATAATTACCCCTGAGAGAGAACTGAAAAGTGGATAAAAAAACCCTCACAACCAGGAACAGTTCTGACTGAGGGAGAAATTCCTTTCTTGAGAGAAAAAAGTCACCTTTGTGAGTCATGGGGCTTCACAGTTGGCTGACCAGGAGCAATCCTAAGATATGCAGTCTTCCCAAGGAGGAGTGGGGAACCTGAGCAGGTGAGTATTTCCACTATGAAGCACTCAACACAACCGAGGCAAATCTCATAATATCTGGCTTTTCTGGCTATTACCTACAACAGGGAATAGCCCCAGAAAACCTATCAGACATAAGCAGAAAAAAGCAAGGTATTAAATGGCCCATGCACAAATACACGCATTTCAGAAAACAAAGGAAAATCACCATAAAGAAAGGTGGACAGTCCTTTGCTGAAAAGAGCCTCACCTGATAGTCTCTAGTTGCATCTTGGTGAGAGGCAAGACTTCTCCAGGGACTGAGACATTGGTGGCAGACATTGTTGTAACCTAGTACACGTGGACTGACACACACCCTGACAGATGCCATTAGATTTCTTCCCCCAGCATGTTAGCCCAGGGTCTGCCACACCCACTAAAGTGCTGATATAATCCAGCTCAACCAGGGAAGGCAGCCCACACTAGGGACTGGCCCCACCCAACAGCAAGCCCTTGGGAAAATTTCTGGCCTGCATAGACTGAGTGCCTGGATCCTCTGCAGGCAGGTGAAGAATTCTGTCTCTGTGTGGCAGGGCATGTGTGAAAAGCAAGTGGAGATTGTGGGGCATCGGTGGAGTGTGTGGGTGTCTCTTCAGTAGGGTGATTGGGTCTGCTCCAGGGGGTTAGGAAATGTGCATGGGCTTGGATTATGTTGAAGATGAGTGTGGACCTGCAGGTCATGGGGCTTATCAGTGACAGAAGATCCGCATTTCTAAAACAGCCACATAGGGAATCAGTTCCACCTTCCAAAGACTGAAACAATTGGGTACCCCCCTGCCTGAGGCCAGTCCCCTTCAACTACAATCCTGAGAGCTGACAATCACCTTGCAGTCTTGAGGTCTACAGAAATTAAAAGCCCATGAGCCTTGCAACCAGCCCAGCTGGGGGCCTGTTCATTTAACAACAACAACAACAAAAAAAAACTGCAACAGGAATGTGCTATTAGACCTCACAGCTAATAGTGCTGGGGCTCCCCCCCAAACCTGACAAACTGATTCAAGTTTTCATAGAAGCCACATAGACCTGAGCCTACAACCAGCCAGTCAGGGGGACAGGCTAGACTCCATGGGCACCTGCATTAAGTGCAACCCTTCCACAACAGAAAGACACATGTAGCCCCCACAGGGATCACTCATGAAACATTTGGAACTGGTGACAAGAGGGAAGCACACTACTGGGCCTCAAAAAGTGTCTCCTACATAAGGTCACTTCTGCAAGATCAAGAAATGTAGTGGAACCACATAATACATAGATATAACCACAGACAAAGAGGCAAAATTAGGAAGCACAGGAATACATTCCAAACAAGGCAACAGGACAAAACTCCAGAAAAATAATTAAATGAAAGAGAAATAAACAATCTCTCTGGGAAAGAGTTAAAAAAAAGTGATAAGGATGCTCCCTGATCTTGGGAGAAGAATGGGTGAGCACAGTGAGAACATGAACAAAGTATTGGAAAATATAAAAAAAAATCAGAAGTAAAGAATGCAATACTGGAAATGAAAATTCACTAGAGGGACTCAATAGCAGAGTAGATGATACAGGATAAGGAACCAGTGAGCTTGAAGAAAGATTAGAGGAAATCATCCAAGCTGAACAGATAAAATTAAAAAAGAATTCAAAAGAATGAGAAGACTCTAAGGGAACTCTGTGACAACATCAGGCACACTAACATTCATATTATAGGTGTCCCAAAAGGAGAAGAGAGAGAAAAATGGGCAGAGAATCTATTTGAAGAAATAATAGCTGACAATTTTCTTAACCTAAGGAAGGACAGAGACATCCAAGTAAAGGAAGCACAGAGAGCACCAAAGAAGATAAAACCAAAGAGGTCCAAATCAATAAAGATTATAATTAAAATATCCAAAATTAAAATCAAGAGAGAATCCTAAATGCTACATGAGAAAGGCAACAATTGACATACAAAGAAAACCCCATAAGAATATCAGCTGACTTCTTCACAGAAAATTTGTAGACTAGAGGAAGTGGCACAATATATTTAAAGTGCTGAAGGGAAAAAGCCTGCAGACATGAACAATCTACCCAGCAAGGTTATCATTCAGAATGGAAGTTGAGATAAACAGTTTGCCAGACAAGCAAAAATTAAAGGAGTTCATCACCAGGAAACAAGTTTTACCAGAAACTAAAGGGATATATTTAAGTGGGAAAGAGAACACCACAAATGGGAACAAGGAAATCATCAAAAAAGGGAATAAAATCACTGGTAAAGGCAAAAAAATCCCCAGTAAGTTAGAAGATAAACCACCTATGAAGATACTACAAAGCTCAAAAGACAAAAGTACATAAAATTACCTATTGTCAATGATAAGAGGGTAATGGATACACACACAAAATAAGAGGTTAGATATGATATAAAAACATAACATCCGGGAGGAGGGGACTTATAGTGTAGAACTTTTACAAAAGAGCTCAAACTAAAGAGATCATCAACTCAATATAAATTGCTATATGGGTAGATTATTTATATATGAAACCCATGGTGATCACAAACCAGAAACCTATAATATATGCACAAATAATTAAGAGAAAGGAAGCCAAATACAATACTAAAGAAAACCATCAAACACCTAGGGAAGAGAGTAAGACAATAAGAAAGGGACAGAGAAGAACTAGTAAAACACACAGAAGAATGTACCAAAATGGCAATAAGTTCATATTTATCAATAGCTACTTTAAATGTCAATGAACTAAGGGCTCCAATCAAAAGGCATAGGGTGAACAATTGGATAAAAAAAACAAGGCCCACATCTATGCTTCATGCAAGAGACACGCTTTGGACCTAAAGACACTCACAAACTGAAAGTGTAGGGATAGAAAAAGATACTCCATGCAAATAGCAAAGAAAATAAAGCTGAAGTAGCAATAGGTATATCAGACAAAATAGGCTTTAAAACAAAAACTATAACAAGAGAAAAAGAGGGGCACTACATGATGATGAAGGAAACAATCCAAAAAAGAGGATATAACACTTGTAAATATCTATAAACCTAACATAGGAGCAACTAAATATATAAAGCAGTTATTTTTTTATTTATTCTTTTGAGGAAGATTAGCCCTGAGCTAACACCTGCTGCCCATTCTCATTTTGCTGAGGAAGACTGGCCCTGAGCTAACATCTGTGCCCCCTTCCTCTACGTTATACATGAGACACTACCACAACAGGAATTGACAAGCAGTGCATAGGCCTGCACTCAGATAATGAACAGGCAAATCCTGGGCTGCTGAAGTGTAATGTGTGAACTGCTGTACCACCAGGCTGGGCCCTAGAGCAATTATTAAAAGACATAAAAGAAAAATAGACAGTAGCACAATAATAGTAGGGTACATTATCACTAGACTTACACCAAGGGATAGAACACTCAAACAAAAATCAATAAAGAAACATTGGCTTTTAATGACACATTAGACCAGAAGAGCTTAGTAGATATATATAGAACATTCCTAAAACCACAGAATACACATTCTTTTCAAATGCACATGGAATAGTTTCTGGTATTTTTCAATATTGGGCCACAAAAAATGTCTCAATAAATTTAAGACTGAAAAGACACCAACCATCTTCTCTGACCACAAACGTATGAAACTAGAATCATCTACAGGAAGAAAATCAGAAAAGCCACAAATATGTGGAGATTAAACAAAATGATATTTAACAATGATTGCCTCAATGAAGAAATCAAAGGAGAAATCAAAAGATGCCTAGACACAAATGAAATTACAACATGACAAAATCTATGGGATATGGCAAGAGGAGTTCTAAGAGAAATGTTTATAGCAAGACAGGCCGACTTCAACAGACAAAAAAAATTCCAAGTAAACAATCTAACAGTGCACCCAAAGGAACTGGAAAAAGAAGAAGAAATAAAGCCCAAAATCAATAGAAGGAAGGAAATAAAAATCAGAGCAGAAATAAATGAAATAATGACTTAAAAAAAAAAAAACCAGGAAAACAATCAATGAAACCAAGAGCTGGTTCTTTGAAAGATAAACAAAATTGACAAATCTTTATCTAGACTCAGCATGAAAAAAAGAGAGAAGGATCAAATAAATAAAATCAGAAAAGGAAGAGGAGAAATTAAAACAGACATGTCAGAAATACAAAAGATTATGAGAATACTTTAAAAAGCTATATGCCAACAAATTGGATAATCTAGATGAAGTGTATACGTTCTTAGAATCATAAAATCTTCCAAAACTGAAACAAGAAGAAATAGAGAATTTGAATAGATCAACTACCAGTAAGGAGATGGAAACAATGCTCAAAAACTTTGCCAAAACTAAAAGTGCATGACCATCAGCTTCCCTGGTGAATTCTACCAAACATTCAAAGAAGATGCAGTACCTATCTTTCTCAAACTCTTCCAAAAAACAGAAGAGGAGGAGAGGCTTTCTACCTCATTCTATGAAGGCAACATTACCCTGATACCAAATCAGACAAGGACAACACACACACAAAAACTACAGGCCAATATCACTGATGAATATTGATGCAAAAATCTTCAACATAATACTAGCAAATTGAATACAACAATACATTAAAAAGACCAAACAGCATGATCAAGTGGGATTTATTCCAGGGATGCAAGGATGATTCAGCACCTGCAAATCAATCAATGTGATACACCATATTAAAAAATGAAGAATAAAAATCACATGATCCTCTCAATAGACGCTGAAAAAGAAGTGACAAGATACAGCATCCATTTAAGATAAAACTCTCAATAAAATAGGTGTAGAAGGAATGTGCCTCAACATAATAAAGGCCATATATAAAAAACCCACAGCTAATAGCATTCTCAATGGAGAAAAATTGAAATCTATCCCTCTATGAACAGGAGGCAGACAAGGAGGCCCCTTTTCACCATTTTCATTTAACAAAGCATTGGAAGTCCTAGCCAGAGCAATCGGGAAAGAAAAAAAAAATAAGAGGGATCTAAATTGGAAAGGAAGAAGATAAACTGTTACTGTTTGCAGAGGGCATGATTTTATATATAGAAAACCCTAAATGAATCCACTAAAAAACTTCCAGAAATAATAAATGAATATGGTCAAGTTGCAGGATACAACATCAACGTACAAAAATCAGTTGTGTTTATATACACTAACAACAAAGTAGCAAAAAGAGAAATTAAGAATATAATCCCATTTACAATTGCAACAAAAAAATAAAATACCTAGGAAAAAACTTAAGCAAAGAGGTAAAAGATCTGTACAGCGAAAACTATAAAATGCTGTCAAAAGAAATTGAAGCATACACAAAGAAATGGAAAGATATTCCATGCTCTTGGATTGGAAGTATTAACACAGTTAAAATGTCCATACTTCCTAAAGCAATCTATAGATTCAACACAATCTCTATCAAAGTTCTGACAATCTTTTTCAGAGAAATAGAATAACAAATCTTAAAATGTATATGGAACAAGAAAAGACCCTGATTAGCCAAAGGAATCCTCAGACAAAAGAACAAAGCTGGAGGTTTCACACTCTCTGGTTTCAAAAATAATCTATAGTAAGTAAAGCTATAGGAAACAAAACAGCATGCTACTGGCAGAAAAACAAGCACTGATCGATGGGACAGAATCAAGAACCCAGAAATAAGGCCAAACATCTATGGACAGCCAATTTTTGACAAGGTATACAAGAACATACAATGGAGAAGGAAAGTCATCAATAAATAGTGTTGGGAAAATTGGACAGCCACATGCAGAAGAATGAGTGAAGACCACCATCTTATCCCAAACACAAAAATTAACTTAAAATGGATTAAAGATTTGAATGTAAGACCTGAAACCATTAAAATTCTAAGAGAATACATATGAAGTATGTTCTTTCACATTGGTCTTAGCAGCATACTTTTAAGTATTATGTCTCACCGTGCAAGGGAAAAATAGAATAAATAAACAAATGGGGCTACACCAAACTAAAAAGATTCTGCACAGCAAAGGAAACCATCAACAAATCAAAAAGACAACCTAACAATTGGGAGAAGATATTTGCAAATCTTATATCTGATAATCATATATCATACGAGAGATGATACATTTGGCATATGAGATCATACATCTCAATGCCAAAAATCTAACAACCCAGTTAAAAAATGGGCAAAAGACCTGAACAGACATTTCTCCAAAGAAGATATACAGATGGCCAACAGGCACATGAAAAGATGTCTGTTAATGATGTTGACATCATTAACCATCGAGGAAATGCAAATCAAAACTACAATGAGATATCACCTCACTCCCATCAGAATGACTATAACAATACAGGAAACAATAAGCGTTGGAGAGGATGTGGAGAGAAGGGAACACTCATACACTGCTGGTGGGAGTACAAACGGGTGCCGTCACTATGGAAAACTGTGTGGAGATTCCTCAGAAAATTAAAAATAGATCTACCATGCTATCCAGGTATTCCACTGCTGGGTATTTATCCAAAGAACCTGAAAACACAAATGCATAAATACATATGCACCCCTATGTTCACTGCAGCATTATTCACAATAGCCAAGACTTGGAAGCAACATAAGTGCCCATCAATGGATGAATGGATAAAGAAGATGTGGTATATACACACAATGGTATACTACTCAGCCATAAGAAATGAAGAAATCCTGCTATTTTTGACAACATGGACGGACCTTGAAGGTATTATGCTAAGCGAAATAAGTCAGAGGGAGAAAGTCAAATACCACATGATCTCACTCATAAGTAGAAAATATAAACAACAACAAACAAACACATAGAAAGAGAGATTGGATTGGTGCTTACCAGAGAGTAAGGGCGGAGGCATGAGAGTGAAAGGGGTGATTAGGCACATGTGTTTGGTGATGGATTCTAATCAGTCTTTGGATTGTGAACATGTTGTAATCTACACAGAAACTGAAATATATAACAATGCACACCTGAAATGTATATAACGTTATAAACCACCATTACTATAGTAAAAAGAATTTTAAAAAAGAATACGTTTAGCCTGAGATGACACAAAAATATAACAGAAAATGTTTTAAATTAGAAGGGAGTTCATCAATCTTATGCAACAAGAAGTCAGGGGGCAGGCGGTCCAAAGTAGGTATGACGGCTCAGTGATACCATGGCCAACCCAGATTCTTTCCTTTTGCTCCGCCCTGTCATTATCCACAGGTGGCTTTTGAATTCATGTTTACTAGCTCATGGTAAAATGGCTGCTCCGCCTCTAGCCTCATGACTGTGTGACAGGCAGTAAGAAAGGATAAGGGTAAAGGGACGCAATGGTCAGCCCCTCCAAAGACTTTCATTTACATCTCAGTAGAAATATGTCATGCCATTCCTAGCTACAGAGTAGGCTGAGGAATTTTGAGTATTTTACGTTTCCTGCCTCTCTGATAAACAAAGCTAAGGGAAAGTAGCCAGTTCACAGTGTCTGTCATAGATCTATTGATGGCTTTGGAGTAGAGGAATAATAGAATCGAATCTGTGCTTCTTGACAATTAATTTGGCTACGATATATAACTGGACTTGGAGATAATGGGTGGAAAAGAAAGAGGAGAATTCTAAGTCACAGAGAGATTAAGTGATGGATTCATAATCATATATTAGTAAATGGTAGAACTGGGATTTGCACCCAGGCTGGTGGCTACAAAGCTCTTTCAAGCCATCTCCTAAAGCTGACTCTAAGGATTTTATCTTCATGATTGAGAAGGGCCCTTAACAGAACTCTCTCTTACGTAGAGTCATGTGCACAAGCACCAAAATTAATAAGCTAATCATTCATTTATTCATCCAAACCTGGTTTAATTACAACTATTGGTCTTTCACAAAGAATCCTGAGAGAGTCTTTAATGAAGTGGAAATGATTAGAGTTCAGAGAAAGATGGAGATGGGTTCAAAGCCCAAGTGTTCCTCTTTCCAGTGCTATGATTTTGGGTTCACCATATAAATTCTTTGACCTTGATTATCCTTAAATATAAAATGAGAAGGATAATAACAATGACAGAGACATGTAAAAGAAGATAATGTGGGTATGGCAAAAATACAGTCTCATGGGTTACTTGGCCCAACCTGTATTCTCAAATTTCTTCTCCAAGAAATTCCAACCAGGGTTGTTGTATGTTACCATTCTGGCTAATCAGACACAAGTGAAGTTGTCTATATTTTTAAGAACGTTTTTACATTTCTTATACAGATTCCTTCCTGTTTTCTTTCTTCCTGATGGTGGGTATGATAGTTGGAGCTGATGAAGCCATCCTGCCACAACTAGGAAAATGCCATAAGAATACCAGAGCTTCATCATGGATAACAATGAACAATTGGACCAGTATTAGCAGTTGTCAAGCCCTAGACCTCTCATTATGTGACAAAAATAAACTACTTGACAAAAAAAAAAAAACCACTAAAGTAGAGGGTTCCTAATGATGGCAGAAAAGGGGTGGAGGGTGTGTGGGTGATTTATACAGTGCTCAGCATATAGTCAATGTGAAATAAATATTAACTAAAGAAAAATTTGAGAAGTAAACAATGTGCTATAATCTTGAAGGAATAATATGTCACTAGAAAAAACCTATCATCCTTTATGCAAGTAGTTCATGAAGAATCTGAACAAAAAATAATTTTTCTGAATTGACGTGTAGTCTTTCTGGACTTCTAAGAAGAAATTATATAGAAATTATTCCATGAAAAATTATATTTATTAAAATGTCTACTCTGATTTTTGTTACTTCTGTCCTTCTGCTGATTTTCCAATTTGTTTGTTCTTCTTTTTAGAGTACCTTTAGATGCACTGTTAGATTGTTTATTTGGGATTTTCTGTCTTTTTTGGGGTAAGCCTGAATTGCTATAAATTTCCCTCTTAGAACTGCTTTTGCTGTATCCCATAGATTTTGGCATGGTATATTTTCATTTTCACTTGTCTCCAGGAATTTCTTATTTCTCCTTTGATTTCTTCATTGACCCCATCATTATTCAGTAGCATTTTGTTTAATCTCCACATTTTTTGGCTTTTCTGGTTTTCTTCCTGTAGTTGATTTCTAGTTTCATACCTTTGTGATCAGAAAAGATGCATGTATTGTTTTGATCTTCTTCAGTTTGTAGACACTTGTTTTGTGGCCTAATATGTGATCAATCCTGCAGAATGTCCCATGTTCATTTGAAAAGAATGTGCATTCTGTGTTTTTTCAATGAAATATTCTATATATATCAACTAAGTCCATCTGGTCAAATGTGTCATTTAAGGCCAGTGTTTCATTATTGATTTTCTGTTTGGATGATGTATCCATTGGTGTAAGTGGAGTGTTAAAACCCCTACTATTATTGTGTCACTGTCTATTTCTCCTGTTATGTCTGTTAATAATTGCTTTATATATTTAGGTGCTCCTATGTTGGGTGCATAGATATTTACAAGTGTTATATTTTCTTGTTGAATTGTTCTCTTTATCATTGTGTACTGTCCTTCTTTGTCTCTTGTTACAGTTTTTGTTTTAGTCTATTATGTCTGATATACGTATTTCTACTGCCACTTTCTTTCTTTGCCATTTGTATAGAATATCCTTTTCCATCCTTCCACTTTCAGTTTGCGAGTGTCTTTAGGTCTGAAGTGTGTCTCTTACAGGCAGCATATAAATGGGTCTTGTTTTTTTATCCAATCAGCCATCTTATGCCTTTTAATTGGAGCATTTAGTTCATTGACATTTAATGTAGCTATTGATAAATATGTATTTATTGCCATTTTGTTACTTTGTTTTTTTCTCTGTGTTCTGTAGTTCTTCTCTGTTCCTTTCTTGTTTTCTTGCTCTCTTCCCTTGTGGTTTGATGGCTTTCTTTAATAATATGTTTGATTTCTTTTGTCTTACTTATTTGTTACTTATTACAGTTTCCTGATTTGTGATTATCATGAAGATCCTATATAATATTCTGTGTATATCAGTCTATATCATGTTGATAGACTCTTTTGCTTGATCTCTTTCTAAAAGCTCTACTATTCACTCCCTTCCTCCCACATTTTATGTTTTTGAAATAATATCTAATCTTTTCTTTTGTGTGTGTCTATCCATTACCCTCTTCTCCTTGAAATAAGTAATTTTAGTACTTTTGTATTTTAACCTTCATCTAATCTTCACAGGTGGTTGATCTGCTACCTTTACTATATTTTTACCTTTACCAATGATTTTATTGTCAGTTTTTTTAGGGTTTTTTGGATAATATTTTATCACTATTTGTGGTCATCACTTTCCTGCTTAAATAAGTCCCTTCAGCATTCCTTGTAGAACCTGTTTCTTCGTGATAAATTCCTGTAATTTTTGCTTGTCTTGGAAGCTCCTTATCTCTCCTTCAACTCTGAATGACAACCTTGATGGATAGAGTATTCTCGGCTGTATATTTTTTTCCTTTTAGCCTTTAATTACATAATGCCATTCTCTTCTTGCCTCTAGGGTCTCAGCTGAGAAATCAGCCGATAGTCTTATGGACTTTCCTTTGTATGCCACTTGCTGCTTTTCTCTTGCTGCTTTTAGGATTCTTTACATTTAATTTTGGAAATTTTAATTATAATGTGTCTTGCTGTGGGCCTCTTTGGGCTTATCTTGTTTGGAGCTCTCTGTGCTTCCTGTGCTTTGATGTCTGTTTCTTTCCATAGGTTAGGAAAATTTTTATCTATTATTTCTTCACATAAATTTTCTGCCCCTTTGTCTCTCTTCTCCTTCCAGGAAACCTATTATACAAATGTTAGTGCACTTGCTATTGTCCCAGAATTCTTTTAGACTTTTCTCATTCTGTCTAATTCTTTTTTTTTTTTTCTCTTCAGCTTGGATGATTTCCTCTAGTCTTTCACCTAGCTCATTAATCCTTTATTCTGTATCCTCTACTCTGCTATTGAGTCCATCTAGTGACTTTTTCATTTCCAGTATTGTATTCTTCATTTCTGATTGTTTATTTTTTTATATTTTCCAGTTCTTTGTTGGTGAGTTCACTGTGTTCATCCAGTCTTCTCCCAATATCTGTGAGCACCCTTATGAGATTTTGTTTGAACTCTTTGTCAGGTAGATTGCTAATTTCTGTTTCATTTAGTCCTTTTTCTGGGATTTTGCCCTGTTCCCTTGTTTGGAATGTATTCCTTTGTCTCTTCATTATGCCTCTATCTCTGTGCTTATTTCTACGTATTAGGTGAGTTGGCTATGTCTCCTGATCTTCGAGAAGTGGCCTTATGTAACAGATGCATTACCTCTCATCACCAGTCCAAAAGACCCAGGAGTGACCCCTTTGTGGGCTACTTGTGTCCTTCTGCTGTGGCAACATTGCCTTTAAGGCAGATACCCAGGGAGTCTAGTCTTTCCTTCCATGGCCAGCTGTTTGTAAATCTAGTTTGGGGAGCCTCAGTACTGTTGGCTACAAGGTCTAAAAACACACTCCTGCTGCAGTTTTCCTACTAATTGGGTAGGTACCCAGTGTAGCTGGTTGGTTGGCTCAGGGGTTTACACTTGCTATAGGCCTCAGGCCTATTAGGCTGTTTTCAGATCTCTTAGGAGTGCAGTTGAGTAGGGCTGGTCCTAGGCATAGGAGCACTTAATTTGTTCAGGCTTTAGATGGTGGGGCTGATCCTTTTTATGGCTATTTGTGAAGCACAGGTCTTCGGCCACTGATAAGCCTCACCCATCATAGGACTTCACACACCATCAATACTGTCCTGGTCTGTGCACACTTTCCAATACTCTGGAGTGTACTCTTGTGCCCCGCTGCAGAGGCCACTACCTCTCCACCAATGCCCCCCACAGTTTACCTGGTCGTCATACAGGCCCTGCCCCACAGAAGCAGACACATTGCCTGCCTGTAGAGGATCAAGGAACCCCATCAATGCAGGCTGACAAGTAACCAAAGGGCTTACTTTTGGGCAGGGCCTGTCCCTAGGGCCGGCTGACTGCCCTGGCTAAACTGGATTAAATCTGATCTCTAGTGGGTTTGGCAGACCCCTGGGCTAACATGCCAGGGGAAGAACCTCAACGGCATCCACTGGTGTCTGTGTGAGCACAGCTGGACCAGGTCAGAACAATGACCCCCACCAATGTCTCAGTCTCCAGAGAGGTTCCTCCTCTCACCAAGATGCCCACACAGCCCACCAGGTGATTCTATTTCACCAAAGGACTGTCAGCCCTCTCTCTGGTGATTTTAGGTTGCCAAGATGGGTGAGTTTGTGCATGGCCCCTTTAAGACTTGGCTTATTTTGGCTTTCATCAAATAGCTTTTCTGCGAGTAACCCCACTGCAATTAATAGCCAGTGACAGCAGATGGTAAGGCTGTCATCTCAGTTGTGCTGAGTCTGAAGGATGCTTATAGCAGTATCAAATCCCGGTCTGGAATTCACTCCTCCAGGCAGGACTGTAGACCTTAGGGTGGCTCCCAACTGGATAGCTGAGAAACAACGCTGCTCCCAAAGATGGCTTTATTTCTCTCCAGCAGGAAATTCTGCCTCTCCCACCTTAGTCAAGACTGTCACTTGTGGGGAATCTTTTTATCCAGCTTTTCAGTTTTCTATCCAGGGTAATTTTTCCAAAAATAGTTGTAACCTGGTTATGCCCATGGGAGGAAATGAGTTCACAGTCTGCTTATGCTGACATCTTGATGAGATCTGATTACTCTAGCTTTATACTAAGTTTTGAACTTAAGTGTGAGTCCTCAAACTTTGATTTATTTTTCAGGAAGGTTAACTCTGAGGTAACATCTGTGCATGTTGATAGCTTTTTAAATTTTTTTGTTTCTGTTTTTTACTTCTCAGGTATTACAAATACTGGCATTATGAAGAATTTTGCTATATTGTTTGGTGAACATAAATATTTCTGTGAGGTATAGACCTGGGTAAATTTCGGCGTAGTAAGTTATGCATGTGCTCATCTATTTTAAATATTACAAAACTAGGTACAAATCTAAATATCTTTAAAGCAAGTTCATTCAGCTATAATAATATGACAGTATATTTTAAGTAAAATAAAATTACTAAATATAAAGATGATTATTTCATAATGATATAGAATGCTACTAAGAAGAGATTACAATTCAAATATCCTTACACTTGATAATAGACATTCAAAGTAGGTAAAGGAAAACTCCAGAGCTATAAGAAACAATAGATAAGTTCTTTATCACCATGTAAGACTTTGACATACTTCTCCAATTGATTAATAAGCAAGTATTGTAATGTCTAAGGACATAGAAGTCCTGAATGACATGATTGACGTATTTGACCTAATTAACTTTTACAGAAAATTAGCAACAAAAACAGCATGTACATGTTTTTTAGTACACATAAAAAATTTACCACAATTGATCATTTGCTGAATCATAAAGCAAATCACAGCAAAGGTCAAAGGATTCAAATCATTCAGAATATTTTCTGTGACAATGAAATTAATTTAGGAATCACTAACTTATTCTTTAACTTTGACTTGACTGAATCTCTTTGCTTATGAATTCCTCATGTATATAGAACCGTGTTGAATTTAGCTTTGTCATTAAATCTGCTAATATAATCAATATGTTCTGTTTTGGTTCTGCAATATTTGATCATGTATATGATATTTTAAAGCATACATGTGTGCATATGCATGTGAATATGTGATACTCACATGTCTATATATAACTAGATAAATGACTTTCACCACTTAGTTTGTCTTCTTGCTCTGCTTTTAGGAAGGTTTGTATTTTTGTAAGGATGTTCATCTTTATACTAATATCTGTATATATTATTATTCCCCTTTTTATTTGTGTATTTACTTATTATAAACGTATTGAAATGAACTGTTAATGCTCTTTATTACTCAAACTGTGTGATCATGTAAGTTACCAAGGGCCAACACAATACTCTCAGTTTAACACTAATAAATGGGAAAACAAGATAAAAATAAAAGTTGAGTTGAAGCTTGAACTGGGTCAATAATTTATCACCTTTGCAGATGTATTACGTTATCCCTGGAGGGAATGGGGGAGGAATAAATGATCTTCAATGTATATTCAGACTATGAACATCTTATTTTCTATTTCTTTCTCTGTTACTGTCTGCAAAGCAATTAAGACTGAAATTCTACTGTCTTGATTTAAGATATGATGTCAGTCTCCCATCTAGTGGTTACCCTATTTGTATCACTTGTAAGGGAAAGACATCTTCATGCTCTGCTACCATTTTCCAGAGGGTTTTGTACTACTGAAACTTATGAAAAAAATTCTACCAATTCCTATACAATTTGGTTGAGAGTGAGACCACAAATAGATGAGAGCTTAATTGGAAGTGTTGGGGGTAGGTAAAACCAATATGTATTTTGCGTTATGTCAAATTAGAATAAACTTGAAAAAAATTGCCTCTTATGTAATAAGAAATAATACTAAAATGAGATGTAAGAGATTTATTATCAGGTTTACATTAACTCTTTAATATTTTCTGAAATATGCGCCAGATTTGAGACTCAGCTTACATCAAAGAAATATGAAGACAGTTGCCTATAATCACCTTAATTATGAGTTATCCCAGACACAGAGCACTACTCACGGGCATATACTTTATACTCTGCATTCTCAGAGGTATATATATATCTATATATCTATCTACATCTATACCCATGTCTATATCTATATCTATAACTATATATCTCTTTCTCCAGCTATATATGTATGTATCATACTGGATTTGGGAGGCTATTTAGAATTGAATTTCTCACTTCTTATTGTATGGTATCCTTATGTACTTATATATGCTTGCATGAACGGTCTTCTCAGTTACAGGCAAGAATTAATAAATCTTACATTGAACCAAATGCTTATTAGTTAGGAAGGTTAGAGTATGCTACTTAATCACTATAATAGATTTCATTGAGAGGGTAGTTAAACCAATCTGTTAGATAGGTATAACTTCTCAGATTTGAGAAAGATAGAAATAATTTAAAAACAAGGGGTATTTTGAGAACATGAAAAATGAAGTGATCTCAGAGCTCTCTACTAATATAAGGATTAGTTGCAGAATATGGGAAATGCAGAGAGACATCGTGGAGTTTTAGTGTTTTGTCTACATTCCTCCTCAAGAGCCACCTCTTTCCTTTTACTTACATCAAAGTTTTTATCTTTATAGCCCCTTCTTATATCCTATAAGTGAAATTGAGCAACACAGGGATGCTAAAAGTCATTCATACTATTCTATTTTTGGACACTATGGAGAGAAAGTTTTGTTTTTAATTCTGAAATTGGTTTTCCTTTGGATTTTAATCTAGTGGAATTAATTCTCTCAAGAAGACACAGAAAACAAGACCAGCCATTCTTTCACATTTTAGCTTTGAAATATTTGAAGACATTGGTCAGAGTCTCCTTTGTTGTTGTTATGTATTCCAGATATCTTCAGGACCTTGAGTGACTAATTAGATGCTCTAGTTACATATATACTTCTTGCTGTTAATTACTTGATATTGCAGGGTACCTATACAACTATTAATAGTTATTGGGAACCACTGGCTTACACAACGAGATGCTATCCAAAACATAATGTTCCCTTCCAAAATAAATGAAAGTGGGACTTACCTCTTTCTGTTTACATAATCTATTTATGCAGTCAAATTGACTTCCTTGATTATAATATTAAAACTGAATCAATTTCTTTCACAATACCTATGGCTTTCTATACCCACAAACTCTTCATTATTCCATCCTTGTCCTGTTGCCAAAAGCCCTATTACAGTGTTCAACAACATACACTGATCCCAACTACATTTTGTACACAATTTGGCTCCTTGATCTTCCAGGCTTATCTCATACTACTACCTGCATAAACTCTACTTCTAATTGATAGGAACATAAACATCCAAATTTCTACAATGGCGCAGACTATCTTCTGCTTAAAAAGTCTTTTGTTTTTCTTTCTTGTCCCTACAATCCCATCTTAATTTATAGTTCAGCCCAAAGTTCAAAACCTTATTGTGATTCTGCCAATCAGAAAAAATCTTGGATGTTATTCAATTGTCTGAAGAGCAACCTTAATATACCTGACAAAAGTTTAAAGTAAAAAAAAAAGTTAGTAAAACAAAGACCCTTTGTGCATAAGGCCCATGCAAAAAGTGCAGTATATTTTTAAACAAATTATTACTTTTTACACTATAGTATAATTACCTTAAAATAATCACATTACTATAAATCACAATTTGGAAAGAGGCCAGGTCCATGTATCACTACTCAGAGGACATCTTCCCACTAATCTGGAAGTAATTTTGGACCTTGCACAATCAAGAAATAAATTTCTATTGCATGGGATGAGAAACTATGGCTCACAAACCAAATCTGGCCCACTGCCTTTTTATAAATAAAATATACAAAATATAAATATAAAATATGTATTTTATTGGAACAAGCCTATTGATTTATGTATTCCTATGGCTGCATCTGTGCTACAACATGTAGAACTGAATAGTTGGGATTCAGACTATATGACCCATAAAGCCTAAGACACTTACTATGTGGCTCTTTACAGAAAAAGTTTGCTGACATATGTTCTATTAAATCAAGTCACTGAGATTGAGATGTTTAAATCTTAAGATGTGGCAGCTTCTTAAATAATGCATTATCCTTCCTATAAATGCATTTTATAAACTGAAAAATAAAATATCCACTTTTTAAAAATTCTAACAGTTAATATAAGAATTGAATAGCATTTTTATCATATTTGGAAGAGTAATGCAAATTGTATTATCTTAAGAAAATTAATGGTTTTTATAGAAAATGAAGCTTATAACACAAAGTTAAAGAAATGATAATACATAATTTATCTATAATATGATACTTAGAATATGTTTTACATCCAGATACACACTGATAAATATATATCGATATATAGAGAGAAAACCAGAAATGCAAAAATGATTAAGAATAGTTGTCCCTGGACTGTTGCTCAATAGCTGATTCTTCTTCTGTGCATTTATGTACTTTATTGGTGTTTAAAGACAAAATATTTTTTTCTAGTTCAACATTTTTAATAGATCAATGGATTAAAGTTCATAATGAAATTATTCCCTGAGATTTAGAAGTAATTATATGCAAAGAAAATATGACATTGTTCACTACCTCATCTAATTGCTCTATCTCTGGTCTCCAAGGCAAGATTTCAGTGAGGTTCTCCAGGGTTAACATCCCTAAGGTCCTGGTGGCATACATGTGTGACACAGTTTGATGTTAAGATTCAGCTTTCTGGTCTCCTTTTCACTCTGAGATCTCTGAGTTTATTTGGGATAGATTAGAGGAAAATTCATTTCCCTGAAACATTCATTGTAATATACTGTCGACTTCTGTTACTAGTTTTTTCATGTTTGTTATTCTATTAAATAAAATTGAATTCTCATCCAGAACATTCCTGGATACCATTAATCTTAGTAAAGATGCATTACTAAATGAATAAGTCAAATTATTTGGTATACTTGTGAGTTAATTCAATTCTTATTTTATTTAGCTTTAAAGGAAAATAATGTGTTCAAATAACATTTGGAGGAGGCAAACATCTGTGTAAATCTAACTTCCATGATAGCCTGTTAGTTCAGCCACCTAGAAGTAGTATCTGATTCCTTGAGTCTTTGCAGGACTCAAGATGTATCTCAGTGCATTGTGAGTTTACAGTGTGATGCTGATATTACAGGAAAGTTTAACTTCCTTAGTACTATTATGAACTTTTGCTACAATACATGTATGTTATATGCCTAGAGTTCACTCATTGACGTACTCATATATTCATTTATTTCATAAATGTTACAGAGTACTTACTCTGTTCTAGTGTCCCATCTTTTCTTTCATGAACTTTATTTTACTGTGGAACACACAATGTTAAAATATTAAATGATAAAAAATAAGTACAATAGGTATCATGTTACAGATGTGGATAAAATTGGCATTTTTGATGTTTTATAATTATTGATAAAGGATAGTTAAAAGTATGACCATGGTAAATGAGACAAGTGGAGGTAAAATTATTGGAAGGTCAAGTAACTAAGAAAACAGGGCATTGAAAGGATTACCTTTATGTCTATTGAAACCAATTCAGTGAAAGAAAATCCCTAACCAAATAAAAACAAAATATTATAACTCAGAAGCAGCGGCCATCTTTGGAGGTGGTGACATACACTGCAATGACCTTCGAGTGATGATAGTATAGAAAAAGCCTCCAAGGTAATAAAAATAGTCTGGACATATTATAATTAAGCTTATTTCTACCACAAATCTCTCTAAACACCTGATATTACAATACACCAAGAAAAGATAACAGATTTTTACAATTTTCAATAACTAGGTAAATGTGGTTGATCAAGTGCTTTATTCTTCCACAGAAAATATTTAAAACATAGGGGGAGAAATGTATGACTGAGTATTGGGAGGTTACTGGAAGGGGAAACACAGAAATACTTATAGCTACAATAGTAGAAAAAGTTGTAATGACTATTTTGCTGGGACATTACTTATTTTTTGAATTCTCAGTTCTCATAGTTAAACGAGTTAGGGAGGGAAAAAAATTGCAGAAACTTATGATATGTATTTCTCCCAAGAGAAGAATTTTAACTAAACTCAGATTCATGCAAAAACTAGACCAGTCTTCTCATGAAGACACGAGTCCAATCACTTGAAATATAACAAGGCCAACTCTATTCTTGTTCTTCCTCTCTCAGCTTCATTCTTTTATTATTGCATTTGCACAGATTTAATAACTACTCTATAATTGTGATATTACTAAATTCTAGCTTTTGAAATAATGTAACAGTTAAATCTAAGTATTTTCAAGAACCTTATTTACAGATAATCACTAAGTCTCTCAACATTTCCTCATTTTACCCTGCCATATCCAAATTTTGTTTCTCATTTCTGTGAATCAACTTTCCTATTTTGTCCAAGGAACCCAGAAAACTACAGTGAAAAAGTCACTTTCATTCTCTCAGTTTCTTTAGAATATCCAGAACTCCATGTGCCCTGTTCCTGTTATTCTTAACCATCCAAAGTCACTGTGCTGGGGAACCTGGGCATGATCATGGTTATCAAGACCAATCCCAAACTCCACAACCCCACGTAGCTTTTTCTCAGCCACTTATCCTTTGTTGATTTCTGTTACTCTACCATGGTTACACCCAAACTACTAGAAAACTTGGTTGTGGAAGACAGAACCATCTCCTTCACAGGATGCATCATGCAGTTCTTCTTTGCATGCATATTGTGGTAACAGAAACATTCGTGTTGGCAGTGATGGCATATGACCGATTTGTGGCAGTTTGTAACCCTCTTCTCTACACAGTTGTAATGTCCCAGGAACTTTCTTTTTTGTTGGTGGCTGCATCATATTCTTGAGGTACAGTCTTTTCCCTGATCCTTACCAACTTTCTATCAGAATTATCATTCATAGCAACTAATACCATAAATAACTTTGTGAGTATGCTGCCTTTACCTCTGAGTCTTACTCTGACCCTTACATTAGTCAAAAGATTATTTAGTCTCTAACATATTTAACGAAATAAGCAGCCTGATGATCATTCTTTCTTCCTAAGTTTTAATTTTTATCTCTGTCAGGAAGATGTCTTCAACTTAGGGGCACCACAAAGCCTTCTCCACATGTGCCTCCTACCTGACTGCTATTACTTTTTTCCATGGGAACATCCTATTCTCTACTATGTTCCTAATTCCAAAAGTTCACAGCTCATGGTCAAGGTGCCTTCTGTCTTTTACATGGCATTCACCATCATGCTGAATCCACTGATCTACTGCCTCAGGAAAAAATACATGAAGGAAATTGTCAGGAGGTTAATTAATACCAAATTATAATGGCATTAATATAAGATGGTAACATTTACTTCTTCATTTTCAAGAGTGTTGTGGAAAATTGTCCAAGTGGTGTCACGTTTTCCTACTTCAAGTTCCTTTTTTTCAAAAAGCAAAGCAAAAGGGTGTGCCGTCAGCATCATGGCAGAGTGAGCTCGCCAGGGACTCTCTCCCCTCCAAAATACAACCAAAAGGAACAACCACATTCTAACAAAAAATCCTAATATCACAGAAATCGACAGAGACCCATAGCAGCCAAATGACAGAGGGCAGAAAGGCTGGAGCTCCCCTTGGAGGAGCTGGGATGGAATAAGAGAGATCTTCACTCCAACCCCTAGAGACTGGGATGGCTGCTGCAGTAGGCTCCGTGAGGGAACGAGTGGGGGAGGGGCCGTGTGTCTGGCAGATTGTCCAGGACTCCCACAGGTCTGTGCAGCCCAGACAGAAAGCCTCTAATGGAGGAAAGCTTTCACCTGAGGGGAATCCATCAAACTAAGGCCCCAGGAAACCAGAGAGCGGGAGCTGATTGGAATCCTGGTAGTGTGCAAGAGAAAGTGCCCCTCCTCCCCCAACCTACACTGTGCACTGCCGTCTTGGCTGAAGGAGGAGATGTCAGAACACATAGCTCTCGACCCCCTTCTAGTGGCAACAGGCTGTAACTGCAACCAAATAATAGCATTATGCATAAAAACTGTTCCTCTAACATCCAGCAATTTATAAAAGCTCCAGACAAGAAGGAAAACAATAAAAACACAGAATTATGTCCAGTAGACTTGGAAAGAGGTAAACTAAGAGAAAATGAATTCAGAATAGCTATCATTAATAAACTGAATGAGGTAAAGGGAAATATAGAGAAACAAGTCAACAAGTTCTAGAGTTACTTCACAAAAGAGATTGAAACTATAAAGAATCAATCAGAAATACTAGAGGTGAAAATACAATGGATCAGATAAAACAGAATACGGATTCCCTGAATGCCCATGTAGACACCATAGAGGAGCAAATTAGCATAATTGAAGATAGTCAGGTTGAATGGCTCCAGACAGTGGAAGAAAGAGAACTAAGAATAAAGAAAACTGAAGAAAATCTCTAAGAAATAGCCAACTCAATGAGAAAGGCAAATTAAGAATCATCAGAATTTCTGAGGGCGTGGAAAAGGAAAATGGAGCAGAAAGTGTGCTCAACGAAATAATAGCAGAGAAATTCCCAAATCTACAGATTGAACGAGAAATGTGTGTGGAGGAAGCTTTCAGAGCTCCTAGATTTGTCAGTGTAAAAAGACCTACTGCAAGGCATATAGTAGTAAAAATGGCAAAAGCGAAGGACAAAGAAAGAATACTCAGGGTAGCAAGGCAGAAGAAGATAACCTACAAAGGAACCCCTATCAGACTTTCAGCAGATTTCTCTACAGAAACTTTACAAGCTAGGAGAGACTGGAATAACACATTCAAAACTTTAAACGATAGAAATCTTCAGCCAAGAATACTCTATCCATCAAAAATAGCCTTCAGATATGAGGGAGTAACTACATCTTTTCCAGACAAACAAAACTTAAGGGACATCATAGCCACGAGACTCCCCCAAATGAAATCCTCAAGAAGGCCCTCATATTAGAAAAAAGAAAAAAAGGGAGAAAGGATTCACAAAACTCACAGTAGGGAGCCAAATATATAGAATCAGGATAGGATAGCAAATATTCAACTATAGCATTAGGATAAAGGGAAGGAAATCACCAAAAACAAAGACAGTCTTATCAATCTAAACACAAACTCACAACACAAGAGATGAAAATAATAACTTAGGAAGGGAGGAGGAAATGGACTGAATCAGTTTAGGCTAAGGAAGTAAGAGGCCACCAGAAAATGGACTATGTTATGCATGAGAATCTGAATAGAAACTTCAGGGTAGCCACTAAACTAAAAAACAGAACAGAGCCACAAAACATAAATAAGGAAAAAGCTAAGAAACCCAGCATAAGAAATTGCAGAAATCAATGGGTAGACTAAAACACACAGGATGAGAAACAAAGGTAACACAGGAAAACCGGAAAACAAGTGACAGAATGACAGGATTAAGCCCTCATGCATCAATAATCACCCTCCATGTAAATGGATTAGACTCTCCAATAAAAAGACACAGATTGGCAAGATGGATTAAAGAGCAAGATCCAAAAATTTGTTGCCTCCTGTAAACACACCTCAGCTCCAGGGACAAACACAGGCTAGAGTGAAGGGGTGGAAGACAATACTCCAAGCTAATAGCAAACAAAAGAAAGTAGGTGTTGCAATGCTTATATCACACAAAACAGATTTCAAGATAAGGCAGGTAAAGAGAGACATAGAGGGGCAATATATAATGATCAAAGTGACACTTCATCAAGAAGCAATAACACTTATAAATATCTATGCACCCAACAGAGGAGCACCAAAGTTCATACAGCAACTATTAAAAAAACTAAAAGAAGATATCAAAAATAATACAATAATAGTAGGCAGCCTCAACACCCCACTCCTATCATTGGACAGATCATCCAGACAGAAAATAAACAAGGAAACAGTGGAAGTAAATGAAAAGCTAAAACAGTTGGACTTAATAGACATATATAGAACACTCCATACCAAAACAGCAGAATACACATTCTTCTCAAGCATTCATGGAACATTCTCAAGGATAGACTATATGTTGGGAAGCAAGGCAAGTCTCTACAAATTTAAAAAAAATTGAAATAATAACAAGCATCTTCTCTAATCATAGTGTTATAAAGCTAGAAATTAATTACGAGAAAAAAGCTGAGAAAGGCACAAAGACGTGGAGACTAAACAATATGCTATTGAGCAAGCAATGTATCATTGATCAAATTAAAGAAGAATTCAAAATATATCTTGAGAAAAATTAAAATGATAACATGCCATACCAACCCATATGGGATACAGCAAAAGCTGTATTGAGAGGGAAATTCATTGCAATATAGGCATATGTTAACAAACAAGAAAAATCCCAAAAAAGAAATCTTAAACTACACCTAACTGAATTAGACAAAGAAGAACAAACAAAGCCCAAAGTCAGCAGAAGGAGAGAAATAATAAAAATCAGAGCATAAATAAATGTTATTGAAACAAAAAAAGGCAGTAGAAAAGATCAATGAAACAAAGAGCTGGTTCTTTGAGAAGATAAATAAAATTGACAAAGCCCCAGCCAGTCTTAAAATGAAAAAAAGAGAGAAATCTCAAATAAACAAAATCAGAAATGAAAGAGGAGAAATAACAAGACTCTCCAGAAATACAATGGATTATAAGAGAATACTATGAAGAACTATATGCCAACAAAATGGATAACCTAGAGGAAATGGATAAATTCTTGGACTCCTACAACCTCCCAAAGCTCACTCAAGAAGAAGCAGACAATTTGAACAGACCAATCACAAGGAAAGAGATTGAAACAGCAATCAAAAGCATCCCAAAGAATAAAACCCCAGGACCAGATGGCTTTCCTGGGGAATTCTACCAAACTTTCAGAGAGGATTTAATGCCTATCCTTTCCAGCTATTCCAAAAAATTAGAAAGGATGGAACACTTCCTAACACATTCTATGAGGCCAACATCACGCTGATACCAAAGCCTGACAAGGAAAACACGAAAAAGGAGAACTAGAGGCCAATATCGCTGATGAACATAGATGCAAAAATTCTCAACAAAATTTGGGCAACCCGAATTCAACAATTCATCAAAAGGATCCTACATCATGATCAAGTGGGATTCATACCAGGGACACAGGGATGGTTCAACATCCACAAACTAATTAACGTGATTCACCACATCAACAAACTGAGGAATAAAAACCACATGATCATCTCAATAGATGCAGAGAAGGCATTTGACAAGATCCAACAGCCATTTATGATAAAAACGCTGAACAAAATGGGCATAGAAGGAAACTACCTCAACATAATAAAGGCCATATATGACAAACCCACAGCCAACATCACACTCAATCAGCAAAAACTGAGCGCCTTACCCCTGAAAACAGGAGCAAGACAAGGATGCCCTCAATTCTCACTCTTATTTAACATAGTACTGGAGGTTTTGGCCAGAGCAATTATGCAATAAAAAGGCATAAAAGGAATCCAAATAGGGAGGCAAGAAGTGAAACTCTCAGTTTCCAGGCGACATGTTCTTGTATATAGAAAACCCCAAAGAATCCATTGGAAAACTTTTAGAAACAATCAACAACTACAGCGAAGTTGCAGGGTATAGAATCAATTTACATAAATCAGTAGCAATTCTATACTCTAATAATGAACTAACAGAAAAAGAACTCAAGAACACAATACCATTCAAAATGGAAACAAAAAGAATAAAATACCTTGGGGTGAATTTAACTAAGGAAGTGAAAGACATATACATGAAAACTACAAGTCTTTTCTGAAAGAAGTAGATGATGACATAAAGAGATATAAAGGCATTCCATATACATGGATTGGAAGAATAAATATAGTTAAAATGCCCATTCCACCTAAAGCAATCTACAGATTCAATGCAATCCCAATTAGAATCCCAATGATATTCTTTACAAAGAATCCTAAAATTCCTATGGGGCAACAAAAGACCCCGAATTGCTAAAGCAATCCTGAGGAACAAAAATAAAGCTGGAAGCGTCACAATCCCTGACTTCAAAATATACTACAAAGCTACAGTAATCAAAACAGCATGGTACCAGTACAAAAACAGGTGCACAGATCAATGGAAGAGAATTAAAAGCCCAGAAATAAAAACACACATCTATGGACAGCTAATCTTCAACAAAGGAGCTGAGGGCCTACAACGGAGAAAAGAAAGTCTTTTCAACAAATGGTTCTGGGGAAACTGCAAAGCCACATGTAAAAGAATGAAAATTGACCATTCTTTTTCACCATTCATGAAAATAAACTCTAAATGGGTCAAAGACCTAAAGGTAAGACCTGAAACCATAAGGCTTCTAGAAGACAACGTAGGCAGTACCCTCTTTGACATCAGTATTAAAAGAATCTTTTTGGACACCATGTGTTCTCAGACAAGGGAAACAATAGAAAGAATAAATAAATGGGACTTCATTAGACTAAAGAGCTTCTTCAAGGCAAATGAAAACAGGATTGAAACAAAAAAACTACCCACTAACTGGGAACAAAATATTTGCAAGTCAAACATCCGACAAATGGTTAATAGCCATAATATATAAAGAGCCCACACCACTCAACAACAAAAAAATCAAACAACCTGATCAAAATATGGGCAGGAGACATGAACAGACATTTCTCCAAAGAAGATATACAGATGGCCAATAGGCACATGAAAAGATGTTCATCATCACTGATCGTCAGGGAAATGCAAATCAAAACTACACTAACATATCACCTTACACCCATTAGAATGACAAAAATAACCAAAACAACTAGTAACAAATGTTGGAGAGGTTGTGGAGAAAAAGGAACCCTCATACGCTGCTGGTGGGAAAGCAAACAATATGGAGATTCTTCAAAAAATTAAAAATAGAAATACCATATGACCCAGCCATCCCACTACTGGGTATCTATCCAAAGAGCTTGAAGTCAGCAATTCCAAAAGTCCCATGAATCCCAATGTTCATTGCAGCATTATTTACAATAACCAAGACTTGGAAGCAGCCTAAGTATGCATCAACTGATGGTTGGATAAAGAGGATATGGTATATATATACAATGGAATACTACTCAGCTGTAAAAAAGAATAAAATTGTCCCATTTGAGCATCATGGATGGACCTTGAGGGAATTATGTTAAGTGAAAATAAGCCAGATAGAGAAGGACAATCTCTGTATGACTCAACTCACATGGGGAATTTAAAAATGTAGACAAAGAGAACAGATTAACGGCAACCAGGGGAAAGTTGGGGTGTGGGATGGGCAGAAAGGGTTAAGGGGTGCAGCTACAATGCAACTGACAAACAATAACGTACAACCGAAATTTCACAAGATTGTAAAGTATCATTAACTCAATAAAAATTAACTTAAATAATTTAAAAAAGCAAAGCAAAACATATGTTTAATGTAACTTCTTGGGGGACAGATCATTCAACCTCTGTTCAATTTAAACTTTAGTAAATTAGCCATAAAATGATAAGTAAAGTTCCAAGAACTTAAATGAAGTCTCTACACACGGAGTTTGTCATGTAAAGATTTCTGAGTTAGTACACATTACCATTTGGCTGCCTACTAAATCTTTCGTTCTTTTTCTAAGTCATCACAGAATGGGTTTATAAAGTTGTTCTAAAAATTTATAGCTTACCATCAGGGAGGATACATCAAATGCAATATAGTAAACTAAGAGTTATTCCACACTCAGACATTAAATTTAAAAGAAATATATATATATATTTTTAAATCCACATACGAAGCATTGGTACATTACAAGTACAAAGAAAGCATATCTCTGCCCTGACACCGTCCAGAATATTGTTTGCTTAAACTGTATTTGTTAACATAAATTTTATTTGCGCTTTGTATACAAAACATCAAAAACTAAAAATTAAAAACCACACACTTCAGAAGTAGTGATTGCTTAATCTAAAATTGTCAGTCTGGCCAATCTTGAGTTGTGTATAATATAATTATTGATGCATTATAATGAACGAAGTTAATTGATATGTAACATTAGGCAATTTTTATTTTTTATTGGGGGATTTATTGGAGCAGCCCTGCTAATATCAGCTACAGCATCTTGGTTAACCTGTTAAAGTCTTTCCAAACTAGCAAAGTCACCTCTATCCTGTAGATCTGTGTGGTGATTGAATAGCTCTGCTCTGTGTACCAATGGGCTAGAGTATTTTCTTGCATTGTCAATGGCTGAGTCACAAGACAAAATGTGCTATAACAAAAGCTAGTTCAAGCTCCCATTTGTGTCGTCTTTTAACATTCTATTAGCCAATGCAAATCATATAGCTGAACACAAAGCCAATGGGTGAGAAAGTATATCTTCCTTGTAGAACTGCAAACTTATAGGACAATGAGCTTAGATACAGGGAGGAATGAAGAACTGGGCCCGATATTTCAATATACCTAAAGTTTATGCTCAATTTTACTGAATGGAAAATATTCTTCTTGTATATTTCAGATAAAAACTGTGCTGTAGTTTGACAGACTTTTCCATAAATTGATGGGCCATTTGATTAGCTTCACTAGGTGACTATCTTTGCTAATTGTTTCTGATCATGTTTGACATCTCTCAGGACAGACAAAGTTTTGGTAACTTTCCAGGTATCATGGTTTCAGTCCAACTGCAGACTATGAATGATGTTACTGGCTTAACCCAAATCATGGTATTTTATCTCCAAATAAAAAATTCCAGGGGCTGGCCTGGTGGTGTAGTGGTTAAGTTTGCACACTCTCCTTCAGTGGCCCCAGGTTCGTGGTTTCAGATACCAGGTGTGTACGTACACACTGCTCATCAATCCATGCTGTAGCAATGTCCCACATACAAAATAGGGGAAGATTTGCACAGATTTTAGCTCAGGGCCAGTATTCCTCACACACACACACACACACACAAAAAAAATTCTAATTTCTATTATAATGAAGATTGCTGTCAAACTTTGTAACCTAACCTATTTGCTTGATTGTTTAGCAATATATAATATTTTCAACAATTTGTGATATACAAATATAGAGTTGCATAATTTATTTAACTTCTAATTCTCTGTCAACCAGATGTCATACACACTCAACTAAGTCAACAAGTCTTCTAATAGTCTGTTTGTATGTTAATAAAAATATGCATATTTTTGATTGGTACCTCAGCTAACATCCATTGCTAATCGACTTTTGTTTGTCCTTCTTCTCCCCAGAGCCCCCTAGTACATAGTTGTATGTACTTCTAGTTGTACCATGTGGGATGCTACCCCAGCATGGCTCCATGAGTGGTGCCATGTCTGCGCAGAAGATCCGAACCAGGGAAACTCCAGGCCACTGAAGCGGAGTGTATAAACCGATGCACTTGGCCATGGGGTCAACCCCTAATAAAAATATTTTAATGAATAAAAAAGTATTTATAGGGTGTGAACACAGTGTAGAGTGAACTATATTTGACATATACTATAGACACATGCATTTAAGAAGCTAACCTTTAAAAGAAAACATAGATTATATAAATTAGGTAAATTATAATTTTGAACTATGATTAGGTTTCTGTTTTACAGGCGAAAAGAAAACAAATTATATATTTTAAAAAACTTCTAAATAGCTGCAAACTCCTTTAGAATATATTGTTAGTTACTGTGGAAAATGCTTTTGAATAGATATTTATGTACACAAATATAATTCAGATATTCTCCAGAATTTCAAAATTATAATTTCAATCTGAATGCACACATTTTAAATGATGAAATGAGTGTATGTCTGTTAATAGAAATGATTTCATTAAGTGTTCTACAAAGTACTCATGATGGGATTTTCATTTCTCAGTATGAATTTTACTCTTCTTACTTTAAATTCTTATTAGTGGTTTGGATAGGTGCAGCTCTTTTGTTTCATTTCTGAAGAGCTGTGTGAAGTTTTTTGATGAAGGTGTTCACAAGATTATAGGAAGAATTTACAGAATTAATAGTCGCTTAATGGTGAAAATGTTCTAAGTTGAATGTAGACTACAGTGTGTAAATATTAATTTTCATATAAGATTTAGTAATAATCAAGACTTAAGGAAATTTGCAATGCTGGAAAATTTTCCTATGAGCATTCCAGCGGTAGTTCTTAGGTGATATTCTTGCTGCATGGCTGATCTTCCCTACTATTCGTCATTTTAGAAAAAGATTGACCCTGAAAGAGGAAAAGGAAATTTAGATGGACAGCTAGGGGAAGGATTGTGGAACACCTAGATAAATGCTCTTTCTTGAATATTACTGTCTAAACACATAGTTGATGCTAGTTCAAGGACAACCTTATTGATGAAAAAAGTTGCGTTATAAGCACAAAGATAAAACCCAATAGAAAGTATATGAAACTAGTTATGAACTTGTGCATCTGAGAAAAGCAATACATAGGAATGATTTTCTAGTTATAATTGCTGTTTATTTCCCTACTACTATCATCAAAATTCCAGGAAAGCCTTATAAAATGTTATAGCCTTATCCCCATGGCTGGCCTGGCAGTGCAGTGGTTAAGTGTGCACGTTCCACTTCTTGGTGGCCCAGGGTTCACCGGTTCAAATCCTGGGTATGGACACGGCACCACTTGGCACGCCATGCTGTGGTAGGCGTCCCACATATAAAAGTAGAGGAAGATGGGCATGGATGTTAGCTCAGGGCTAGGCTTCCTCAGCAAAAAGAGGGGGACTGACAGTAGTTAGCTCAGGGCTGAACTTCCTCAAAAAAAAAGTTATAGCCTTATCCCCAATGTAGATGGTGCATTAGAGAAGATGTAATTCCAATCTTACATAAACTTACACAAACAACAGAATAAGTAGAGAACACTTTCCCATTCATTTTATGATGCCAGCATCACTAGATAGGTAAGTTACAGAACAACATATCATAAATATATACTGACAAATAGTTAAAATATCAAATCAATTCATCAAGATATAAAATAGATAGTTCATCACATTCAAGAGGGATTTAATCCAAGATTTCAAGTTTGGTATATCATTTCTAATCCATCAATGTGATTCATCACATTAACAAAATAAAATAGAAGAACATATAGTCACCTCAACATGTGTGAAGAATAGTTAATAAAATTAAGCAACTATTCATGATAAAATACTCAGCAAACTAGGAACACAAGGGACAGAGTGTTATAACAAAAAATTCATTTACTTCTTTCTGGATAATAAATTATCAATAGTATGGAAAATTGAAGCAATGGAATTTCAGTTAAGGGAAGGACAAGATTTTTGCCTTTGACAAATTTGACTCAATTACTGCAGAGACTGAGGCTGAGGAAAAATATAGGATCAAATCTCATTCCCTTTTCATAGCTGGCTTTTTTATTGAAATGAAATTCTCACAATATTAATAATTTTAAATTAAAAAAACATTAATCACGTTAAAATACCCACCATATTGTGCAACCACACCTCTAACTAGTTCCAAAATATTTTCATCATCGCAAAAAATATCATACCCATTAAACATTTTTTCCCAATTTTCCCCTCCTCCCAGGTCCTAATAATGAGCAATCTACGTTCTGTCGCTATGTATTTGCCCATCCTATTCATTTCATATAAAGAGGATCATGCAATATGTGATCTTTGTGCCTGGTTTATTTCATTTGGCATGCTGTTTCAATATACATCCACATTATCATATCTATCAGCACTTTATTTCTTTTTATGATTAAATAATATTCCAACACCTATAAATACTACTTTTAGGGTATCCATCAATTTATTGAAGGACATTTGGTCTGCTTGACCTTTCGTCTAATGTGAATAGTGCTGTGGGGAACATTCATGTGTGAGTGTTTGTGTGCCTGTTGTCAATTCTATTTGATATATAGCTAAGAATGGAATTGCTGGGTACCTAGAGTTAGCCAAACTGTGAGGTTTGAGGGCACAATGTCCAGTAGTGCACTCAATTCTGACACAAAATGAAAGCCTGAGGAATTCCCAAAACCACTCTTAGGTACACTAATTTCCAAGATATTTCAAACAACTAACTGAAAACTATGCTCAGAGTTATAGTTCATCACAAGCTATGGATACAGATCAATAACACAAGGGAAGAGACATATTGGACAGAGTCTAGGAGGAGTCCACAAGAGAAATTCCCATAGTGCTCAGAATATGTTATCATCCCAGCATTAACATTGTACAATAAACATGAGTTATTCCCAACCAGGGAGGTTCACATGAGCCTCAGTGTTCGGTTTTTATTAGGACTCTATCACATGGGCTTGATGGCTTGATTGTCCAAATGGTTGATCTCAGCCTCCAGGTTGATTGATAACCCATATCTAAAGGCCTCTGCCCTAAATTATATGGTTAATCTTTCTGGTATGAGCAATCTCTACCTTAAGATTGTCTAATATGACCAGCTCCACCCTGATATCAGGGGTGGCCAGATGCCCTCCCTAAACAGACACTACTATTAGGTAAGAGATAGATTTTCTCCCAGAAATTGAGGGCAAATGCCAACTTCTCTTTGTCCAAGACAAAAATTTTTACTATGCATTGGATTTAATAGTAATTCTATGTTTGTCTATGTGAGGAACCAGCAGACTGAATTCCACAGTGTCTGAGCCGTTTTGGATTCCCATGAACATTGTATGACAGTTCAAGTTGCTCCAAATCCTTGCCAACACTTGCTAATATATGTTTGTTTTTTAGTCATCCCAGTGGATGTGAAGTGCCATCTCATTATAATATTGATTTGCATTTTCCTAAAATCTAAAGATCTCGAGCATCTTTTCATGTGCTATTTTGACATTTGTAAACCTTGTTATATATCTTATTTGGCTTTTTGTTACTGAGTTGTAAGAGTGCTATAGAAATTCTGGATACTAGACTGCTATCAGATATTTGATTTGTAAAGCTTTTCTCTTATTTTGTAGGCTTTTTATTCACCTTATTAATAATTTATTTGAAGGAGATTATCCCTGAGCTAATATCCATGTCCATCTTTTTATAATTTATATGTGGGACACCTGCCACAACATGACTTAATAAGTGGTGTGTAGGTCCCTACACAGGATTTGAAGTAGCTAACCCCAGGCCACCAAAACAGAGCTTGTGAACTTATTAACTGCTGTGCCACTGAGCAGGCCGCTTGATAATGTTTTTTGATGCGTAAATATTTTAAATTTCAAGGAGTCCAATTTATCTATTTTTTTTTAAAGATTTTATTTTTTCCTTTTTCTCCCCAAAGCCCCCCAGTACATAGTTGTATATTTCTCATTGTGGGTTCTTCTAGTTGTGGTATGTGGGACGCTGCCTCAGCGTGGTTTGATGAGCAGTGCCATGTCCGCGCCCAGGATTCAAACCAACGAAACACTGGGACGCCTGCAGCGGAGCACGCGAACTTAACCACTAGGCCACGGGGCAAGCCCTATCTATTTTTTTCTTTTGTGGCTTATACTTTTGTTCTCATATCTAGGAATCCATTACCAAATCCAAGGCCATGAAAATGTACCTCTGTTTTTCTTCTAAGTGTTTTATAGTTTTTGCTCTTGCATGTAGGGATTTGTTCTGTCAATGCAGTTTAGCAATTACCATTCTAAAGATAGAAGAGATAACTTGAGATTTTCTTTGAGCCAAGCTGATGATTATAACCTGGGAAGGCAGTTTCCACACAGGGAGAAAGTATTCCAGAGAAGCATTGTTTTCAGTACAGTTTTATACCTTTTTAGAACTAAGAACACACATTAAACATGCCCAGGATACATATTCATCAAAGTTTCAAGGAGGTATTCAGTTGCAAATTAGCAGGACAACATGACCTTGATGTACAGGAAAAGGAATATATCCTGAGTAGTACTGATACAGGTGTTACCCATACTGGTGTTGTAGGAGGGGAAGCATGTATTCTTATCTTCAAAGAGTGCATTCTTTTACTTTAATTATTAAAGCAGATGTACAATGTGTATTTGATAGGGCATAAGTCAAGCTTCTATACTTCAAGCTGAATCAGTTTTAAATGAGAATAACTACCTCATATACTTCAATATGTGAAAATTTCTTGTCCATTCAATTTTGAGTCAATTGTTCTGTGTGATATGTAGGTGTACAACCTCATTATTATTATTATTTTTTTTGAGGAAGATTAACCCTGAGCTAACATCTGCCACCAATCCTCCTCTTTTTGCTGAGAAAGATTGGCCCTGAGCTATAAAATCCATTCCCGTCTTCCTCTGTTTTATACGTGGGACACCTGCCATAGCATGGTTTGATAAGCAGCATGTAGGTCCACACCTGAGATCCGAACCAGTGAACTCTGGGTTGCCAATGCTGAACATGCAAACTTAACTGCTGCGCCACTGGGCTGGACCCCAACCTCATTATCTTACATGTGAATTTCCAGTTGTCTTGGCACCGCTTATTAAAGAAACTATTCTTTCCCCATTGAATGTCCTAGGACGCCTGTTGAAAATCAATGTTCCATAGATATGTGGGTTTATTTCTGGATTCTCAATCCTATTCCCGTACTTTGAATATTTATCCTTTTCCTCGTACTATGCTGTAGTTTTGTGGTTAAGTTGTGAAATCAGGAATTGTGAATCCCCCAAATTTGTTGTCTTTCAAGTTTGCTTTAGCTATTCAGTCCCTTAGATTTCCTTATGAATTTGCAGATCAGTTTCTATTTCCACAAAATTCCCTTGGGAATTTTGATAAGGATTGCATACCACAAATTGTGGTAGTATTTTCAGTTTAACAATATTAAGTCTTCCAAGCTATTGTAGAGGAGGGAAACTTTACCCATTTTAATTTTTCAGTTTGAGCTTTTTAACAAAAAGACATGTTAACGAGAAAAACAGTTAATTAATGCATACAATGCACATCACATAGGAGAAAACTCAACATAGAGAAACTCAAAGGGACACATTAGAACTGTGGCTTAGGTAGCATCTTCAAGAAGGAACAATAAATTTAGAGAGAAATGACAAGACAAAGGAAAGCAGTTTTTGGCTTTGTAAGGCAGCAAAATCTCGGAAGGTAAGTAAATGGATGGAAAGCGATTGAGTAAGGTTTGTTTACAAATGTCTTTGGTGCCTTTGAGCTGGTAAGAGTCTGTCTCCAGTAAAAGAAGAATTAATATCTTGCCTTTTAGGAGAAAAAGGGAGACTAGAGAGAGCTTTTCCTCTATTTGCTGCCACCTACTTGCCTTCAACTCAAAATAATGTTTATGTAAAAGGCATATTTTAGGATAATATAATCTGGTTTCCTTCACTATGAACACACAATACCTTTTCATTTATTTAGCTGTTCTTTCATTTGTTTCAGTAGTGGTTTTTAGTTTTCAGTGTACAAGTCTTTCACCTCCTTGTTAAGTTTTCTAGGTATTTCATTCTGTTAGGTGCTACTTAAGTGGAATTATTTTCTTAATTTCTGTGAAGATTGCTCATCTCTGCCTTATAGAAGCACAACTGATTTTTTCCCGCTTATTTTGTACCATGTAACTTTGCTGAATTTGTTTATTGGTTCTATTAGTTTTTTGTTGTCATTAATTCTTTGGGAGATATAAATATATATATAGATATAGATGTATCCTATGAATAGACATAGTTTAACTTGTTTCAAACTTGGATGCCTTTCGTTTCTATTTTTAGCCTAAGTACACTGGCTAGAACTTCCAGTACAAAAAGGCCAGGAGTGGTGAAAGTTGCATCCTTGTCTTCTTAGTAGAAAGCTTTCAGTCTTTAACCATTTCTTATGCTACTGGTGGAATTTCATGAACAGCTTTTATTAGTTTCGTAATAGGCTTTATTAGCTTGATAAAGTTCCCTACTAGTCATAGTTTTCTGAGCGTTTTTATCGTGAGAGAGTGCTTGAATATGTCTAATGCTTTCCCTGTGTCAATTGAGGTGATCACGTGGTTTTATTCCTCTGTTCTCTTAATGTTGTACAGTGCACTGATTGGTTGTTTATGTTGAACCAGACTTAACTTCCTGGAACAATCTCACCAGATCATGTTATATAATCCTTTCAGTATGCTATTGGATTCAGTTTGCTAGTCTTTTGTTGAGGATTCAACCAAACTTTTAAGGAATCATTGATATCAGTCCTTCTTAAAGTCTTCCAAAAAGTAGAGGGAAAACTTCCAAACTGATTTTCTGAGCCCAACATTACACTGATACCAAAGCTACACAAAGATCCCACGATAAAAGCACAGGCCAGCATCTCTGATGAACACAGATAAATATTTAGAGATGCAGTTCCTCAGGTGTAGCGTTTCTGAGACTGCTGAGTGTCGCTTGTCCTTGATTTTCCTCTGTGCTGTGTGAGGTCAGCTCCAATGAGATCAAGCTTTTCTAAACAAGTATTTACAGGGTTGTTCTATGATTGCCTCTTCTTCATTTACAAAAGAGAACCATAACCTCAGAAGCACCATAATGATGGTGAGCCACAGACAGGGAGAAACCTGAGCCCCTATAATATTATAAGGAGCAGAGCCATGAATGTTCAGGAATGCATTTTTGGTCTTGCTTTAGTGAGAAATAATCATCTACTTCATCAAGTCACTGGTAAATTTGATTTGTCTTTAAAAGCACTGTGGAAAGTGTTACCAAAATTAGTGATCATCTTTTTCATAAACTGATATTTTTAGAAAACATATGATCCAAAATTTTTTTCAAGGTTCAATAGTAAATATGAACATCTGAGAGCACTCTACTTACATTTAAAAGGCCAATGCAAATTGTTTTCTATTAATAAAATCAATAGAAATGAATAGTGTGAATAGAAAATCACTTTTACAATATATTACTAATTAACAAAGAAAAAATAAACAATGTGGCTTATTGTGTAGGCAGCTCTATATTTAGAAACATGGGAAGATAAAAATACCTTCATAAGAAAATAGAAAAATAAATTAAACATGAATTAATAATTGCTCTCTCTAGCTATTGTTTTATAGACACTTTTTCCCTTGCCCATTTCTGTTTTCTACATCCATGTAAAGTTAAGATATATAAAATCTTGTTTATTTTTCTTAAGATTAATTGAGCAAACTTGATAATACAAATGCCCCAGGAGAACTTTGGGAAAATAATATACATCGAAGATGTCACACCGGACAATGTTATGTCTAATTACTAGAATTGCAGTCTTCAACACAATCCTTCAATGATATTCTCTAGTCTTTACATCCCTAAGGTCTTGATTTATATATTTGCAACACAGTTTGCTGCTAGAATTTAGTTTTCAGATGTGATCTTATATCTGATATCTCTGAGTTTTCCTAATATGTTGGAAAAAACGTAACTTATAGGAAACATTTAATGAAATATTCTTGGGACTCCTACTACTGTTTTCAGATCTGTTTCTATTAATCAAATACCAAGCAGGAACAGTCCTGGATTTCCTTAACATTAGCAGAGAATTCTTCAGTAAATGACTCACTCAAGTGCTTCTGTATTTAGGTGAGTTGATTTAGTCTTCTTTTATTTACTTTAGAAGGGATATAGAGGCTCCCAGGAATCATTGCAGTAGATAAATACATGTTTGGAACAGTGTCCACAAATCCACTTAGTTTGACTAGGAGAGGGATTATGGTGTTATATTCTGATTCCTTTTTTCTTTCAAATGATATTCATCCTGGTTTTCTCATTGGGGGGCCACAATGTAGCCTGCAATGAAATAAACATTTTGGAAAATAGACAATAATAAAAAAAAATGGGCCTTGTATTCACGCTTCTTATGATCTCTGAGGAAGAAAGTGACAATAACCATGTTTGGAAATGACAAGATACAGCATATGGAATTGTGAGTTATAAATATTAAGTATGTATGTGTACAAAAGAGAAGAAACAATGAGAATGTTTATAATAGTAGGTTATAAAATAAAACATTATAATTGTGAGAATAAAATGGGACAATAAACTATAAACAAATGAGCATGTGCTATGTAGCTGAACTTGCCAAATCCGCCATGACTAAAAAAGAATGTTAAATGTTAATGAGGTTGAATTTATAGATACAAGAATTTTTGGAAAAGCAAGGATGAACAATGTAAATTTCATGTATTAATTAATAAAAAGTATTTGGCATCTTAAAATTCATTGGTTCTCAGCTAAATTAATCATGGAAAATTGTTCTGGCAATGTTGCATAGAACATTTTAAATTGAAGGAATGTGATAGGGAAATATGTCCATAATCTATCTTTCCAGTGGCTAGATTTATATTAAGCATTTTTACAGAGGAAGGATCTGCCATGGGAGTGATTTTTGGAAAATAACTTTCCTATGGGCAGAAGCATGTGGGAATCAGAGAAAACTATAGTGTAATGAAAAAATCTGTAGGAGAATGGGGAATACTTATTATGCATCTTAGATGAAGTGCCCAAAGAAATCCTACATTGTTTGTGTTGTGTGGATTCTCTAGGAAAGAATTTCTACATTGTATTCCCAAATGACCCCACCTGTTGACAGGTGTCCATGCTTGGGCCTGATTTTCACAACCAAGTAAGGTTTTTGAAATCATATCAACTACGCATAAATCCAATAAATAAGAAAGCTGGATATCTGCTGTGCATCACATCACATCTTACAGCTTTTAATTTCATTATCAAAATACCTATTTCCTTTCTAGTAACTTAGATTTTGTATTATTACCATGCTCATTTTACTGTTGAATAAATACCTACTGGCATCAGGTAATATTCAAGAAATATTATGGTGCACTATTTGAGGTGGGTCTGTATCCTGACACTGGTCCTTGGAAAAGATTCAAACTTAATTTTTCCTGCAGCTTGAAACTTATATGCATCATCCAGTATTTTCATAGTTCTATTATTTGTCACTTACCCAACTTACAAAATTTACCACATTGGAAAATGAAGATCTTTTTGTTCAATATTGTTTCAACTATTATCACTGAAGACACAGCACATATTTTGTTGTGAACACCTCCTGAAGAATAATGCAATATGCCATCAATAATAACATTTAACTATTTTAAAAATTAGTTCAACATGAGTGAAAAGATTAGAATACTTCTACAGCACAGGACCAGAATGTATTGAGACCATTGTGTTACTAAGAGTCAGAAGGGCACTGAAAAGAACGTAGTACAAGTAAGAAAGTATTAAATTGATCATTTTGTAAGAATGTTACCATTTAAAAAATTTTTTCAGAGACGTAAGTTAATTATCTCACAGCTTAAGAGGTGAGGCAGGGAAGAAATTGTAGAAACTCATGATATACATTTCCTCCAATACAACTATTTTTACTAAGCCGAGATTGAACCATGTTAGATTGCCCCTTCTCATTATGTCAGCTGCCTATGATGAAAAAGTATTGTTATTTGAAATATATTGGGATCTACTCTCTTTTTTATTCTTCCTGTCTTAACTTTGTTTTTGATTATTCCACTCACACAAAATCCTTATTCACTGTGTAATAATCACATAAGAAAAGACGACCTTTTGAAATAATGTAACAGTGGAAGTCCAGCATTTTTAGCATCACCCTTAATAGAGATCCATTGAGCCTCTCAACTTTTCTTCTATTCTCTTACCAATTTCAAATCTTGGTTCTTACTTCTCTGGGTCAACTTTCATCTTTTATCCACAGGAACCAAGAAAATCAGAGTGGTGGAGTCACCTTTGTTCTTTTGGGCTTCTCAGAATACCCAAAACTCCAGTTGCCTCTGTTTCTGGTATTCCTGACCATCTACACAGTCATTGTGCTGGGAAACCTAGGCATGATTGTGATTATCAAGATCAACCCCAAACTCCACACCCCCATGTACTTTTTCCTCAGCCACTTATCCTTTGTTGATTTCTGTTACTCTACCATAGTTACACCCAAACTATTAGAAAACTTGGTTGTGGAAGACAGAACCATCTCCTTCACAGGATGCATCACGCAATTCTTCTTTGGATGTATTTTTGTGGTGACAGAAACATTCATGTTGGCAGCAATGGCATATGACCGATTTGTGGCAGTTTGTAACCCTCTTCTCTACACAGTTGTCATGTCTCAGAAGCTTTGTTTTTTGTTGGTGTCTGCATCCTACTCTTGGGGTATAGCCTGTTCTTTAATATTCACATGCTTTTTGTTGACCTTATCCTTTTGTGGTAATAACTTCATAAATAACTTTGGCTGTGAGCAAGCTGCCATAGTTGCTGTCTCCTGCTCAGATCCATACGTTAACCAGAAGATCATGATAGTCTCTGCCACATTCAATGAAATAAGCAGCTTAATAATCATCCTTACTTCATATGTTTTCATTTTTATCACTGTCATGAAGATGCCTTCAACTGAGGGACGCCAAAAAGCCTTCTCCACATGTGCCTCCCACCTGACCACCATTACCATTTTCCATGGGAGCGTCCTTTTTCTCTACTGTGTTCCTAACTCCAGAAGTTCATGGCTCATGGTCAAAGTAGCCTCTGTCTTTTACACAGTGGTCATCCCAATGCTGAATCCCCTGATCTACAGCCTCAGGAACAAAGATGTGAAAGATACAGCCCACAAGTTAGTCAATACTAAATCGTTGTGTGATGAATTATAAAAATAGAAATGTTCTTTGTTTCTTTTGAGAGTAGTGGATAGAGTTGTTCTATAGCAAAGCAGTACACAAATCTACGATAACATTGTAGTTGACAGTCCAATATCTATTTGTTCTAATGTTTAGTAAAATAACATTACAAATAATACTAGGTATAAAACCATAGACTACTTAAACTAAGTCTTTGATTCAAAAATTGGAATATAAAGGGTTCTGTATGGTGTGTATCACAGTATGATTGCCCAGGACAGATTTCAGTTCAATTTAAGTCATTTGGGATTTTTGAGAAGATATGAGGGATTATTGGTTACAATGAGGAAGTATACTTCTTAATATAAAAGTGGTACATTAAGAGCTGTTCAATGTAAGACCCTAAATATCTAAAAAAATTATATTTAGTTCCATAAGAAACATCTTAGCACTGGAAGAGTCATAGACAAGCATAAATAAATAAGGAATATATTACCCTTAAAAAGTTCCAAATATGATGTAGTTAAATTATAATTGGTAGTATAATCAAATATATAATATTTTATTTCCATGCACTAGCACAAGAAAATGGTACATGTGTTGGAAGTATGGCCCATCACTCTAGTTTTTCCATTTATGTCAATGTGGTTGTATATTTCATTGATTGATTTATTTGTTTATTGAAATTTTATTGAGGTAATTTTAATTTATTTGTTACAATAAATAATATAGAGAGATCTTGATGTGCTTTACCCAGTTTCCCTGATGACAGTACAATACAGCAACCAGGATATTGATAATAAAATGCATCAATCTTATTCAGGGACCAGTGATTTACTTACAAAAACCAAACAGTCTTGAACTCCATTGGGATGCAGCAGTAACAATCCTTTTGAATCAGTGACTTGACAGAGGTCACTCTGCTGATACCAACTGGGTCACTTTAGTGTCAACACTGAGCTCACCAGATGAACTAACCTTCAATCTACAGGCCTGCTTGTATACCATCTTTGTTGGACCATTTAGCTACTGGTCTGTGTTGAATGCTGAATCACAGTAATGTATGCCCAACAAAAGAACATATTTCAAGCTCCTGTTTGAGTCTCACCTGCTATTATTTTATGAATCAAAGGAAAACACATGGCTAGGCCCGAAGTCAAAGTGTGAGAATGTTACCTAACTCTTGGAGAACTGTAAAGTTACAAGTCAATGGTCAGGGTTATATGGAGAAGTGTAGAGTTTGGTTCAAACTCTAGCAAAGACTGATTAAAACATTTATCTCAAGGAACACATTCTTTCTCGATAAGGCCAGATAACTCTATGGCAGATAACAGATAACTCATGACTTGGACATATTTTACCAAAGCTTTCTAATAATTGATAGGTCATTGGGTTGCTTTAAGCAAATGACTGGTTTAGATCAAATATAAGAACTTGCCTTTTCTACTTGTGTCTTGCTAATCATGATTAAGCTTTACAAGCAGAGAATAGAGTGATATCCATGTGTTGTGGTTCTAATTCAACCCATTAAATGTTACTTGTTTCTCTCCATGATTTAGAGTTTTATATTCATACAGAAATTGAATGCTCTTTTCCAGAATGCTTTACATCAAATCATGTCTTATGTAACTTACTCTTTAAGGATATACTGCAACATTCTCGATACTCAGTGAATTGCAATGGTAACAAAGAATTTACTGTAATTTTTAATTCTTTTTCAACCAGGGGATGTAAGTAAATGTTCATATCAGGTACTATGAAAACCTGTGTGTGTGTGTGTATCTGTGTGTTTGTATGAGTGTGCATAGTTTAGTAAATATCTTTAAAAAAGCAAAAAGTATTTAGGAGGTTTGAGCATGCATCATGGAATATTTGGTATATTCGGTAAGGTTTATAGGGTAAATATTAGAATATATTATTCTTAAATATTGATTTTGAAGTTATACTTGTAATTGTATACTTGTAATTTGAAGTTATAACTTGTAATTGGGTACTCAGGTTTTCTGTCTTGTAATGGAAAGTAAAACAAAAGCATGAAGCTGGCCCCACAATGGTTAATTTCGGTGTGCTCCATTTTGGCTGCCTGGGTTCACAGACGGATCCGGGGCATGGACCTATGCTATTCGTCAGCCATGCTGTGAAGGTGACCCATATATAAAATAGAGGAAGGTTGTCACGGATGTTAGCTCAGGGTGAATCTTGCTCAGCAAAACAAAAACAAAAAAATAGTAAACAGTTGCAAAATCCTTTTAGAACAGGATGTTCTTTTATTTTTGTAAACACTCTAGAATGAGAAGTTAATTTACACAAATGTAATGCAAAATTCTTTTCAAAAACTCTTAGGTTATGCTTTCAGCCTAAAAGTAGACATTTTAACTCTACAGCTAAATGTATGTTACATAATGTGTTAGTTCACTAATGGTTCTAGTAAATGTTGGTTTTAGTTTACTATTTTTCCTACTAATGAATTTATATGATGCTCTTCTTTTGAAATTTTGGATGTAGTATGTATGAATGTGGCTGTTTTTCCTTGAAGTCCTGTGTCAAGACAGGTCAACAATTAGGACTATTTTCTTTCCTAACTAATTTGTGTCCTAGAGGAATAGGTACAAGAATCACATAGATGGATTTAAAACATCAGGACTCTGGTCTCTATGGCTGAACTGAAGAATACAGCTAGATCTATAGACAAGATGGGGGTAAATAGCATATAGCCCCTCTCCCAACTCCCAGCTGAAGAAATGCATATTCAGGCTGTAACGAACAATAAGCCTAAATGGTTGAATGTAAAAATATGTACAATAATGTTAAATGTGTTTCCATAAAAATACATGTGCCAAAACTTAAGCAAAATAAAGAGATTAAAGAGCATATCATATCAACTATAATGAAGTTGGAGTCATTGGAGTAGATGTGACTGTCATTTTTTCATGATTTTAAGAAGTATCGCCTCTATACAAAGGTAAATTATTTTTAAGACATAAAGATCCACATGTTAATGATTGAGAAGAAATTATATTCTAAGTTGCAGAAGAGGAAGTTTCTTCTAATTATTTTGTTTGTAGTTCATGACAAAAGACTCTGTCGGGATTCTCCAAGGCCTATGTCCCCAAGGTCAGATACTTAGACATAAAACACCCTGATCATGGAGTATAGGATCCAGGTCTGTCTATTCCTCAAGGACATGTCTATGCTTCCTCCAAAACTTCTTGACAGTTGCAAAAATTATGTTTCTTGGTATCTTTATTAAGTAATGTTTTGCAAGAACCATCAACTGTCTAACTAAACGATTGGGAAAATCTAGAAAAAAATCAATTTTGAGTCAATATTTTATTCAGTTTATTAACACTAGCAAGGAAGCCTTCAAGAAAAAAAAAAGATACATCAGGAATATCTGACTTTTGGTGAGTTGATTCTACCTAGGATCGTCTTTTCATTCTGAAGTGAGGGATACTGGAATCTAGCAAATTTTTAACAAGAGAAACCTACCTGAGCTAAGAGCAATATCTACTTAGTTCATGGTTATAATCAACAGGCTAAATTCTACATTCATTGTTCCCAGGACCATTGTCCTGAACTCGAAATATGTCTATTTTAAGCACATTCGGTGTCATGGAAGAAATGTTAATAAGTCTTATTCTAAAGAAATTATATTCTTCAGGGAAAAGGCTAACGCACAGACATACATACACCCCCACATGCACACAAACACATACCTGTAAAAATAGCAAAATATGTGAGCCATTGTACAAACGTTGTGATGATATGAGTGGGAAAATAAGAGAAAAGACATGTAGATTACCCAGCGATGTTTTCTTGGGAGAGTTACGTAGTAACTCATGAATGATGGCACAGTGTAAAAGGACAAGTGTAGAAGTGCCATTTCAGAGGCATAGACAGTGGAAGATTAGAAGATACAAATGGCTTGTTTTTGTACAATAAAGTTTTTAAATACTGTTGTGAATGAAGCAGTATGGTAGTGACAAAGGGATGTGGTTATATATATATTCCTGGAGATACTATAGAAATCCAGGCTGAAGATTTTCAATTTGATTCGTTTAGTATAAAATATCTTCCCAAACCCCTACCCTATTGCATTCCAGGCTGAGTGAGAGTAAACAGAACTTAATCTTACAGATTGGACAGTAGTTTAGCAGCATAGTTGGGAATCTTATATCCAGATGAGTGGATAGTTGGTAACAGTGGAAATGAAGAGGGAGGACATTTTGACTATTTCTCTTTTTTTCATTTTTCCAAGATTGCCTTTTCCACAGTCAAAGACATAAGCTGGCACAAAGAAAGTCAGGGAGGACAAGATGGGATTAGGAAAGCAAGGGAAAAATGAAGATTATATATAAGTGGATTAAAAATGGATACAATTGTGAGGCCCAGATTGAATGAAAAATCTGAAATTAGAAGGAGTCCAGGATATGAGAGTCTTTTAAAAATAGCTTCCCAAATTTGCTCTGCAAACTTTTTCAAGACTTGGAACCGATGCTGTTTTCTTGGAGATCAACAGCATTAAAGAATCAAGATGGAAGGGACCTGATATTTGTGGAGGCTTTACCTAAGTGTGGGATTTATTCTCAGATATTTTAAAGTCAAACCTCATTTAAGATGTCCACTCTAAATATTAAATGATCTAGCATGGTGTTGTTATCCACATTTTGTAGATGATAAAATTGAGGCTCATAAAATTAAACAACTTGTTAAAACTACATAAGTAATGAATGACAGAGGGTGAATCTGAACTAATGGGATCTGCTTCCAAAGTCCATGTTCTTTACAAAATGGCATGATGTGATGGCGCTTTTTCTCCATCCATTCAAATCTCATCTCTGAATGAGGAGAAAAAAATGGTTGATATTAGAATTTTATAAGAAAAGTTTCAGATAAGAAAAAATAAATGGGATGCTTATTTTCTTTTTTCTGTGCTGTTAACAAAGAAGTAGTTTATTCATTCAAACTCAATTATACCCTCAGGTATCAAGCTAAGTTAGTTAAACACAATACTCTAACTACTTTGATAAAATTATCGCCATAACATTCTTAACAATTATTTTCTTATTAATTCATTTTTAGTACCTGTTTTACTTGTAAACTAATAAATAAACAATGTGAGCCTGGCTCTCAAATGATTGTGAGATGGGTGAGGAAGTGTTACATTCATTATCAGTGATATTTAACTCTTCCGGATTAAGACTCCTTGTGATTATTCGACTTAAAGTTCGTGTTGAGTACAACATGTTGAACAGAACCTGCATAGTGTTTAAAAGTGGACGTAAAAGAACATTTAACAAAAATTTAACAAATAGCCCAAATAGCAAGGAGAATGGAATGGGCAATGACAATTGGTAGTACTGAAGGAAGCTGAAGAAATGGCAAAGGCAATTGAGGCAGACAGAGCGGCCTGAGTAAAAACAAGAAACAACGTGGTCAGCAGTCAAGCTGCTTAGAATGGAAGACCATGCAAGGAGCAAGAGGAGAATAAAAGAATGAAACAATGCATGAGATTTAATAATAAATGCACAATCCTCAACTTTGTCTGAAAACTTCAATTGCATATGCATGGGATTTGTTACTGGTAAATCATAGACAAAGTTTGGCGAGGCAGTAAATTGACCTAACACTGTTCAAATATTTGACTGCAAATGCTCAGTTAGACATTAATATTAGAAAGGTAGCGAATAACAGCAGATTGCTGAGTTCCATGTTGCTTGGCCTGAAAGGAAATTCCTGAGAAGATATGTTTAGTTCTAGTTTCAGTATCAGCTCAGAAGGGTCAGCGGTGTACCCAAAACATTGAGTAGATCCTCTGGAATATTTAGAAACCAGTGTGAGGAAGAAAATGGAAAACACACACATACATGAAACCAACAGTAAAAATATTTACCTAGAAAGAAAGAGCAAGAGATTAATTTTAAGTATCTTCAAATATTTGAATGTCTATAACATAAAAGGGTGTTAGATTTAATTTCTGTGAACTCCAGAGATAGATTTAGATCCATTTGGATCTGGAAAGCACCAGAAAATACATTAAGAATACTGGTTAAGAGAAATTTTCAAACATAGAATTGACTATGATGGTTTCTGCTTTGGTAAGTTTCACTTACAGTTTGAAAAAGGATCATTAGCTGCAAGGATGGAGCCTTAATGTAAGGAGGAGCAGCAGAAGTATTGCTAATGAAGACTGAACACAAGGTGAATGAGAATATTCAGGAATGATATGCTTTTTAACTGTGCCAAGTCTTGTCTTAATCTTGGTTTAGAATCTTTCAAGAAGATCTTAGTTTCTAACATGATCTAACAATTCCAGGGATTCTTTCCAATCTAAGTTCTAGAATCTTTGCTGATAGAATGCATTCATCTAGTTTTCTTTCTTTCCTACTTTCTGGTAGCAGATTGTAGCTCAAAATTTTTAACTTGCAGAGATGTGATCCAATGAAAGCAATCTAAGTTACCAAAATAGAGAAGCCTTTTTTATCTACACATGTGACTAAATACATGCAGTTTACAAAAGGTCAACCCACTCTTCCATGTAATGGAAAATGTGGTTGCACAGCTGATGGTTTTTGCCTGGGGTTAGTGGTAGATTTGATTACAGGCTGTTGCTTGTTGCAAACAAAGCCAAAATCGGTGCCACTTCATAGATGGGTTTAAGACAGCACTGTTATACTTGTTACAGCTCCACATTCATTTCCAGAGTCAGGGTTTCTTAGGTTTAATCATGTGAAATTCCTAATATTTAAATTCTTTTTGGTTTACAAAAGTGAAATATTTATATTTTTGAAGCTTACACATTTTTTCATTCCTCATTGGCCACCACACCTAAGTTTGTCACTTCAAAAAAAGATTTTTGTGTATTGTTGTAAGAGATATTTCTTTTTTAGTACTACTTGTTTGTTTTATAATCGCTAACAAATAAGCAGATTTTTTTTTCTTTTTAATACAGTATGCAATATAAACAGACTGCATAACCAACAAAAGATATTCAATGTGAAACTTTCAAGAAGATCTCTAAAACTCTTCCTCAGAAGACAGTTTTAAATCATTGAGCATTTTGAGCCTTTAGTGAACATACAGTGGGTATGTAATTGAGAAAACTTAATTATCAGTGGAACTTTTTGCCAGACTACTTAAAGATCATTTCAAGTAGATATTCTATGAGTCCTTGATAATGGGATATACCTGGAATACACAAACATTCAATCTATCAATACAGAATTGTGAATGTCTGATGATACATTTTTCCCCAAAGAAATTTACTATTTTTTTAATGTAAAAGTGTTTAATTTCCCAAGGCCACTTCTGCCATGATCATATGACTACTATGATCTATTTGACATTTTTCTGATTTCACTCCATGTTTACTTTGTTCTCGTAAGTTATATTTTATCATAGGATATTCAATGCTCTAAATAGCACACACATTTATAGATCGCTTATAAAATAATACTATTGATGAGTACTAGTTTTTTCTTGTTTTCCAGATGAGGAAACTAAAGTACTGAAGGACAAAGCTAACTGTCCATAATCAAAAACTAAGTTTTCAAGCAAGACTCCAAAGTAGAGCAGAACACTCACAAATGCACAGTGACTGCGTTGCATTCAACAGTTTATGTGGAATTTTGCTGAGTTCCTCTTACCCTACCTTCTCAAGTTAAGCTGATCAGGTTTCTTTTTTTTTTTTCCTTTCTTTTTTCCTTTTTTTTTTTTTTTTTAAATCGGAGCCATGGTACTGGATGAGGGAAATCAGATCTCTGTGGCCATTTTCGTCCTCCTGTGCTTCTCAGAATACCTACACCTTTGATCACCCCTCTTCCTAGTGTTCTTGACCATCTACGCAGTCACTCTGGTGGGGAACCTGGGCATAATTGTGTTCATAAGGATCAATCCCAAACTCCACACACTCATGTACTTTTTTCTTAGCCATTTATCTTTTTTGGGAATTTGTTATTCCAGTGTATTCATACTCAAACTGCTAGAAATCTTGGTCGTGGAAGACAGAACTATCTCATTCAAAGGATGCATAGTGCAACTTTTCATTGGCTGCACATCTGTGATTACAGAAATGTTCATGTTGGCAGTGATGACCTATGACCAGTTTGTGAATGTTACTAATCCTCTTCTCTACACAGTCACTGTGTCTTAGAAACTCTGTACCCTCTAGGTAGCTGGGACCTACACATGTGGTGGAATATATTCCATGATAATCACATATTCTCTTTTGGAATTATCCTTTGTGGTTCTAATACCATAAGTCACTTCAGCTGTGAGTATTCTGCCATCCTCTCTTTATCCTGTTATCACCCCTACTTTAGTCAGACGACATGTTTAGTTATTTCTATATTCAGTGAGGCTTGTAGCCACCTGATTATCTTCTTCTCCTATCTTGTCATGATTGTCACAATCATCCAGATGCCTTCTACTGGTGGACTCCGAAAACCCTTCTCCACCTGTGCTTCCCAGCGGGCTTCCATCATCATTGTCCATGAGATCATCCTTCTTCTCTACTGTGTGCCCAACGCCAAAAGCTCCTGGCTCCTGGTCAAAGTGGGCATTGTGTTTTTTACACTCATGATCCCCATGCTGGACCCCCTTATCTACAGCCTTAGAAATGAAAATGTGAGAGTGATGGCCAGGAGTTTAATCAACTCCAAACTGCTTTCTCATTCAATATAACTCACGTGAATATATTTATTTATGTTGTACTTACATCCAACAATTTTTCATATATATTTTTGATGCTTTATTTTAAGTAAGTATACGATTATGTTTTAAATCAATTAAATATTGCACTTTCCGTGTTTTTGGTGGTCAGGACACTCTGAATGAATGTAGAAATAATCCATTCTAACACACTTAATCTCAGCTGGTTTCAGAAAAGAAAACGTATTTCAAAATCTTCCGGTTAGACATTATGAGAGTCAGAATGACAAAGAAGGGATATATATTTAAAGACTCATTACTTATGCTATAGTTTAAGTTGTGCTTTATAAAAGTGCTGCAAAAACACAGACAATAACTGCCTTTACTGGATCTGCACTCAGGTTCTCATAACCAATTCTTTTGACCCAGAAAGTTCTATAAAACAGAACTTTTTGTTCCTCTTACTACTTTACTGCATTCCAAGTGAAGTGAGGACCTGGGAGTTTGCATTATGAGAAATATTATCTGACTTTGAGCACATTCTGAAAATATTAACTACTGTCCATATGTACCACTTATTTTTGAGTATCAATGTAATATTTTATTCATTAGAACGTTTTGAAAATAATACTGAATAATAAGGAAAAGTTTAACTTATTTCTAAGAAGACATATCCATTTCTCAGAGATAAAAAGACTGATATTAATAAAATATAATTTTCAATCATCCATTCTCAACAGTAAACTTCCCACCTATAATTTTCTTTGTATCAGTACATGACATCCACAACTACTCAGTTGCTTAAACAAGCAAAGGAGAAGGCATTATTTATTTTGATTTACTATTCTGTAGACTCTCTCAAGGTTCTGTCAGTCTGTTGTATTGTTTCTGTCCCCAAAATGGAAATACGTCTTCATGTTTTCTGAGTTATCATTGTCATTAAGGGAGTTTTTAGTAGTTAATACCAAATTAATATACTTCCCACATTTCTTAACCTTATATAAGGCAGGAATCTCAGATAATCTGTAGTGATTTTTTAAAAGTATAAAACCATTTATTTTACTTATCAGCTTAGAATTGTACAATAGTTTTTATTACATTTATTATTTTAATCTAACTCTTTGCAAAATGTAGGATCTGCTTAATTCTCTGGCTTCATCATTTTAGATTTAAACCTTCTGAAACATATTTTTCAAACAAACATCCATGTAACTCTCAAGTAGATCAATACATAGAACACGAGTACCCCAGAGTCAATTATTGGCCCTTTCCTCCCTCTCTCAGCGAGTCAAAGGGATGGATTTTATCCAAATGATGCAGTGGCTTTTCTATATAGATTTGATATCTACCTACGCCTCTCAAAACTACAAATTAATATTCCTTCTTTGCAAACTTTATGTAAAGGAAATCGTGCGTTCTGTATTTTGTGTATCTGACTTTTATGAATGAATGTTATGTTTTATAAATCATGTTGCATATATTTATAGTTTATTCAATTTTGCTTCTATTATATATTTTATATTATAAATATTTCTGATTTTCTTTATTCCATTTGGGGTGTTTCAATTTGGGAGCATGTATACCACTACACTGCACATAATTACTCTTTAGAATGAGATTTATACCCAGAAGTATTATGTATTTATTTAGATCTTAATTATTCAATATGATTTTATCAATTTAGACTCCTAAAAGGAATGTTTGAAAGTTCTGAAGTTATAATTCACTTCCTTGGCAGTGTTTAGTATTATTAGATGTTATGATTTTTACCCATTTATTTGATTTAGAATATTTCATGTGTGGTTTTAATTTGAATATTTATGATCATTGAAGTAAGGCACATTTTAACATATTTGCGGATTTTTTTTCTTTTCACAGTGACTTCTTAGGGCGGTTACCAGTTTTCATTTAAATTATTATGCCATTGTTATTATTTATTCAAAAATTTATTTCATATTATGAAAATAATCTTGGCCATTAAGTACCTTGAAAGTATTTTTGCATTTTGGCTTTACTTTTCACCCAGCTAACGTCCTCAAATAAAGAGCAAGTTTTAATTTTAACTTAGTCAAATGTATTACTTTGTAATGTTTTTCTAATTGTTGAAGATTATATTTATCTACCCTTGAGGTGTAGGAGACATTTTTCTATATCATATTCAAAGATATTTGTTGTTCTTCATATTGCTCTAGGAGTCTCCTGAAATTCACTTTTGTGGTGGTATGAGGTTTGGGTATATAGTAGATTGTTTTACTTGTTCAACATTGTTTGTTCTTTCTTTGTCTTCGTCATGCTTTTCTGTAGGCAAAGAGAGAACAATTCTAATGTGGCTTGCTTGGGACAATGGAAAGTGAATGTGTCATAAGTTCCATAATAGAAGAAGCTTTAAATGCCCCTACATGGTTTGAATCTTTCCTCCTTGAGCTTATGCATTCAACTTTGAGAAGAGCATACCACAAAATAGTGCATGTTCCTTCAGCCTGGTCCTGGAATGAGAAAACAAGGGAATTGAGCCAAACTTAACCAAACACAGCATAGCAGAGCTATGGTCAATCACCACCATTCATGGTACTACTTCGTTTTTAAGCAGATGGATATATCATTGCCACATGCTGTTTACTGAAAAAAATCCATTCTCTCCTTCTTACTCTGTAATACAATCTTGTCATAAATGAAGTGCCCATATGTGTGTTTATCAGTATAATTGTTAGCTGTTGCCACAATAACTCTGATAAAAAAAAACAGCAAGCAACCAATAGCTTAGAAGTACAATTATTTATTTTCAAACATCAGGAGGTCATCTGAAGTCGCTCTACCTTAGACTATGAGACTAGGAATGTTTTGCTTCGCACCACAGTTCTGTGAATATAGATTGCTCCATATGTCTTTTATCATTTTTAGAATATTTGGCTATTTGTCTTGTGGAAATGTCAGAAAAGCAGTAGAACAAGTGAAAACATTCTAGATCTCTTAAAGCCTAGGCTTAGAACTGCCATACTTTCTTCTCTGCCAGCAGATCATTAAACATGTCACAGGACTGGACTCATAATCCAAAGATGAAGAAATACACTCCATCGATAATAAAGTATGTAGAATTTACAGATGCAAGGAGATGGTGGGTAACTGGACCCAATCATTCAATCTACTTCAGGCAGCTTTTTAACTCTCTATTGCATTTCATTGAAGTATTTGTCATTACTACATATTCTTAATTATTTTAGTTTGAAATAAATCAATTAGAAAATTTCTTTCATCATTTGCACTTTCATACAAACTTCAAGATTTACTTTGGTCATTTATTACATACTTTTGAAGCCTGAGCCCGCTGTGGGCTCTAACTATTATACTTATTCTTTAGATCTCCACTTTAATGCATTCTTAGCTGTAGCTATGCCTTCTCTGCTTCATTAATCTATACTCCTCCATCCTCTTTACATCTTTCTGAAATATGAGCTGGTTTTTATTTTAAACGCTGTCTTTATTAGTGTGACTTTGTTATTTGATTTATTCCTTCATTATCATTTCTCTCTTTGATCAAGTTTATGATGGAGGGGAGAGGCAACAAAGATATATAGATTTTAATATATTAAAAAATCCACACTTTCTTTATCACTTCATAGCTGGATGATGGATAGACAGATAAACCTATAAGTTTATTTATTGGTAGACATGCACAAAGTTTGAAAAGTTTAAAAAATAAAAATTAATATTATCTTTGTTGTTGGCTTATCAATTCTTTTTTTATTTCTCACTATAATATCAGCTCAGTACTGAAAAGGCAACTACAGAATGGGAGAAAATATTTGCAAACTATATATCTGATAAAAGATTTATATCCAATACCTATATAAAGAACTCATACAACTCAATAGCAAAAAAAATCATAATCCAATTAAAAAGTTGACTAAGCACTTGATTTAGACATTTCTTCTAAGAAAATGTGCCAATGGCCAATAGGCATATGAAAAAAATGTGTGATACCACACCAATCATAAGGGAATAACAAATGACATTCATAATTAAATATCATCCCACAAATGTCTGGATGACTACTATTAAAAAATCAAAAGACAAGTGTCGGCTAGGATATGGAGGAATTGGAAGACTTGTGCATTGTTGGTGGGAATGCAAAATGGTGCAGCTGCTATGGAAAACCGTATGGAGGTTCTTCACAAAATTAAAAATTGAAATACTATATAAAATAGTAATCCAGCTTCTGGGTATTTATGCAAAATAATTGAAGTCAAGATTTCAAAAAGGTATTAACATCCCCACATTCACTGTAGAACTGTACAAAATATTCAAGATGTAGAAACAGCCTAAGTGTCCATGGATAGATAAATGGATAAAGAAAATGGGGTAAATATATACAATAGAATAAAATTTAACCTTAAAAAAGAAGGGAATTCTGCAATATGTGACCACTTGGATGAAGTTTGAGGACATTATGCTAAGCGAAATAAGTCAGTCACAGGAAGATAAATACTGCATGACTCCACTTACATGAGGCATCCAAAATAATCAAATTCATAGAATTAAAGAGTGAAATGATAGTGGCAGGGGGCTGGGAGAGGGAGAAATAGAGAATTACAAAACAAGGGACATACATAAAATTTCAGTTAAGCAAGATGAATGAGCTCTGGAGATCTGCTGTACAAAATTGTGTCTGTAGTCAACAATATCGTATTGTATAATTAAGGATCTCTTAAGAGGATAGTGCTCATGTTAAGTGTTCTTACCACAAGAAAATGAAATTAAAGAAAGAAACATTAGTACATTATGATCACTAAAATCCAAACTTTATTTGGGTTCCATCAGTTTTTCCCATTATTTCACTTTTCTCTTCTGGGATCCAACCCAGGGTATTACTTTCCATTTAGTTGTCATGTCTCCCAAGTCTCCTCTGGTGTGTGACAATTTTTCATTCTTTTCTTGTTTTTCTCGACTTTGACAGGCCTCAGGCATACTGGCTAGTCAGCCTGTAGGAGGCTTCCAAATTTGGATTTGTCTGATGTCTTTCTGATATTAAACTGGGATTACGGATTTTAGGGGAAGAATATCACGGATGTGAAGTCTTTTGCATCACATCATATCAGGGCATAAATGATATCCACACTGTATCACTGATGAAGGCCACATTTATTCTTTGTTTAAGGTAGCATTGGACAAGTTTCTCCACTCTAAACTTGAATGTGGAATTTGAAGCTCAGTTGAGTTAATAGCAGCTATTTCTGAATTTTCCTTTTTTTCTCATTTAAAACTCAACAGTTTACATTATCTTTAATCAATATGTATTATTTCAATAATTTAATATCTACAAGAAATTAATGGAATAGACTCAGTGATGTAATTATTCCTAATGATTTAGAAGAAAATGCATCTACCACAATGACACAAGGGATATTGTTTCTACTAATTGTATGTTTCATCACCCACTGAGTAATACTTCAATTATGATTCTCTGTAGTTTATATCTCCACAATCATAGAGGCAGATATAAGATGCAGAGTTTTGCAGAGTTTAGACTGTGGTTTCAGCTTTTAGCTTTTTCTTTATATTCTCTGATATTTCTTATGTCTTGGAAGTATAACGCCATTTTACTGGTATACACATTGAAATATATTGCCACTTGTGTTACAAACGTCAAGCCTTGCTGTCTTAAAGAATGTTTGACTACAGAGAAGGAATATGCCTGAAGTTCATTAACTGTCAAAAGAAATGCTCAGTAAAATAATCAAGATCTTCTGGCTTCAGGTCATTTCATTTCTCTTTTGTTAAATTTCTCTTTAGGCGGAAAACATGGAGCTACAGCTCATATAGATTATTCCAAAAATTATAGATGATCCTTTTTATGGTGAGAGACTTTTTGTGTGTGAGGAAGATTGGTTCTGAGCTAACATCTGTTGAGAATCTTCCTCTTTTTGCCTGAGGAAGATTGCCTCTGAGTTAACATGTGTGCCAATCTTCCTCTATGTTGTATGTGGGATGCCACCACAGCATGCCTTAATGAGTGGTGTGTAGGTCTACACCCAGGATCTGAACCCACAAACCCTGGGCCACCCAAGGAGAGTGTGCAAACCTAATCACTACGTCAGTGGACTGGCCTTATGGTCAGAGATATTTTAATTGTCACTAACAGGCACGAAGTGTTTCTGACAGTTAAATTTTGTATTACAGAAACTAGCAGAAGTTAGCAATGGGTAAGTCATAGAAAATTTAGGTGATATATGGTGATTTTTGAAATTTTATAGGCCTAGTTTAAATTTGAGTACAAAACTAATCCTAATCTTTGATTTTCATGAAAACTATTTGAAATCATTTCAGGGATAAAATTCTGTAACGAATTCTCAAGCATTAGGTGAAAGGCACAAACTAGTTACATTTTAAGATTCATACCAACAGATAAATTCTGTGGGCATTTAATTCTGCATTATGTCTAGAAATGGTCAAAATATAAAATAATTAATACTAAAATTTATGTGGCACCACTTGCAATGCCAAGTTATCTCCTTGATAGTGTGATTCTTAGAACCGTAACAACGTACCCTGTGCTTCTATTCTGGCTCTTCTGTGTTTTTACAGTTTCTTTCATTCTGGAAATTCATGTTTCAGTACTACATTAAAAATCCTAACAAGAGCTGAATTTTAAACAATAGGCTCATTACTACATATTTTCTATATCAGTGGTTCTCATAATTTAGCATGCAACAAAATCACCTGGAGGTCTGGTTAAATCACAAATTGTGGGCCCCATACCAGAGTTTTTGATTCGGGAAATTTTTGATGTGACTAGAGAATTTGCACCCCTAACAAATTTTCAGGTGCTTCTGCTGCTGCTGCTGCTTGGGAAGCATACTTTGAGAATCACTGTTCTATACCAACTTCAGAGAGAAATATGAAGCCTCTTTCTTTTCTGTTTCTCCTTTCTATTCATTTATATTTTTAGGAATAACTATTAGTTCTTTATTCAATAGGAATCATGATGTTATCTAAAGGAAATCAAAGTACCATACCTATTTTTATTATCCATTGTTTTTCAGAATATCCAGAACTCCAGGGGCTGGCCTGGTGGCGCAGCGGTTAAGTTTGCACATTCCGCTTCTTGGTGGTCTGGGGTTTGCCAGTTCAGATCCCGGGTGCGGACATGGCACCGCTTGGCACACCATGCTGTGGTAGGCGTCCCACACATAAAAAGTAGAGGAAAATGGGCACGGATGTTAGCTCAGGGCCAGGATTCCTCAGCAAAGACGGGAAGGACTGGCAGTAGTTAGCTCATGGCTAATCTTCCTCAAAAAAAAAAAAAAAGAATATCCAGAATTCCAGATTCCACTCTTCCTGGTTTTCTTGTCTACCTACACAGTCACTATAGTGGGAATTTAGGCATGATAATAATCATCAAGATCAATACAAATCTCCATATGATCATGCACTTTTTTCTTAGTCACTTATTCTTTATAGACTTCTGTTATTCTATTGTAGTTACACTTAAACTGTTGGAGAACTCAATTGTGGAAGACAGAACCATCTCTTTCTCTGGTTGCATTCTACACTTTTGTTTTGCTTGCATATTTGTAGTAACAGAAACTTTCATGTTAGCAGCGATGGCCTATCACCCATCTTCTGGCAGTTTATAACTCCTTGCTCTATCCCACTACTATGTCTCAGAAGCTTTGTGTGCTGCTGATGTCCGAGTCTTACTCATGGGATATAGTGTGTTCCCTGACACTCACATATTTTCTTCTTGTACTATCCTAATGTAGGTCTAGCATCGTATATAATTTTATCTGTTACCACTCTGTAATTGTTTCTTTCTCCTGCTCATACCCTTATATCAGCCAGATGCTGTGTTTTATCATTGCCATATTCAGTGGGTTGAGCAGCCGGATGATTATTCTGCTGTCCTATATACTAAATTTTATCACTGTTATAAGGATGCCACCAGTAAGTGGGCGCCAGAAATCTTTCTCTGCCTGTGCCTCCCACTTCACAGTCATCACCATTTTGGGATCCATTCTTTTCCTTTACTATATCCCTAATCCTAAAACATCTTTGCTCATAGTTAAAATAGCTTCTGTGTTTTACACAGCAGTGATTCTCATGCTGAATCCCTTCATCTCCAGTCTTAGGAACAAAGATGTGAAAGACACATTCAGAAAATTAGTTGTCACAACATTGCTTTCTAACTCAATATAATATTGTTAGATTCATTATTTTGTTTCTGAAAAAATCAGATTTATTATGCTACAGATTAATCAACTCTTGTAGTGTAATTGATAATTCCAATCATTTTATCAATAGGCCATTAGTTAATATATCTGTGGCAGCACATTTTATGATTATGTATTTTTTCATACATTAATTTTCAGTGAAATAGCTCTAAACCACATGTAAACTAAAAATTTAGAAAATAAAATTCTTGGACTATATTTTACAATATTTGGAAATTGTCTTTGGATGCTTTATCATATAGTTAATTATATATGTGTGTTTCCAAAATAAAACTAATTCGTTGTTCATCCCTAAATTCATATATTATTTTATTCCCAAAAAATTGTGTAATAAAAGCAATATGATATTACAGTAGTAAGTTCCAAAATGGTTTCAGGCATATGCATTCATCTAAATTTAAATAAACATGCCATTATAATTTAATGAAGAGATGATTTTCAGCAAATAATGCTGAGATAACTGGATATTCATACGGATAAATGAGCCTTAATCTTTTCCTCACACAATACACAACTATTAGCTTGAATTAAATGAAATGAATCATAAATCTAACATAAAAATTAAAACTAGAAATTTTAGTATAAAACAGAAAAATTTGAAATTTTTGGCAGCAATTTTTTTCAGATAAAATGTGAAAAGTATAGATCACCAAAAAATTGAGAAAAGAATCTTCCATCAACATTCGTATCTTGTGGTAAAAGTTTCCTATTGATGAAAGACACGATTAAGAAAAGAAAAATGTAAGTCACAGGCCAGGAGTAAATATTTGCAATATAGATGTTTGACAAATTGTTTGTACGTGGAAGATATAGAGAACTTTTTACACTCAAAACAAGACAAACAATCTGCTTAAAGAATTGGAGAAATATTTTAGCGCTTGAAAAATCAAGATATACAAATCATCTATAAACACATGAAAAAATACTAAACATCATTAGTTATCAATGAAATTTGTGTTAAATCCACAATGAGACACCACTGTATACTAGCTAGAATGGCTGAAATTAATAAGACTGAAATACTAAGTATTGATGAAAATGTGGAGCAAGCGGAATGCTCATACATTTCAGATGGGAGTAAAGGGTAAAATTAATTTTAAAATAGCTTACAATATCGTAAGAGGTTGTGCAAAAACTTCCAACACAGCTCAACAATTCCTTTCCTAGGTATTCACCCATGAGAAATGAAATCCAATATTTTAGCTTAGGAGAAAATTGATTTCTAGAGTATATGACATAGGGAAGGGAAAAGAGTAAGGAGAGTGATGTTTGTGGATATTTTTGTGCTTTTATGAACTTTTTTTGGCTTTTTTATTTTAAATACATGATTTTGGGGGCCGGCCTGGTGGTGCAATGATTAAGTTCACACGTTTTGCTTTGGCGGTCCAGGGTTCACCAGTTCAGATCCCAGATGGGGGCCTATGCACCGCTTGTCAAGCCACGCTGTGACAAGCATCCCACATATAAATTAGAGGAAGATGGGTATGTATGTTAACTCAGGGTCAGGCTTCCTCAGCAAAAAGAGGAGGAGTGGAAGCAGAAGTTAGCTCAGAGCTAATCTTCCTCAAAAAATAAGCAAAAAATAGTGATTTTCCTAGAAAATGTGGATTTTCTATCCATGAAGACCTGTTTCCATAGACCTATCAAGGTTAAACAGGAAATGACTGAAGAGATATGGAAAGATCTTGGCTCTTAACATAGAGAAATATGTATATATATATATATGCACAAACACATCCATAAATTTATACACACCTAAATAAATTATGGTACTATATACATATACTTGTTAGCATATGTAAATCTTGTCCTACGTTGTGACTATGATTGCCTTCTTATAATATCTATGTTACCAAGCCTTTGAGAACCCTACTGATGAGGTATAATTGCCCTCTCATGTAATTGTCCTTTTGAGGTTCATGAGAGTTTAGTTTGTACATAAAAGAACAATTTTCAAATTGCTATTAATACTGAGAACAATCAGATCCTGTTTATATGAGTCAATGTCTAGTCAAGACATAAAACAACTATTCTTGGTTTTTAAGGCGAGGGAAATTAGAACAGTGATTTGTCTTAAATGTACTGGAAGGACTGCTGGAAGAAAAAGGGGGAAAGAGATCTTCCAGAGATTAGTAAAGAAGCCATCAAACTCAGCATGCTGGAGGCAAAAATTTTTCTCAAGACTCAGCCCTCCTATTGCCTTCGCTGCTCTTTGAGTTGGCTGGGGTTTTGAATGAGACCTGACAGATATGTAGCTCCCTCAGTTATGAAAGGCTCATAATGGTTGAGCTCTACCTTCTGATATTTGAGTTCACCACTCTCTCTTGCTACCCCATGCAGCTTAATAGCCAGACAAATATTGTGAGGGGGAGATGGTAAAGGTTTTGTGAAAGGTCTCAATTCTCTAGTCAGATTCTTTTCTCCTAAGTACCATGACATTTATGTAGAACGTTTCAGTCTGCCTTTCTGATTCAGGTCCCCAGCCCCCCATGCCCCCTAGAATATAACACATGCCCTGTGGGAAATATTGGTCATGACTTTTGGATTTCTTTAGTTTTCGGTTCATGAATAAATTATTGTGTCTCCACAAAGCATTGCTGTATTCTTTGTTTTCTCAGTAGTATCCCTCTGCAAGCCCCAAATGTGAAACTCAGCATTTTTTCAGAATCAGAAAAAGTTGGCAGTAAAGGAAACAGCTGGTGATAGCAGGTTCACCAAGGAGGATCTCTTTCCTCTATGAAATTTTGATTTGTTTGTCCTAGTTTTTTTAATTTTTCTCTTTAAAATAATTTTTGCAATTTCTCTTTTTAAAAATGTTATTTCTTCTAAGTTCTTAGTTATTGCATTTACATTTTGGTGAGTAAACCTGCATTTTAAAAAATATACTATAAATAAAACTTTCGTTAATACAGAAAAAAAATGTTATTTCAGGGGAAATGTGGATCTGCAGTATCTTCTCATCCTACCTGAATTAGAAGACAATGACTGACTCTCCAATGAACAATGGAAGGTAGAAGACAATGAGTGACACTGTTAAATTGGTGAAGAAAATAACTGTAAAACTATGATCCTAAGCCTAAGAAATATTCTTTAAAAATATAGATGGAACAAAGCCTTTTCAGAAAAAAAAAAGCTAAAGAAATGTCTTCAGTGGGTTTACAGTAAAAGAAATCATAAGAAGAGTTCTTCAAGCAGAATGAAACCTGATAGATCTTGGAGCATGACTGTTGACTATGGAAAACTCAACCAAATAGTTGCCCTTGAGCAGATGAATGTGGCTTATGGAATATAGTATTCAATCACTGATTTGGCAAATGCATTATTTTCATTTTTAATTTTAAAAGAAAAGCAGAAACAATTCACATTTCCATGGATGGATAAAAGTATTTCTGTAAAGTTTCGCTCAGGGCCATGTTAATTCTCCAGCTACCAAGAGGTAGTTAGTGTGCTGAAGGCCTTAGTAAGACACAAAGGAATGAAAAGATTCAGAGAACTGCAACATCAATGATGTGTTTAGGGTTTAAGTAAAGAGAAATAGTCCAACATATCCTCCCCAAAATAAAAGACGAATTATTGCATTTTCTGTTCCCCACCAGAAGTGAGAAAGCACAACTCTTAGAAGAACTCTTTTAAGATTTAGAGGCAATACTTTCCTGTAAATACTGCTCTTACTCTTATACCGGGTCTGATAAACAACCCTTAAGGTAATTGATTACCACTTCCTGGAGTATATAACTTTGTATAATCTCCTCCCATTGTGTGCAGGTGAGACCTGTGACTTGCTTCTAAACAATACAATATGGCAAATGTAATAGGATGTCATCACCTTGGTTAAGTTATGTTATATAGCAAGAAGAAGAATACTGCATGTGCAATTAAACTCCAAAAGCTCTTCCTTTTCAGTTAATTACATGGGGGTTTATCCTGGGGGGGCTTGGTTTAATTAGTGAAAGCCATTGAAAGAAATACTAGGACCTTCCTGAAGTTAGAAAGACTCTTTTCATTGCTGACTTTGAAGACGTAAGATACCATGCTGTGAGAGGGCCTACAGAGAGGACCATGTAACAAGGAACTGCAGGTGGCTTCTAGGATCGGATCAACAGCCTGCAAGAAAATGGGTACCTTAGCCCTATATCTGCAAGATTAAATATACCAACAACTTGAAGAGCTTGTAAGGGGATCTTTCCCCTGTTGAGCTTCTTATCAAACCACAACTCTGACTGACATCTGAATTGCAGCCTGATAACACCCTGCAGAGTCCAGAAAACCCAGGTAAGTGGTGCCTGGACTGCTCCCCTGTAGAAACTGTGATATAAAAATGTGTATTACTTGGGGCTGGCCCCGTGACCGAATGGTTAAGTTCGCGCGCTGCGCTGCAGGCAGCCCAGTGTTTCGTTGGTTCGGATTCTGGGCGCAGACATAGCACTGCTCATCAAGCCACGCTGAGGCAGCGTCCCACATGCCGCAACTAGAAGGAGCCACAACGAAGAATATACAACTATGTACAGGGGGCTTTGGAGAGAAAAAGGAAAAAATAAAATCTTTAAAAAAAATGTGTATTACTTTAAGCCAATCAGTAGGCAGTAATTTATTCTGCATCATGGAATCATCATATCATCATACTCATATATCAGGTGACACAAAAGTTTCCATCTTTGACTGGCTCTAGGTCAGAAATCGGCTTCAGAGCTGGTCCAGGGTGCAGAGGTTAGTGGTGGGAACAACATGCAGTGTGGAACACATGTCTATCCCAGTGGGAAAATAACAATGCAGATCCCTCGGATTCTGAAGCAAGGCCATTTCATCTATAATAAATAATTCTATGCCTTGTGATAAGTAGCCACAGTTGTGTTATGGCTTTCTGAAAGAGTCTGGAAAGGGTTAGTCAGATTGTCAGGGGCCAAGAGAAAGCATAAGTGGATCTAATTGGGTGATATTTGAGTGTGGTGGAACCAATAGATTGGTTGACACCCAGTGGTTTTAGATAGTTAAATATGCTTCTAGTATACATTTGTCATTTTTAAGAAGGTATAGATTAATTGTATTAATTGTACTAATAGAAGCTTGGAAGAGTAGATTGCCCATATTTGGAAGAAATGCAAATTAGTTCCAATGAAGTGAAACAATGATTCCAAGAAAAATAATGATTATTTTATGTTAAATGAAAAAGACAGAATCCAACTTACGTTGCTTATGGATTTCAAGACCCACGTATTATGCATAGAAAAATCCAGAAAAATAATACAGCAAATATTAACAGCAATTATCTCTGAATGGTTGCTTTTCAGCTGATTTAGCTTTCCCCTTGCTGTTTGCTGTGGTCACCAGGTATTCTAAGTCAATTTGTATTTTGTCCATAATTAATATTCTATTTTATTTATTTATTTTGAGGAAGATCAGCCTTGAGCTAACATCTGCCACAAATCCTCCCCTTTTTGCTGAGGAAGATTGGCCCTGAGTTAACATCCATGCCCATCTTCCTCTATTTTATATGTGGGATGCCTGTTGCAGCATGGCTTGATGAGTAGTGCATAGGTCTGTGCCTGGGATCTGAACTAGTGAACCCTGGGCCACTGAAGTGGAGCATGAGAATGTAACCGCTATGGCACTGGACTGGCGCTTTTAATTAATATTTTAAAACAGATTTATGAAGTGGGCTTGAGGAAGCATTCTCTCCAGCAATTTACAAGGAATTACATTCTTGTAAAATCCAACATAGGAGAGCATTCAATCTAATTTCTAAGTTTGTGATATAAGACGAAACAATTCAGCAAAGATTCTCTAGAGTCTAAATCCCTGATGTCATGGAGGCGTACATAAGCCCTACAGTTTGACTCCTAGGAGTCAGATTCAGCTTCCAAATCTCTCTCCCTTCCTCTCTGTCTCTTCCTGACTTTTTTGGGATGTTAAGGGAAATATTATCATCACATTAATTAAAATTTATTGTTGACTCCTGCTATATTTGCAAACTTCTTAATGTTTTAAATGATGTTTGAATTCTGAGTGGTAACTATTTCATGACTATTAATACTAGGAACAGGATCTTAAGGTGAGGTAGTTTCAGTTTGGGTGATTTATCTTGTGTTATCTTTCTCTTACGTGGAGACTGAAGCTCTGCAACCTTTGAGGTGGGGAACACTCTTGCTTAGTCTAAATGCCATAATGTCTCCTGAGTCTATTTTCCCCAAGTCTCACATTGCTGAGCTTTGATCTCTCCCTACCTTCACACATTATGTAAATATGTGTAAAGTACATATGCAAAGTAATAATGAACAGAATATATCATGAAATTTCAATTTCCTGAGTAATGTCTGTAGGTATACCAGGAATGTGGAAAATATTGCTGGAGTGAAAAGGGAAAGTCTCTTTGTGACGGTGATTTTCGTTTAAAGCTTTGGATATTGTAAGTGCTGCATCAGTACACTGGGAAAAGAGGAAGTTAAAGATAAAAAAAGAGAAAAGTAAAATAACCCAAGGAATAAATGAGCAAGGGTTGTTCATTATATGCTGAGAATATTGGCGTGATTGAAGAAGATTGAGCAGTAGGGAACAGCTGGAGTAAGGCTTTAGGTAAACTGAGAAGAGACATTTAGAATTAGCTAATAGGGAGAAATCAAAGCTTTCAGAGCCAAAGACTGTCATAATAACCACAGTAATCAAGGGAAGAAGAAGCTGATGTTCTCACAGTGCAAGCTAGCAGCAACACAGGAAAGTTGGCTGTACCTCAGCTACAGTAATCCACCTGAGTCACGATTGCAGCCTGCTAAGTCTCCCACCGGCACCAACCTGAGATTAGAAAGAGAGGACAAGACAGTCATTATAATAATGAGAAAGCACGGGAAAAAATGACAATTTATTGAAGGACAGTAAGGGGTGAATTAAGAAAAATAGAGTGAAGAGAAGATCCAAGAGCGAGCTGAGATACCCTTTGACATCCCAAATTGTACCCACATGTTCATTACTGCCCACTTTGGTTCTTGATCTGTTTCTTAGATTTTTAAAAATAATATAAGAATTCTAAAATAATACCAATCCGTTATAGTACTAAGAATTAAAGGGGGAAGTGTGGACAAACTTACATATCCTGGACTCCACAATTGTCAGACTTTGTGGTAGGTATGTTAACATCATTTCCTAATTTAATACTTACACATGTGTGAAATATGTATCATCATGTCTTTATTACCGATAAAAAAGTTGAGGCTGAGAAAATTTCATTAATTCACCAAAGATAACACAGTAAATGACAAAGCCTGGAACTGAATTTAAATCTATGTTTCCAAGCCCATGCTTCTTTCATTATGCTGGTGTGTCATTAGCTCTTTGTTACTTTCCTTCCCATTCTTTTTCTACATGTAGGAAATACATTCTTTTGAGTGTCACCAGTAGCATTTAGCTGTGAAGGAGATGATAGATTCTTTCTATCTTGACCTGGTCAGACAAAACTAAAATGGTGTCTTCATCTATGGGAATAATGCTAATAGTATTTTGTTAACCTGAACATGTCAGACATTGCTTGTTATTGACACATGACACATGTTATAAACTTACTTTTACAAACATTGTTAAATGATTAAAAATACTTTTGATCTTTTGAACTGCTTGAGAATACAAATGCTTTTGTTTTCTCAAAATAACATATACAAATATAACAAAGATCGCATGCCTCAAAACAAGATAATCGCATATGTAGCTTTATTCAAAACCAATGTTTACATCACCAGAAATTTGGAGGGTTATTATGTAATCATTGGTGTTTATTACCATATTACCTTAAAAATATAGAAAATACATATTAGAGAATATAGAAGGCTCTGGAGAATATAGAAGGCTCTAGAGAATATAGAAGCCTTGAGCAAACCACAGTATAGGTTACTCCCCACCAAATTTTCTTGATCAAGCAAGTCACAATTCCCATTTAATGGATCCATCACTCTGTTCCCCAGTAGAAGCATTACTACTCTAAACTACTAGAGTTCACAGTTTCACTTATGAGAAACAGAGATTTAGCTGGCTGTCACTAAGGATAATATGTAGAAGACCCACTCCTATTTTCACTCTGGACCTATAAATTCTGGGTCCCATAAATTATTAGAGAAACAGCAATGTATAGTGGTTTCCAATTTCAAGCATATAACACATTCGGAGGGCATTTGTTCTATCCCTCTAAACTATTGTGAACAGAGCTTTTCCCATAATTAAATTTAAAAAATCTTATTCCAATTTTCCCGGTACACTTTTTGAATTTTTGAATACTAGATGAATTTTCCTTTGCCACTGTCTTTCAGGAACACTGAACGACAGGAATGTAGTGCTACAAATGTTCACTTTTGTGTGGTGCCCGCATATTATGCAGAATCATCTGAAAATAAGACCCCAATGCTTCCTTCCATATTCAGGTTGTCATAGGGAATACCTTATGAGGCTACAAGTTGAGGCTGTGAAAGAGAAAGCAATGTAACCAAAGTATTGACTGCAGACATTGTGGCCACTTGCTCAGGAACAGGAGTGCTGTTGGCTGCTGTGCATGCCTAATGTTACAGATTGGTGAGGTAGACAACAGCCGGTTCCTGATGGAAAGTGTAGGCTCCACAGTAACTTAGTAGCCTATTGTCAATCACTGAGTCTCTGTTAAGGTGCATTAAAAAGTCAGAAGCTGTTTCTCAAAAGGTGACTAGTTAACTGCAGAGGCACTTATTGCTTTGCTTTAAAATTCTAAAGGTCTGATCTGTAATTCAAAGTTTATCCAAAGTTCTGAACAATGCTCATCTGCAAATACACTTCAAGGACAACCATCTATACCGGGTCATATGGCCCAAATACAACAGCAGCTTGCTGGGAGACTGGACTCATGAGAGTTTTCTCTTGTTTAGGAATCCACTCAAAATGTACACCATTTGGGTGACTTCATAAATGGTTGCAATAACTTGTCTAAAATTGGTATATGCTGCCTATAAAATCAAAAGAGGCCCACTGAATTTTGTTGTAGATCAGGGGGGCTTTGAGTAATACTGCATTACCTTAGTCTTACTAATTCAAGAGGGCATTTTAATTATGTGCAAACAAAGCCTATTAGTCAGTTTCAAGATGCCATTTTTCTGTGTAGTTTGAAGGAAATTCCAGTCATTGAAAATGGCACAAGGGAGCTGTCATTTGCCTTAATTACTTGTTTTAATGCTTGTAAGGAATAAGCTGTCAGTGATTATCCAGAGTTTGAGTCTCCAGGGCTACAAAATTAGATGTAAGAGGCTTGGGCTCCCAGTTATACCCATGTTATGGAGAAACTGGAGGGTGGTGGCCTGTTTCTCGACAGCAGGTAAGTGCATTCAGGTTTTCTATGAAACAGTTAAAGTATTATTTTCTTCATATAGTAACCAGTGTCTTCTTTTATTTTCATTTTTATATTAAGTCACTATAAATGCTATCCAATTGCGAATCCAATAATGTTAAAGAAAAGTTAACACTCATGGAAATAATTGGCTTCAAGTCCATTGACACTCATTTCACAAAGAATAGAATTAAACTTTCCACCTGGAAGTTGTTATTTATCCGTCTCTGTGTATATACACTGCTGGTGGGAAGGCAAACTGTTGCAGCCACTATGGAAAACAGTAGGGAGATTCCTCAAAAAACTAAAAATAGAACTACCATACGATCCAGCCATCCCACTACTGGGTATTTATCCAAAGAGCCTGAAGTCAGCAATCCCAAAAGTCCTGTGCACCCCAATGTTTATTGCAGCACTGTTTACAATAGCCAAGACGTGGAAGCAACCTAAGTGCCCATCAACACACGAATGGATAAAGAAGATGTGGCACATATATACAATGGAATACCACTCAGCTGCAAAACAGAACAAAATCATTCCATTTGCAATAACATGGATGGACCTTGAGAGAATTATGTTAAGTGAAATAAGCCAGCAAGAGAAAGATAATCTGTGTATGACTCCACTCATATGAGGAATTTAAAACTATGGACCAAGAACAGTTTAGTGGATACCAGGGGAAAGGTGGGGTGGGGGGTGGGCACAAAGGGTGAAGTGGTGCACCTACAACATGACTAACAAACATTAATGTACAATTGAAATTTCACAAGATTGTAACCTATCAATAACTCAATAAAAAAAAATTGGGAAAAAAAAAAGTGCCATGGATGGTGCACAGATTGAGGGAATCAGGTGAGACTAGAAATAGGTCACTGGAGGAAGGTTTATGTACAAAAGGATTATTTACAAAAGTGTAGGTATAGGAGAACTTCAAGGCATGATGCATGGTGACGTAGAGAGAATAATGGTCCCAATGATGTCCACCTTCCAATCCCCAGAACCTATGAGCGTGCTACCTTCCCACGGCAAAGGGGACTTTGCAGGGGTGATTAAGGCAAGGGTCTTGGGATGTGGAGAGTTCCCTGGGTGATCCATGTGGCACCAATGGCATCACGAGGGGCCTAATAAGTGAAAGAGGCTGGTGGTAGGGTCATAGAGGGAGATGTGGTGACGGATAGAAACAGATATCACAGATGAGAGAAGGTGCTGGGTGGCTGGACATGAAGATGCAGGAAGGGGCCACAAGTCAAGGATTGTAGGTGGCATCCAGATGCTGGGAAGTCAAAAGGAGACTCCAGAAGGCACTAGCCATATAGACATCTTAAATTTAGCTCAGTGAGACTGATTTGGTGATAGAGGGCATCCTTGTCTCGTTCCTGTTTGCAGGGGGATGGCGTTCAGTTTCTGCCCATTGAGTATGATGTTCGCTATGGGTTTGTCGTATATGGCCTTTATTATGTTGAGGTAGTTTCCTTCTATGCCCATTTTGTTCAGAGTTTTTATAATAAATGGCTGTTGGATCTTGTCAAATGCCTTCTCTGCAACTATTGAGATGATCATGTGGTTTTTATTCCTCAGTTTGTTGATGTGGTGTATCACGTTGATTGATTTGTGGATGTTGAACCATCCCTGTGTCCCTGGTATGAATCCCACCTGATCTTGATGTATGATTCTTTTGATGAATTGCTGAATTCTGGTTGCCAAAATTTTGTTTAGAATTTTTGCATCTATGTTCATCAGTGATATTGGCCTGTAGTTCTCTTTTTCCGTGGTGTCCTTGTCAGGTTTTGGGATCAGCGTGATGTTGGCCTCATAGAATGTGTTAGGAAGTGTTCCATCTTCCCTAATTTTTTGGAATAGCTTGAAAAGGATGGGAATTAAATCCTCTGAAAGTTTGGTAGAATTCCCCAGGAAAGCCATCTGGTCCTGGGGTTTTATTCTTTGGGATGTTTTTGATTGCTGTTTCAATCTCTTTCCTTGTGATTGGTCTGTTCAAATTGTCTGCCTCTTCTTGAGTGAGCTTTGGGAGACTCTAGGAGTCCAAGAATTTATCCATTTCCTCTAGGTTATCCATTCTGTTGGCATATAGTTTTTTGTAGTATTCTCTTATAATCTGTTGTATTTCTGCAGAGTCTGTTGTTATTTCTCCTCGCTCATTTCTGATTTTGTTTATTTGAGCTTTCTCCCTTTTTTTCTTTGTAAGTCTGGCTAGTGGTTTGTCAATTTTATTTATCTTCTCAAAAAACCAGCTCTTTGTCTCATTGATCCTTTCTACTGCCTTTTTCTATAGTATTTATTTCTGCTCTGATTTTTATTATTTCTCTCCTTCTGCTGACTTTTGGCTTCATTTGTTCTTTTTTCTCTAGGTCAGTTAGGTGTGCTTTAAGGTTGCTTATTTGGGATTTTTCTTGTTTGTTAAGATTTGCCTGTATTGCGATGAATTTTCCTCTTAATACAGCTTTTGCTGTATCCCATATGAGTTGGTATGGCATGCTATCATTTTCATTTGTTTCCAGGTATTTTATTATTTCTTCTTTAATTTCTTCAATAATCCATTGCTTGTTCAGTAGTGTGTTTAGTCTCCACATCTTTGTGCCTTTCTCAGCTTTTTTCTTGTAATTAATTTCTAGCCTTATAGCACTATGATCTGAGAAGATGCTTGTTATTATTTCAATTTTTTTAAATTTGTAGAGGCTTGTCTTGTTTCCCAACATATGGTCTATCCTAGAGAATGTTCCATGTGCACTTGAGAAGAATGTGTATTCAGCTCCTTCAGGGTGGAGTGATCTATATATGCCTATTAAGTCCAATTGTTTTAGTTTTTCATTCAGCTCCACTATTTCCTTGTTGATTTTCTGTCTGGATGATCTGTCCATTGATGTGAGTGGGGTGTTGAGGTCCCCTACTATTATTGTGTTGTTTTTAACATCTTCCTTTAGGTCTGTTAATAGTTGCTTTATGAATCTTGGTGCTCCTGTGTTGGGTGCATAGATATTTATAAGCGTTATTTCTTCTTGATGAAATGTCCCTTTGATCATTATATATTATCCCTCTGTGTCTCTCTTTACCTGTCTTATTTTGAAATCCACTTGGTCTGATATGAGAATTGCAACATCTGCCTTTTTTTCCTTGCTATTTGCTTGAAGTATTGTCCTCCACCCCTTCACCCTGAGTCTGTGTTTGTCCTTGGGGCTGAGGTGTGTTTCCTGGAGGCAACAAATTGTTGGATCTTGTTCTTTAATCCATTTTGCCACTCTGTGTCTTTTTATTGGACAGTTCAATCCATTCACATTGAGAGTGATTATTGATGCATGTGGACTTAATGCTGTCAATCTGTTGCTCATTATCTTGTTTTCCTGTGTTTCTTTTCCTGTGTGCTTTAGACTATCCATTTAATACTGCAATTTCTTATGCTGGGTTTCTTAGATTTTTCCTTATCTATGATTTGTGACTCTGTTCTGTACTTTATTTTAGTGTCTACCTTGAAGTTTGTATTTAGAATCTCGTGTATAATATAGTCTATTCTCTGGTGGTCTCTTACTTACTCGACCAATACTGATTTAGACCCTTTGCTCTTCCCCTCCTAAATAATTATTTTCATTTTTTATTCCAACTCGTCTTATTAATTGGTAGTTAGAGTGCTAAGATCGTCCTTGTTTTGGTAGTTTCCTTATTTTTACCCTAATGCTATAGTTGAATATTTGCTATCCTGTTCTGGTTCTATCCATTGGTCTCCCTAGTCTGTGGCTTGTGTCCCCTTTCTCCCTTTTTCCTTTTTTCAAGTATGAGAGCCTTCTTGAGGATTTCTTGTAATGGAGGGCTTTTAGTTACAAATTCCCTTAACTTTTGTTTGTCTGGAAAAGATTTAATTTCTCCCGCATATCTGAAGAAAATTCTTGCTGGATAGAGTATTCTTGGCTGAAGGTTTTTATCCTTTAAAGCTTTGAATATATCACTCCATTCTCTCCTAGCTTGTAGGGTTTCTGTAGAGAAATCGGCTGACAGTCTGATAGGGGCTCCTCTATAGGTTATTGTCTTTTTTTTCCTTACTTCCCTGAGTATTCTCTCCTTATCATTCCTATTTGCCAACTTTACTATTATGTGCCTTCCGGTGGGTCTTTTTACACTGACAAATCTAGAAGATCTAAAACCCTCCTCTACACACATTTCTCCATTGATCCCTAGATTTGGGAAGTTCTCTTCAATAATTTCGTTAAGCACACTTTCTGCTCCATTTTCCTTTTCCATATTCTCGGGAATTCCTATGATCCTTATGTTCTTACTCCTCATTGAATCCATTATCTCTCAGAGATTTTCCTCATTCTTTTTAATTCTTAGTTCTCTTTCTTCCTCTGTCTGGCGCCATTCAGCCTGTCTGTCCTCGATTATGCTGATTTGCTCCTCTAGGTTGTCTACACGGGCATTCAGGGAATCCATATTCTGTTTTATCTGGTCCATTGTGTTTTTCATCTCAAGTAATTCTGTTTGATTCTTCTTTATGATTTCAATCTCTTTTGTGAAGTAACTCCAGAACTCGGCTTGTTTCTCTATCTTTCTCGCTACCTCATTGAGTTTTTTGATTATAGCTGCTCTGAATTCCTTATCACTTAGTTTACCTAATTCCAAGTCCTCAGGACTTAATTCTGTGTTTTTATTGTTTTCCTTCTGGTCTTGGGCTTTTATAAATTGCTGGATGGTAGAGGAGCGGTTTTTTCTCATGGTGGTAGAATTCAGTTGCAGTTACAGCCTGTCGCCACTAGATGGGGGTCGAGAGTGGCATTAGCTCTCCGCCTTGGGGCAAGATGGCTGCGCCCACTGGCTTTGCTGGGGGGGAGTGGCTGTTACTCACACGTGCTGGTCTGGGTTCAGATCAGTTCTGTTCTCTGGTCTCCCAAGTCCCTTGATTTATAGGGTCCCCACGGACGGAAGCTTTCTTCCCGTCAGCAGGTCTCCACTGAATCAGCGGCAGCAGTCCTGGATGACCCCTGGTGGCGCAACCCCTCCCCTGCTCCTTCCCGACCGGCGCCTCAGCGATCGCAGACTCTAGGGGAGGGAGCGAGTGTTCTCTCCTACCGTTCCAGCGCCTCCGAGGGTGTAAGCAAGGTTATGATCTCCGCCTTCTTGGTATTGTAGGTCTCGAACGAGCTGGCATTATGTTTATTCTCTGAAATTCAGTTCTTCCAATCTTTTGCTGTATTTTGGAGGGGAGAGAATCCCGGGTCAGCTCACCCCGCCATTTTGCTCCGCCCCTCTCTATCTGATACATGTTTTGAGAATATTTTCTCCCAGTCTGTGGCTTGTCTTTTTATTTTGTATGAATTTTTCAAAGATTAAAAGTTTTTAATTCTGATGAAGTCCATTTTATCACTTTTTCCTTTTATCATTTGTGCCTTCTTATTGTCCTACTTAAGAAATCTTTTCTTAACCCAGGACACTAAAATTTTCTCCTGTGTTTTCTTCAAGAATTCCTATGGTTTTCTTCCTTTTGGGTTTATACCCTATTATGAATTTCTTTTCCCATATATAGTGTCCTGTAAGAGTTGAGAATTATTTTTCTGCCTATGACACCATTAGTTTAAAAGATTTTCCCTTTGCCCATTGAATTGTTTTGGCAACTTTGACTCAAATCAATTCACCCTGTACATGTAGGTCTATTTCAGGACTCTCTATTCTGTTCTATTGAGCTATATGACTATCTTTTCACCAATAACAAAGTGTCTTGATCACTGTAGCCTGAGAATTAATTCTTCCAACTTTGTCTTTCTTTTTTAAATTGCTATGGCTATTCTATATCCTTTGATTTTTGATATAAATTTTAGAATCAGTTTGTCAATTCCGATAAAAAAGCCTGCTGTGATTATGACCGGGATAGCACTGAATCTATAGATTGAATTGAGGACAATTCATATCTTAACAATATTGAATCCCCTGATCCATGAACATAATATATCACTTTATTTCTTTAACCTCTCTCAACAATATCTTGTTGTTTTCATACATATCTTTTGTCCACTTTAGCCCTAATATTCCATATTTTATGCTATTGTATATAAGTATTTTTTTAATTTAAATTTCCAATTGTGTGCGGCTGGTATTTAGAAATACAACTGATCTTTGTGTGTTCGCCTTGTATCATATAACATTGCTGAATTCATTTCTTGGTTCTAGCATCTTTTTGTAGGTGGAGAGTACTTAGGATGTTGTAGATAGACAGTCAAGTCATATACATAAGAAGACAGCTTTCTGTCTTCCTTTCCAACATGCATGTTATTTCTTTTTCTTGCTGTATAAAACTGGTTGAGAACTCCAGTCTAATGCTTAATAGAAGTAGTGAGGGCCGACATCCTTGCTTGCTCCTGACCTTTGGAGAAAAGCATTCAGCCTTTCCAACATTAAATATTATATAAGTTGTAGATTTGTCATAAATCAGCTTTTATCAGGATAAGAAAGTTTCTTGCTATTCCTAGCTTCTGAGAGATTTTGTCATGAATAGATGTTAGCTTTTGTCAAATCCTTTTTTCTCCATCTACTGAGAAAATCATATGGTTTTTTTTCTTCAGTCTGTTAAAACGGTGAATTACACTGAACTCTAAACACTAAACCAATCTTGCAGTCCTACAAAAATCCCACTTGCAAGTGAGATATTATCCTTTATATATACTGAGGATTCAGTTTGCCAAAAATCTGCTACAACTGAGAAATTAAAACTCTGTAAAGCACTAAAATCCCGGAACATAAAAAAAAGGTCAATATACATATGAATACCTAACCAGAAGTAATAATTCTAAATAATGTCACATAAATTATAAATATAATTCAACTGAGACATCAGAAGAAAGAACCACCGATAATAACAAACTGCAATAACAGGAAGCAATAGGTCCAAAAAGTTTCATGTACAAACTGGAATGATTGAAGGAGTTTTTCTTAATTTCTCTGGAGGTATGAGGGGTTGTCAGGTGATCTGAGTTCCCTTTTAAAAACGGCTTGTTTATCAGCCTGACATTGTATAGCCCAACGATTATAGCTTAAAAAGCTAGTCATAAATCAAATTATATTCCCACTGGCTTGTATTATAAATGTTTCATATATTTACAGTAAAAGTAGTTTTCAAAATTATACACTAAAAGAAAACTATAGTTTAATAATGTATCATTACTACTAACAATAGGTCACACAAAGTTCAAGACTTTACTGAAACCTAAAATTTTAACTTCTATATCTTTGAGACTAGTTCCCTATAGGGCTACAAATTCTTTAATGACAAGACCAGAAAAGCCCTATACTCAAGCATACTATCTCCATAAGCAATTTTTTTCCACTAAGTATGAATTTCTGCATGCAAATCAAGTCTTATCTTTTTAAAAGCTAATATAAACAATATAATAACAGACAAGAGTTGACATCTGGTACTTACTATGTACCAGGCCCTTCTATGCCCTTTATGTGTTTTATCTCATCTGATTCTCACAGTAACTCTATAAAATAACTGCTGTTGTTACTTACACTTTTCAGATAAGCAAACTGAACAAAGACAGATCACGTAACTTGCTCTAGGTTCACAGCCAGAACCTAGACAATCTGGCCCTGTGTCTGAGCTCTCACATTATGTTGCCTAACAACATTAACTTACAAAATATAAGTTATACATTTGTACTGCAAAGACAGCCAGTGCAAAACTAATCTTCTCAAGGGCTTATCTACAGAAACAATAGAAAAACTTTTTGATTTCTACACAAGTTTTCAGCAGACAATTGAGGAAAGACCTTGAATTGTAAATTGTAACCTATAAAGTTTACTGAAATTTGACAACTCAAAAGGAAGGAAAAAAGCAATTACTAAAGTGAGATTAATGGGTTGACCTTCAAGTTTGACACTGTTTCACACTTGACGGGCAAGTGCTCCTAAAACAAGCACAGATAATACAGGAAGACCATATCATACATGCTCTGCTTAAAAATCTTTTTGTATTTTACCTTTTGGTTTCGGGGTAAATCTTGAGCGTGATGGAGGCTTATAATTCAGGAGTAATCTTCTAAATTCCAAAAGACTGAATAATGACTGAAAAAGAACAACAATTTAAGATAACTAAGGGAAAATTCTATTAACAAAACCATAAAAATATGACGGATCTTAGAGATTTGTTTTTGACAATTATACTGCTTATACACAGAACAGATGCAATTAGCATAAGACTATTTTCTCCCCAAGAAAAAGTCAATTTTCTTATACCTTAACATACTATTCTTGATCATTAACAATATTTATTGTGTTGCAAAGCAGAAAAGTATACATGGACAATGCAAAAATAAAACCCCACACCATATTATATTACTAAAGCTTTCTTTATATTACTACGTGCTTAACAGTTTCCTCAAAATAGAAGATAAAAAATGTAAAGTCTACAACTTTTCAGACACGTTATGTTCACTATGAGTTATCTAGACGTATCAATTCTACAAGGATATAGCACAAATAAACTTATAATAATTTAAATTTATTTAATAATATTATTATATATTATATTATATTATTATATTATTTATTATAATATATTATATTATTTATTATATTATCTGTTATAATATAATGACAAATAATTTATTTTATAAATAATTCTAATTCATTTAAAATAAACAAATTTATTTATAAATAAATAAATCAGATGCTCAGTGATAGCAGAGCAAAGAAATTACATATTATCTCTGTGCTCAAGGAGACACACAACCTAGAAGGAGACACACATATAATTATAACAATAGAAATATGATTCCAAAATACTCTAATTCAGATCATACAGAGCATAACGAGAGCATATGAAAGACGTCCGTGTGAAGGTTTCCTGGAGCTGTTTTTTAAACTATAACTTATAATCCATTAATGTTATCACGATGAACATGTTTAAAATATGAAATAAAATGCAATGGAAAACATCAGAACATATCATACACTGTAAATTCACCACAGGATATTGTTTGTAAAATTTTTATTGTATATATTTTATATACATGTGTACATGTAAAGTGTTTTACAATGTAGACTGTCTTCCTTTCTGAGAATCACAGTTGATAAAGTTTGAAAATCACTGGACAGGAGACAATGATGTATTAAATCTTAGTAAAGATGGGTTAGCCAACTTGACTAACACATAGGTAAAGGTGGCACTACAAATAAAAACAAAGTTTTGTTTAGTAGGTGGGTGTATGGAAAATTGGCATAGTATATATAAGAAATAGAGTCAGATATAGATATATAGATATAGATGTGGATTAAAGGCCTAAATATGAAAGGTAAAACCATAAAGCTGATAACAGGAACTGTAGGAAAATATTTTGGTTATCTTGCGATCTGGAAGTATTTCTTAATGCAACAATATGAACATGAGATAATGCATTTATTTATTCATTTAGCAAATATTTATGGAGCACTCACTACATGGCCAGACACAAGGAAGACAGGCAAAAGAGAATAAAATATATTAAGTCTCTGCCCTGATCACAATCTTGTGATTACAAGTTAAAACAATGAGTATAGACGTTACAAATCAGAAAAAATGTGAATACAATAATAGTAGACCAAGCTCAGAACCCTAGGGAAAAAGAATCACTTAAAAGCCAGAGGAACGATGAGAAAGACAAAATAAGAATAGTAAGGGAAATGGAGAGTATGAGATCACAGAAGAAAAAGGAGTAGAGAAACCAAGGGCTTTCACATATAGCTGTGTATCAGAATAACAGTGGAGCTTTAAAAGGAACCTGTGCCAGGGGCCTCTCAACAAAGACACAAAGTACCACAGAAGATTCTGAAGCACATCAAAGAATACTGGCAAATTTTAAGAAGGACAAGATGAGCATTACTCTCAAAGGTTGCCACATTCCAGTAAAGTAAGGGCAGGAAAAACAACCTTTGGATTTGTCAATTAGAAAACCATCTTTTCAGTAGAATGGGAGAAGAACAGCAGTAATAAGTACTGAAGAAATGAGATATAAGTAAGGGGGCAAAGTATGGGCTGTTCTTATGAGGAATTTAAATTGGAAAGAGAATATGGACAAATTAGGAGAATCCCAGTCCTATTTCTGTGCTCTGAGTTCCCGCTGGAGAACATTTTCCTGCTTCCTGAACACCCAGTAGAATTTCATCTGGTGTAGGTCTGCTGGTGGTGAATTATTTCACCATCTGCTAAAATGAAAATTGTTTTTACTTCATTTTTGTAATATTTTTGCTAGTTCTAGAATTCTATATGGCCAGTTAATACTTCCAGCACTTTAAAGATCGCATTTCTGTTGAGAGGTCAGCTGTTAGATTTATTTTTGCTCCTTCATAGAGGTGATATATATCTTTTCCAACTGGCTACTTTTAGGATTTTCTCTTTGTCTATAGTTTTTTCCGTTTTATTATGATATGCCTTGTCACAGTATTCTTTATGTCCATACTACTTGATTCCTATTCCTTCCTGAATCTGTAGCTCAATCTCTTTCATTAGGTTTTGAATACTCTCACTCATTTCTTCAAATATCACTTTTGCCCTATTCTCTTTTTACTCTCCCTTGAACCACAAATACACTATGTTAGTACTATTCACCATGTTCAAAATCTCTTATATGCTCTTATCTGCATTTCATGGCTTTAATCTGAAAATGTTCTTCAGACCAACTGTCTAGCTGACTAATTCTCTCTTCAGCTGTTTCTAATATGCTGCTATAATTCATCCATTGATTTTGTGACTTTGTTATATTTTTCAGTTCTAAAATTTCTATTTTTTTAATAGTTTTTAGTTTTCTATCAAAATTCTCAATCTGAAACAAACACACACATAGATAAGGAGAACAGATTAGTGGTTACCAGAGGATAAGCGGATAGGGGGCAGGCAAAATGGGTAAAGGGGCACATGTGAATGGTGATGGATAAAAACTAGACTATTGGTGGTGAGCACAATGCAATCTATACAAAAACTGAAATATAATAATGTACACCTGAAATTTACACAACGTTAAAAGCCAGTTAGACCTCAATAAACAACAACAAAAAAAATCCTCATTCTGGTTTTTAATTCCTTGAGCATATTAATAGTTATTATATCAATTCAATTTTCAGGTTTTCCTGTGGGCATATTTCTATTGCCCATTATTTTCTATTAATTTTTAGACACATCTTATTTGCTGATATGACTGATTACAGCTGATGTGAGTACTAGACATTATACATGACAAACTGGAGAAAATTCAATGATGATATTATCTTCCAAAAGAATTTACATTTGCTTCTGGCAGGAAGCAAGAGTGAGGCCATTTGCAGTCCAAGATCAATTTCATCCAATCAATTCTGAGATGAAGGTGGAATTCAGAAACTATAAAGCATGCTTTATTTTTGGGTCTCAGTTAATCCTAGGTTCTAGCCCTTTATAATTCTAACTGAAAGTCTGAGGTGTTTACTAGGGCTCTAAATCTGTGCAAAACTTTGCTTAGTTTCCCAGCCATTCAGCAACTATTTCTGGAATTGCCTCGAGAATAAAATCAGCCCAAAATGTGAAGCTTACTCTCTGAACATCTTGTTTTCTCAAAGCTTAGCCTCAAAATTACTCACTGCTTTAGGGTTATGTGATGTCTTCAAAAAGCTGTTTTTGTCTTCGTTTTGTTTTGTTCTGCAGTCCAGGAAAGTATGGTCAAGAAGATGGTCTAGAACAACCTAACAAGTTATCACCCAAAGTAGAACTTGTGACCATCACACAAATCATAGAAATTAACTTTTTTAAGTCCAAAACACTCTATACTCTAAATCACAGTCATAATAGTAGTGGTCAACATATTCCTCCAAAAGGGGTGGGAAAGGGTAAATATCACTACTGCCTAAATTGTGTTTATGATTGATGCACACTGAAAACAAGTATTCTTTCATTCAGTCTAACGCTAAAATGTGAATTCTGAAGAGCACTTGCCAAAATGGACTTTGGCTAAACTCCTGCTAACAGCAGAGAGCTATGAGAGATGAGAATTCAAACAATTTGTGGAAAACAAAAAGAATAACGACAAGAGAGCAAAGGAAGATATCAACTGTCTGTAATGGAGGATACCAAGGAGAAGCAAGATAAATTCTCCTTGGTAGATTTAAAAAAAAAATTAAATGGTACCATGTAAGTTTCAAGGTAAGGTAGGGACTAAATGTAGATGGCCTGATTACAAGATGTAAGTCTGTATACAGAGCAATTAAATCCCTCTGTCCTTCCCAGACCCAGAAGATCAGACAACTACTACCTCCTTGTGTGGGATACAGAAAGTTTAGTCTTTGGATGTAACTAAACTTAAGTGACTGAGGTTCAGAAAAATCAGTCACAGTGTGTGTCATGGTAGGGAGAGGGGATGAGATTCTGGGCTACAAATAGGAGGATTAAGTAAAAACTCGCAAACTGAGCCCCAACCGACCCTTCCCGGCTCCCCTTTCTCTAGACCTGCTTCTGGAAAGCCAGCAACAGTGCTTAAAACAAAAAGAATCACAATCCAGTCTGGATTTGAGGCAGGGCAACCTTCTGTGGCAAAGTACTCCCCCAACCCCTCTAAAAATGGATCTAATATGTTCGAGCAAATAAAACATATTATTGATAA